>NC_041394.2:289791563-290391563 GCF_900747795.2 Erpetoichthys calabaricus | reverse complement strand
CAATGCGGAGGAGCAGCGACTCTACTCCGAGTCTCTCCCGGATAACTGAACTCCTCACCCTATCTCTAAGGGAAAGTCCAGCCATCCTACGGAGAAAACTAATTTCAGCAACTTGTGTCTGCTATCTTGATCTTTCGGTCACTACCCAAAGCTCGTGGCCATAGGTGAGGGTAGGAACGTAGATCGACTGGTAAATCAATAGCCTCGCCTTTTGGCTCAGCTCTCTCTTCACCACGGCAGACCGTTGCAGAACCTGCATTACTGCGGATGCCACACCGATCCGTCTGTCAACCTCCTGCTCCATTCCCAACCAGGAGAGAGCATTCCACCCTTTTCCGGCAGAGAACCATGGCCTCAGATTTAGAGGTGCTAACTGTCATCCTAGCCGCTTCACACTTGGCTGCGAACCACTCCAGTGAGAGCTGGAGGTCACTGTCCGATGAAGCCAACAGAACCACATCATCCGCAAATAGCAAAGACGAGATTCTGAGGTCACCGAACCAGACCCCCTCCGCTCCTTGGCTGCGCCTAGAAATTCTGTCCATAAAACTTATGAACAGAATCGGTGACAAAGGGTAGCCCTGGCGGAGTCCAACCTCAACAGGAAATGAGTTTGACTTATTACCGGCAATACGGACCAAGCTCCTGCTCCTCCTGTACAGGGACTGAATGGCTCGTAACAACAAGCCTTGTACCCCGTACTCTTGGAGCACACCCCACAGGATGCTTCGAGGGACACGGTCGAATGCCTTCTCCAAATCCACAAAACACGTGTGGACTGGTTGGGCAAATTCCAGTGCCCCCTCCAGGATCCTGGCCAGGGTGTAGAGCTGGTCCAGTGTTCCATGGCCAGGACGGAATCCGCATTGTTCCTCTTGAATCTGAGATTTAACTATCGACCGAACTCTCTTCTCCAGCACCCCTGAATAGATCTTACCGGGGAGGATGAGGAGTGTGATCCCTCTATAGCTGGAGCACATCCTCAGGTCACCCTTCTTAAAAAGGGGGACCACCACCCCGATTGGCCAATCCAGAGGCACTGCCCCCCGATGTCCATGCGATGCTGCAGAGACGTGTCAACCAGGACAGCCCCACAACATCCAGAGCCTTGAGGAACCCAGGGTGGACCTTGTCCACCCCGGGGCCCCGCCACCTCTGAGCTTTTTAATTACCTCGGTGACCTCGGCCCCTGATATGGAGGGGCCCCCCTCAGAGTCCTTCAGCTCTGCTTCCGCTAAGGAAGACATGCTGGTGGGATTGAGAAGATCCTCGAAGTATTCCTTCCAATGGTCAATATCGTCTGCAGTTGAAGTCAGCAGGGCCCCGTCTCCACTGTATACAGTGTTGATGGAGCACCGCTTTCCCTCTCCTGAGGCTCCTGACTGTTTGCCAGAACCTTCTCGGTGCCGACCAAAAGTCATTTTCCATGGTTTCCCCAAACTCCTCCCATGTCCAAGTTTTTGCCTCTGCAACAGCCGATGCCACCACACGCTTGGCACGCCGGTACCCCTCAGCTGCCTCTGGAGTCCCACTGGTCAACCAGACCCGATAGGACTCTTTCTTCAACTTGACAGCCTCTCGAACCTTAGCTGTCCACCACCAGGTTTGTGGATTCGCCTCCCTCGGAATGAGACTGAAGTTCTGCCAGAGGTGGCAGTTAAAGATCTTTCTGACCGGTTCCTCCGCCAGACGTTCCCAGCAGACCCTCACTATACTTTGGGTCTGCCTGGTCTGTCCGGCAGCCTCTCCCGCCATCTGATCCAACTTACCACCAGGTGGTGATCAGTTGACGGCTCAGCCCCTCTCTTCACCTGAGTGTCCAAGAGTTAAGGTCGCAGATCCAATGACACAATTACAAAATCGATCATCGAGCTGCGACCTTGGGCATCCTGGCACCAAGTGCACTTATGGACACCCTTATGCTCGAACATGGTGTTTGTTATGGACAATCCATGGCCAGCACAGAAGTCCAACACCACTCGAGTTTAGATCGGGGAAGCCGTTCCTCCCAATCACACCTATCCAAGTTTCACACTCACGTTGCCAACGTAAGCGTTTAAGTCTCCCAGCAGGACGATAGAGTCCACAGGAGCTGCATAATATTAATATTAATGTTTCCACTTTGACCACATAATATTTAAATAGACTAAAATAAAGAGTTAATATATAATTAGAGAAAATAATAAACAGAACTACTGTATATTATAAAAAGTAATGTAAAGCAAGAGCAATAAGGAAAAATGAACATAGACGGAGGAAAAAAGAAACATTTAAACTTGGCTTGGCCTAACCCTAAGTAAAGGGTCTGAATATTTGTGTCAATCGGATTATTTTGAGTGTTTTATTTTTAATAAATTTACAAAAATTCTAAAATCCTGAAATTGAATTAGTTTCAATTAGGGCATCCATTCCCGGATGGGTTTACCCATCCCCGGGAATTCGGGAATCCCACATTTCATTCCCGGGAATCCCGGGCATGACACAGTGCACGGGCATCTCACATATGAACGGTTTTAGAACGACCAACACTTATTTTTAATAAAACTACTGCAATATGTTGACACAAATAAAAGACTAACCTTATCTACAAGCAGTTCATGCTGTCATATAAGTACATGTATCTTTAGTTGTGGTAATAAGAGTGCAGAAAGCACAACGTCTTCACAGGTGGCGCAGTGGTAGTGCTGCTGCTTTGCAGTAAGGAGACTGTGGAAGATTCACTTTCCAGTTCCTCCCTGTGTAGATAGCGCTTAGAGTACTGAGAAAAGCACTATATAAATGTAATTTATTATTATTATTATTAACGTGTCCAGCATGCGGTCGTCCAGGCAAGAACGCACCTTTGTGCAGAAGTACGCCAGCCACTAAGAAAGCACGCTCTGCCTCCACTGAAGTAGGCGGCACAATCATCAGATACTGATACACTTGTTCTAAACAACGCCCGCACTTGTCGTTGCTCTGAAACACTGCCACTTCAGCTTTTACTGATGCATCCAGTTTCTTGTCATCATTCTGTGATGGCAAGTTTCTTGCCACAGATAATGTGGATTCAACAGATTGACGCATTGCAATTTCAAGTTGCTGTTCAAAGCTGTTGTCTGATGAAGTGCAAGCTGCAGCAATGGCACCACCTTAATTATTTTCAACTATAACTCTGTTATTTCTTGATCGATTTTTACACGCTATATATGCGAGCTTGGCCGTTCCCATTTTCCCAGGACTTACAGCAGTTTCATCGGGAATCCCGGGCTCCCAATTCCCTAGTTTCAATAAACAAAGTTTGTGTTGAAATGTATGTATTCAAAAAAGTTATCTGCTAAAAGAGTGTTTTTTATTATGACTTCCCCCCACATTAGTACATCTTCAACGATGAGGCAAGATGTGACCTCACAAAGAGGAGAAGTGGATGTGACATTATAAGAAAGCACACCATTATAGAAGTCCTTGGTGAGCATGGAGACATTGTGATACTACGCACTGGTATCTGCCATCTTGAAGTGCTCCACCTACAGTACATACTATCCTGTGCCCTTATAACATGACATACCTCTTGGTTTCCTCTGTCACCATCAGGATTTACCTACTTTAACATAAACAAAGGGACCTGGGACAGTCAGAGTAGTCATACTATTTTGTTATTTGGATAGCGTCATTTTCTACCTTTCTGCTGTGGTTCTCAAATGGTTCACTAACAATCCAAGGCTTTCCAGTCTGTTTCTACCAAAAATATTCCCAATTGCTCAACAGCATAGAGGAGGTTTTTTTTCTCAGTATGGCTTTGGAATGTATGTGACAGGAATTTCTGTGAGCAGAAAAAACTTCTACTGGCAGTGGCAAAGGCCTATTGGGACATTGCATTGGAATCTGTGCAAGGGTGAATAAGATGCCCCAGGGCTTTGTCAGGGTGGATGAAGTTATGTAGCCTGACCCAGCCTGGAGACAAGATGCTGAGGAAAATGAGGATGATAACAGAGAAATGTTAATAAATTATATGTACCAACTCTTACTGCATTTTTGACCTTATATTCTTTATTTAATATTGTTGATTACTGTACTTATGGAATTATTTATTATTGTATTTTTATTTTGAATTGTGTTTTTTTATCCTGAGTAGTTCTTTCCCAGCATCACTTTGTTGTACGGTAAATCTAGATTTTCTTTTAATTTGCTTTACAGTATTTTACTGTACCTGAACTCTTCTATATCTTTTGTTGATGGCAGTTGTATGACATACAAAATGTATATATGTTGATTTTAAAAATATATCATTCATGATTTACTGCAGTAACACATTTTTACATTAGTGTTTTGAAATAATATCACCACAGTACAATGAATAATCTCTATAGTCTGTGTGTTTGTGTGCCATCTGAAAAGAAAGTTTGATTTAAATCCAAGGGATTATGTCAAGTGGAATATTTCCTTTTGTGATTAAAGTCTAAGATTTGTAGAAATTAGTGTGTGGTTATGATATTATGTTTATAATTTTGAGAAAATGGTGGATTGTTTTCATGAACTATCTTAGCGATTGAGAAAACTGTAAAACGTAAGTAGTTAACTCATGAGAAGCAACAGTGACATGCATCAAACAGAAATAATGACAACTGGCTTGACTGTAGGTGTGATAGTCTTTATAGATTTTACATTGTAAATTTATGATTTCTTGTAAATGAATGCATATATTTAAAGTAAACACTGATAATAGTATAGCTGCTAAGGAAGAACAATTAATTGTATCTTTTTCGCTCTTCTAGAGTCTTGGTGAGCAATAGCAGTATTATTGCCAGGAGTCAACCTTTAGTGGGAAGATAGTTTAATGAAGGGTATGTATACATTTACACCTGTCTATTTTATAATATTGGTAGTTCACCTAACCCTTTTGAGTTTGGGACACAGAAGAAAACTGGAATATCCAAAGAACAGCCCTTTTAAACACAGAAGGTCATGCAAAGCGTAATTTAAGCTGGTATTAAAAACTGTACCACCATAAATAAAAACTAACGGCCATAGAGTATCAAAGGTGGTAAGTGTAACTGGGGCCCTATTCAAGTCTTGTTCCTGCCTTGCAACCAATGCGTTAAGGGAAAGGCCGCAGCTTCCCTGTGACCCTGCTCTGTATAAGTGGTTTATCAAAATGGATGGATGTTACAAACTTGTTAGAAAGTTATGAATTCTATTTGTAAATTTTGACCTAAGCAGGGTCTGTTTTTTTCTGTGTGGATTTTTTTATCAATGGGTAACTGAAGTTCATTCATAAGTGGTTTGATTAATTCACTTACTTCCTTTAAATGGGAGAAAACAGAACAGCATTTCTTCTTGTTGAGAGGAACAGGTGTTTGCTCTTTTAAATGGATTCATTTTAAAACAGTATCATATTGCAAAGCATATTAGGGTCAAGCAAAATCAGCTGCCATTTTTAAAGTAAACACAAGAGCACAAATTACATTTTTTAATCATTTTAAATGATGATTACAATCAGAAAAATTCTGGACCTGACATGATTTTCACTGTATTATAAATGATTTGTCTTTTATTCCTCAAATGTGTTTATTTTGAAATTTGATCAAAATCCATTATTCACTGTGATTTGTGAGATAAACTTCATCATTTGAAGGTATTATTATTTGCATATTGTCAAACACCCTGTTAGGAATCTCTTTAATTTTTATAGTTCATGTCTTCCAGACAAAAATTATGTAGCTGAGTGTATGACCGAATAATTGAGATCATGCAGAGAGTCATAATTGTAGTGGCTGTGACCACTTTGCCAGTTGTCTACAGCATAGTTTCCATGGTCTGTAGGTATATACTGGTAAAACAATCCATCTCGTCCCAGTGTGTGAGTGGGATTTAGTCTTTGTAAAATCACTGGGTTAAACTGATAAGTCAGCTTCCTCCGAATCTTAATAATCTCACCAGTCCTGCTGTAGTTCCGTAAGGCACGAGCCATTTTCTGGTAAGTCATGGTTTTTCGATTGCCCTTTCTCTTCCCCCAACGTTCTGCCAGCTTCTCTTTGTTTTTTGACACAAATTGAAAAGTGCCATTACTTTTGTCCACCCACTGTATTGAATCAGACATATTTGAGTCACACAGTGCTTCATGGAGGTATTCATAGAGCCGCAGTTTTTTTCTACCTAAATGAGAAAAATAAAAGCAATGAACAGTGCCAGTTTAGTAAAAGATGAAAGTGTAGTTGTTTAATGATGTAACTTATACATTTTAAAACTTTGTTATATTGTGTATTTTGTAAAAAATAATAAAGTAATATAAATAATCTCATACACTTCTGAAGGGTAAACAAAAAAAATATCAAATTATGTAATCAGTAAAGAACAGTAATGCTGGTTTATCTCTCAGGTGACACATAACCTAATGGAAAATGGCTAAAGGTAATAGTACTTTGTGGTAACTGAAATACTGGATATGTGTATAGGTAAATTATGTGTGTGTGCTTGGAAGGGCCAATATATTGATTCACTTTCTTGATTAAATACATTCTACATATTTGCTTGTTGTCTAATTTTATTCCAGTGTTATAAGCTAAAGGAACAGAAAAAAATAAGACATGCTATTTTTATTCTTCCACTTATTTTCTCACACACTTTGTCTCGGTCCTTGGTATCTTGGCACTAAACCAGTAACAAGCCCTGGACAAGATGTCATACCATTTCGGAGCATTATTATTATTATTTTTTTAATTCTCTTTTGAGATATGCTATTTTACCTTAAAGAAATGTTTATTTAACAGAACTACTATTAAGAATAGTACACTGTAGTACAGTTTGCATTTTTATTTAAGCAACAATACATAAAGCATACAGCAGTGACTGTTTCTTTATAAACTTATAAACTGGCACTTATTAGGATAGCATGCAAACTTTACAGATAAAAACATAAGCTCTGTCAATTTTTCTTAATTATTCTTGCATTAATCCAGTTAGTCATCTAAATACATACACATATATTAGTAAAACACTGTAGAAGAGAATTGGAGATTGCACTCCTTTAATGTGGTAAATGACATTCTTTACATGTTCTGTAACTCTGTGATGGTCACTGCAATTTTGTTCGCTGTGGTGTGCACGAGAGGCCCACCAAGTTAATTTAAAGGACAGGCTATTATGTTACACACTTTGCACTCCTGGAGGTAGTACGGAATGAAAGATTTAAAAGAAAACTGAGTGCCATTATGAACAATACTTTACATCCTCTCTTTGAGTTTCAGCCAACAAATTATTCAGCAGAAGTGTGCCAAGAAATGTGACTTTGACTCCTTCATATCTACCACAATACACTCTTGCAGTGCCTAACTGTGACTGCTGTCTTGCTGTATCATTAGCCAGGTCTTTTTTTCCTTCTTTTTTTTGTAATTCTTGTGTGCTTCTGTGTTGTTGTGGTTCTTTTTATTTCTATATTTGTTGAGCTTACGTAAATGTGACATTTTCCTTTGAGGCAAATAATGTAAAGTACTACTAATGAAATTAGTTTTAATTATGCAGAAAGAAAAATCATAATTCTAAAGCTTTTTTAAATAATAAAAGGAAATTAAAGAGTATTGTAGCACTAATGATTACAAACCTTTTCCACTTCGTTGGGAATGTAAAACAGAATACACAAGTTGATTTTCCTGGCAGCTGTTAAAGTTGTATACTGGAGGGCCATCTGCAATTGTGTGAACCCAGTTCTATAGGACAAAAATACATGTGCACCATAAAAATAGTACATTTTATGATTTATCTAATGGATACTATAAGGCAAAATGTCTATGTTGCTACTACAGTATTATATGACAGACTTTTTGTTTTTTCAGTGGGGCCTCGATCAAAAATTCTCCTAACAGGAATGAAATATAAGGAATAGCTACCTCCTTCCAGCAATGCTTTAAATTTCTTTTTTTTTTTTTTTGCCTAAATCAAATCTGGGGTCTGGCAACAAGACATGCAGTGTGGTTAGAAGTCCTAGACAGAATCCCAGTAGGACTTCTTGGTAAAACAGCTAGAAACCCTAAATTCCCCATTTTAATAATACATTTAAAACAAGGGAAGTGCATGCAAGGCAATCAGTCCTGAGACAGAACCAAAGCCCAAACACCACCACATGTCAGTTGTGCATGTCATGCTATAGTAGTCCTTATAGTTTTTACTTTATTTTTTTACCCGACTGTGACCATACCAAAGGCAGTCCACACAGCAGATGATTGTCCACTGACTCCACTAATTAAAACATTTCCACTCACAACACCTCTCTCTTTCTTTTCTATTTTGATACACATCTTTACTCCCATCTAAAATAAAACATTTTTGAATAGTGTATATGATATCCTGTTACACTGGATAGAAATCATATGGAACACACATGGACCCCATTTACAATGAACTGTTTGATTTCTAACTCTAGTTGGACATTTCTAGTGCAAGTATCTCACCGGTATCTCTGTCCAGCTGGATGTTTGTTCCTCATACACAGACATGGAGTTGTAACAGTTGACACTGGTTCGAGACTGCATCTGCTGGAAATTTTCAAAACTGTAGCAGACATCTGAACGCAAGAAAAATAAATGATACTAATCATCTACAAATTACAAAAAACATAAAAGGAAAACACAAGGTTACAGTATTTAAAATTGTAAGGCGATTGAAGTATGACGCTTTGTAAGTCACTTTGGATAAAAGCGTCTGTCAAGCAAATAAATGTAAATGAAGTATGGTATGAATTACTGATGTGTTGTATGCTCTATAAATATAAAGAAAGTAATCTATTATTTCAGTTTTAAGACATAATAGTCAAAATTACTGCATCTGTGAAGTTGATCAACATTTTATATGTTTTTATATACTTTTAAATAATAAATTAAAAATAATTTATTTAGTAAAAAATATGAAAAACATTAAATGCTCTACCAGGCTGTTGCTGCTGCTGAAGGTCTGAGTGTTGCTGTAAAACTTCTATTGCATCTTGGAAGTGTTGGCTTAGTATGTCTTGGTCAGAGCAACTCTGTAAGTCCAAAAATAAGAGCAAGTGAAAGGGACTAAACTAGCAGTTAAATACTTTGCATAAAGCAAAATTTTAAAAAATCTGGAGAGGAAAAATGTATACTTTTTTTCTGTATTATAACATATTGTGTTACAAAGTACTTAATAAAAAATTTAATGTTTTCTAAATTTACAACTATTAAATCAGCATTTTAAAAAATTCTATCTATTGTACAAAGAATAATCTAGAACATACTGCAGTCATGTATAATTAACATATTACCATATACATTTAATATAAGAGCCTAATTTTTACCAGAAAATATAAAAATTGAATGCAGTCACTCACCATGCTGAAATTTCAGTTTTTTAACCCCTGAAACATAGAAAAATCAAAATAAATCAAATATAATTGTTACCTTATCACGGGCAGTTTGTATGAATTACTTTTCACTAAATTAAATCTATGCAATGTCAGTTTTAAAAGTATATACTCTTAAAAAGATTGTTTTAAATGCAAATGAACAAAAAGTACAATAAATAATTTAACAAAAAAATCACGCATTTTTTTCTTTAATTTTGCCATATATTGACTAAGTTCATTGTAATATTCTAAACTTTATATATCAGACACACTCAAACATAAGTTATTGTGAAATAAGAGTTAAAATTATATAGTATTTTTTCTCTGCAGTTGTAAGTAGTATATATTAGAATTTGAATGCAAAATACTTTTTTATTAATTCCTTAAAGAAGTATTAAATGCACTGGAACCTACCGTTAAACAATGTAAATCATGGGAAGAATTACAGAAACTTTCAATAAAAAGTTTTTGTTGGTTTCATCTCTTCACTGACCAATGAAGGCTTCCTCAAGAATTTTAAAAGTTTCTTGATTCTTACAGATAAACTAAGTTTCAAATAAAAATTAAATAAATCAATTCGCAACTTAAGTACATGTGTAGATAACACACAATACAATATTTATGCTATAAATTTAAGACCAATTCATACTTATGCTTGTGGCATAAGAGATATACCTTCACAAGAGTTTTCATTTTGAAATGCACATCTTCGTTATATAGCTGCATTTAGGGAAGTTCTTGATGTGGGGATTTTTTTTTAAGTGGACATATTTGCATCTTAAATACAAAGCCTATTGAATGTAAATCAGTGTACAAGACTAAAGCGTATTATAACAATGATCTACTGTATAGTTCATGGGATCAAAAAAACAAGACCAGAAGAAAACAAACAGTTATTCTGGTAATTTGGAAGTTATACATTCTTGATGGATGGGGGCTTTGTCACATTATGATGGAAACCCTCATTTCTTTCAGCCCAAATATGAAAAGATAAGCATATTTTATTTATTTAGTTAGTTTACAGTTTTTTTAAAGCATGGTACAGATTGGAAAATGGTTCTTTCAAATTATACATCAATTTTATGGGTCCAATTTTTTCAATGACAGAGTTTTTGTAAACGGAATCCTGTTCTGGGCAGAAAGCAGAGGACAACTCTGGATTGGTTGGTCCATCTCCTGGAACAATCAGAGTTCTTCATAGGAGGTCCATTTACATTTTGAATGTGGGAAGACAACCAATGCACCCAAATTAAACTGATGTGGATAGAACTAGAACTATACTAGGAAATGACGGGTATAGGACTCTGAAGCTGGAAAGTACTGTAGCTGCCCCACAAGACCATCATGCCACCCCATTAGAACATCACAACATTGGAACAATTGTATGAAGCATGGCTTTTCAGTCCATTAAGTGTTTCAATCTTATTCATGTACATTTCCTAAAATAACATCAATTATATTCAGATTCTGATAAATAGCCAAAATGCCTTAACACTCCAAGACCATTAATGTATAATTATATTCAATCAACCAATAAAGCTTTCTAAAACTGACTATATTTTGTAGTTACAAAATGGAGTGGAAAATTACAACATTCAAAAACATTTAATGAAAGTAGGCCATTCAACAAAACCAGTCACTCCTATCCACTTAATTCCTCCAAAATAGCTTCAAGTCTAGTTTTGAAGGTCCCTAAAGACTTGCTGTCTACCACAGTACGTGGTAACTTATTCCAAGTGTCCATGCTGCTCTGTGTGATGAAAAACTTATTAATGTTTGTGCAAGATCTACCCTTAGCAACGTTCAACTGTGTCCCTTTGTTCTTGCTGAACTCATTTTAAAGTAACAGTCTCAATCCACTGAACTAATTCCTTTCATTATATTAAACAACTCAGTCATATTACTTCTTAATCTCCTTTTGCTTAAACTGAAAAGGTTCAGTTCTTTTAATCTTTCCTCATAATTCATCCCTGCAGTCCTGGAATCAGCCTAGTCGCTCTTCTCTAGACATTTTCTAGTGCTGCTATGTCCTTGTTTAGCCTGGAGACCAAAATTGCACATAGTACTCCAGATGAAGTCCATCCAGGTCATTATAAAGTTTGAGCATAGCCTTGGATGTGCACTCTACACATTGTGCTGTATAACCTAACATTCTGTTAGCCTTCTAAATGGCTTCTGAACACTGCCTGAAAATTACTTTGTTTACACAAGTATTTCCTGAGAAATATATTTTTTATTGCTATCACTAACTGTAATGATGTTCCTAGCAGTTTTGAAAAATAAAACACTACCTGACAGACTGTATCGGGCCTCACAAAAATGAAAAATTCATTAAATACAATAGACACATTTTTCTTTTGAATCAGCCTAGTTTTATACAAAATATAGTATCCAGTCTTTGATACAGATCTTTTTTTCAATGTTCAAAGTAGTCATCATTTTAAAGACTTTTTACTTCTGCTGTTTACTCTGTGATGTTTTAACTGTTTGGGATAGCATGATTGCTGATATGAAAAATGTGTAAAGAAAGAAAGAAATAATACTAAGTAATATACAGTAATAGTAATGTGCTATATTGTTTTGCTGAATTGCTCCTCAAAAAGCTCAGACTTTAAAGAGTGAAGGTCCCAAATGCATGACATCTTATGTTTATATATTGTATCTGATAAAAGAGTACTACATGCCCAGGAGAGTTTGGCCTCCTTCTAGCCAGATGCACTAATGGGTGGCCCTGCCAAAAACATGCAGTGTATTGTTGTTTTTTTAAGAAAAAAAATATATATAAAGATTTTATTGGAAACCTATTCTGGAAATGTATTGTACCATTTGCATGTCTGGGGAGTATTAAAGTATTAGGTGTGTGTTTTTCAAAAAACTTGTATCCAAAAATGTTCTAGCAAATTTGAAAGTAGTATAATGACAAGAATGACAGTTAGGAGCCTAAAGAGGTAGCTGGCAAAAATAATTTATAAAAAATAAAAGCCTTTTAAACTTACTTATAGGAAAAAAATTGGATTAGTATCTGAATTGCAATTAAGAAGTCATGAGATACAAACACTTATTACTTCTGGAAGGTTTTACGACAGGGAGCAGCACAAATATGGAGGTATTACAAGTTAAGAGCAATCAGAAGATATACTGAGCTATTTACAGTAATTCCTAACGCCTGGCAAGGACTCTTAATTTCTGTATTTTTTTTTTAGAATGTGTAAGGTTTTGAATTACTTTTCAGGATTATTTTTAAGGGCGGCACGATGGCGCAGTGGTAGCGCTGCTGCCTCGCAGTTAGGAGACTCGGGTTCGCTTCCTTGGTCCTCCCTGCGTGGAGTTTGCATGTTCTCCCCATGTCTGTGTGGGTTTCTTCCGGGCGCTCAGGTTTCCTCCCACAGTCCAAAGACATGCAGGTTAGGTGGAGTGGCGATTCTAAATTGGTGTGTTTGTGTGTTTCCTGCGGTGGGTTGGCACCCTGCCCGGGATTGGTTCCTGCCTTGTGCCCTTTGTTGGCTGGGATTGGCTCCAGCAGACCCCCATGACCCTGTATAAAATATACAATACTGTGCAAAAGGTTTAGGCAGGTGTTAAAAATGCTGTAAACAAAGAATGCTTTCAAAAATGGAAGTGTTAATCATTTATTTTCATCAATCAACACAATGCAGTGAATGAACAAAAGAGAAATCTAAATCAAATCAATATTTGGTGTGACCACCCTTTGCCTTCAAAACAGCATCAATTCTTCTAGGTACACTTGCACACAGTTTTTGAAGGAACTCGGCTGGTAGGTTGTTCCAAACATCTTGGAGAACTAACCACAGATCTTCTGTGGATGTAGACTTCCTCACATCCTTCTGTCTCTTCATGTAATCCCAGACACACTCGATGATGTTGAGATCAGGGCTCTGTGGGGGCCATACCATCACTTCCAGGACTTCTTGTTCTTCTTTATGCTGAAGATAGTTCTTAATGACTTTGGCTGTATGTTTGGGGTCATTGTCCTGCTGCAGAATAAATTTGGGGCCAATCATACGCCTCCCTGATGGTATTGCATGATGGATAAGTATCTGCCTGTATTTCTCAGCATTGAGAACACCATTAATCCTGACCAAATCTCCAACTCCATTTGCAGAAATGCAGCCCCAAATTTTCAAGGAACCTCCACCATGCTTCACTGTTGCCTGCAGACACTCATTATTGTACCGCTCTCCAGCCCTTTGACGAACAAACTGCCTTCTGCAAGAGCTTGAACAGCACATCTTGAAACCCCAGTCTGCTTTGAAATCTTTGTCTGGGAGACCTTGAGACCTTGCTGATGCAGTATAACTACCTTGTGTCTTGTTGCTGTGCTCAATCTTGCCATGACATGAAGCTGTCTTCCACAACATCACCTTGGTAGCAGAGTTTGGCTGTTCCTCACCGAGTTTTAAGCCTCCTACACAGCTGTTTCTGTTTCAGTTAATGACTGTGTTTCAACCTACATGTGACATTGATGATCATTAGCACCTGTTTGGTATAATTGGTTGATCATACATCTGACTATAATCCTACAAAATCTCTGACGTTGTGCAAGTGTACCTATAAGAATTGATGCTGGTTTGAAGGCAAAAGGTAGTAACACCAAATATTGATTTGATTTAGATTTTTCTTTTGTTTGCTCACTTTGCATTTTGTAAATTGATAACAATAAGCAATCATTATTTATATTTCTGAAAGCATTCTTTGTTTACAGCATTTTTTTCACACCTGCCTAAAACTTTTGCACAGTACCATATATATATTATCCTATCCTGGAACACCACTGAGCCATTGGTAAAGGTATGTGGACAACACCTGGGTGAAAATCAAATCTCAGGAGGTACCACAATTCACGGACCACATCAACTCACAACTCAGTGGACAAACACATCCAGTTCACCACAGACGACATGAAATGTGACAGGCTAGCTTTCTTAGATTGTGAAATTTCCATCAGCAATGGGGCACATTTGAAAGTTGATGTCTACCATAAACCAGTGCATACAGATCAATATTTAAGGTTTGACTCTCATCATCCACTAGAGCACAAAATAGGTGTCATCAGGACTCTACAACACAGAACAAACTCCATACCCACAGACACAGCGGCCAGGGAAGCAGAAGAACATCATATCAAAAAGGCCTTGAGTAAATGTGGTTATCCCAGCTGGACTTTTGTCAAAGCAGGGAAGACATCTAAAGAATGCTCTAAGCAATCCAGGAGAGTGGAAAACCTTTGATGATCCCTTATGTGTCAGGAGTATTGGAACAGCTGAGACGCATTTTTTCAAAACACCAGGTCTCGGTGGCTTTCAAACCCCAAAACACGCTACAGCAAAAATTGGTCTACCCCAAGGATCGGGTGCCTCGGCACAGACAGAGTAATATAGTTTACGCAGTTAAGTGCCAAAAGGATTGACGTGAATAATACATTGGGGAAACCAAACAACCACTGGCGAAGCGGATGGCACAACACAGAAGCGCTACCTCGTCAGGCCAGGACTCCGTAGTCTATTTACATCCACAGGACCATGGACACTCTTTCAGTGATGAAGATGTGCACATCCTGGACAGGGAGGAATGCTGGTTTGAGCGAGGAGTCAAGGAGGCCATTTACGTGATAAAGGAATGACCATCTCAGAACCGAGGAGGGGGCCTAAGGCTACATCTTTCACCATCTTACAATGCTGTGATTGCAGCCATTCCTCAACTCTCTGTGAATGGTACTCATGGCCTTACAGGTGGCACAGTGGTAGTGCTGCTGCTTTGCAGTAAGGAGACTATGGAAGATTGTGGGTTTGCTTCCCGGTTCCTCCCTGTGTGGATAGCGCTTTGAGTACTGAGAAAAGCGCTATATAAATGTAATGAATTTATTTTATTTTATGGCCATTGATCAATGGACAATTTGCATATCATTGATCACACGGCCCATTGTTAGTCAATGGTGCTAGTTTCGGTCATTATGCAAAGGTACTGTTTATAAGGTTGGAGAAACCTGCAGTCAACTGAGACTGAGGAAGTCACTTGGATGAGTGATGAAACGTATCGGAAAAAAACTATGTCCAGATGAACCGAATCAACTTTCTACAATCTTTAGGAGACTGTGTTACTAGGCAAGTGAGGCACTCTCTGATGACATAACGTTATGAAAGTCTCATTGTAAAAGAAAGTCATGCAGTTTGAAATACATCTGAACTTTATTGTAAATGAAAGAAAATGTAGTTCTTGACCACTTTCTTAGTTTTGAATTTTAGGCTATGACTCTGGCTATGTTTTGTTTTTTAATTTCAGACAAAGTGAACTCACATAAACTTGATGAACATCTGAAAACCTATGGTTTTTTTGCTACATTTAATCACTCTTCTGTAGAACACCTAAAACCTCTCTGTTACTTGATTAAATAAATTAGTTCTGTCTGGACCAGTGCTTTCAACATTCGGTTCTGAGTTGAGGGGACCTCATGTGGCTGCAGGTTTTCCTCCCTTTTACAAGTCAGTCATTTTTCTTCTAATTGATGAGATTGTTTTATTAGCTATTGCATTTTTCTTCTGTTGTTCTGCATTTAAAAAAAGCACAACAATGTGAGATTTACTTTGATAAGAAATTTAGAAATATTCATAATGTAGCATCCTGTATTCAGACCTGAGAGGGGACACATTCCTTACGTGGCCAAGGACTGTCTGAAGGTTGAGGGTATCTGGAGAAGCCAGCCTAAAAAGCAGTTCCCGTGAGTGTGGAAGAGAGGGCACAGACAGTGCAGTTAGAGAAGCACTTTGAATGTATCTCCTACTGCTGTAGTTAATCAGACTGGGTGCATGGCTGCCAGCAAGCCTCAGTTTTTGACTCTGGCCTTAGATTGGTTAACAGAGCTGGAGGAACATGTGGCAGGCAAGTTGCCTCTAACCACAGGTAAGCTGAGTGAGTCAAAGCTCTCAATGTGCGTGTGTGGGAGTAGGGATAAAGCAACATGGAGCCGAAGTTAACCTGAGTAGTGTTGAATTGAGTGGCCAATGAACAAGGTAATGGGTCCAGCTGCTGAAGGAGCTAACAGACCTTCTAAGGTGCAGTTACCACCAGCTTTGTACAGTGTGCTAAGTATATTCCTCCATTCCTTGACTCCTGGGATGTAGTTCTAAGTTCATTAACACTCTTTTGTCATTTTCTTATTACTTTACCTTTTTCTTAATTTACTTCTTCTCCCTTATCTGTATGTTAATAATGACAATAATGAAATAAATGGGAAAAGTATTCTCAATGTTGCTTTATTTTCAGATCCAGTAGTGTAGTCTCAAATTAGTAAAGACCTAAGTAACTTGAAAACTTGCCAAACCAGATTGAAAATCATAATGATAATGGTTATGAACATTTTTAAAACAAGGATAAAGCACTAAATTATGTTTATGTAACACACACATTTTTGCTACAGTCTGTTAGATGTAGGCGGCACCACAGAGTCCTAAAAACCCCAGCCACAACCTCACAAACAAAAATAAATGCTTTTAACAGATACACGGTTCATGAACGTCTCTGAACACGTGCAAATCGGGTTACGACCAAAAAGTTCGCCAAACTTTTGCATCTGTTTACAGAATATGAACAAGCCAGTTTTCCTCTCGTTTGTGCGCGCCGATGATTTCCGCACGTGTTCAGTCTCTTCCTGTGCAGCGAGCAAGAGAGAGAGAGAGAGAGACACACACACACACACGCGCGAGAGAGAGGGCTGGCCACATAAGGCCGAGAAGGCAGTTAAAGAATGCAACAGGCTTGTTTTTAAAGAGACTGATTCGAGCATTGTTTTAACCTCGTTGTATTTAATGAAGACTTTTTTCTATTGGATTTTAACCTCCACTTCACTTCTGTTTACAGCGATCAGTTCGTAGCGTGCATTGTTGCAATGTTACTTTTCTTGGTTGTTTATTAAATTAGGGATTTTTCAAAAGTTCATTTTTTTCCCTGTGCTTAAAACTCATTAAAAAAGTGTTTTTAGTGAGCGGTTCATAGCACTATAGCGCAAACTCTTGCAATGTTAGTTTTCTCTGTTGTTCAAGGTTTTCTCAGTGTTATTCACTGTTTTTACATTTAGTTTACTATTACACTGTGCATTCTATGGTGTGATTAACTATATTTGTGCTTAAAAATCTTTAAAAAAATACATTTACATACAGTTCGTACTGTCTGGAACGGATTAATTGTATTTACATACAATCCTATAGGGGAAATTACTTCGGGTCACGACCAAATCAGGTTACGACCAAGAGTTTTGGAACGAATTACGGTCGTGACCCGAGGTTCCACTGTACCTTCAAAACAGGTTCTTCTTTGTTCCAAACACATTCACAAATACTCTTTCTCTTCTCTCTCTTTTCCTCCAATCCTCCCATGCGAGCATTGTACTGTTCTGCCTGACTACAATGGGTGAAGCAGAGTGGCTTCTTTTATACAGGATCCAGGAGTTCTTCCAGAGACACTTCCCAAGTTGGACAGAACTCCCACAAAGTTGTGACCACTAATCACTGCAGGTCCCTTTTGTGGCACCAATGGCACCCAACAGGGCAGCCCCACAGGTCTACAGCTTCCAGCATGCCCTGTGTGTATGGGTACCCTTACCCTGGAATGCTGCCATCTAGTGTGTTTGGGGAGCATGCAGTCCTGGCAGGTTGTCTTCCCCTGTTCCTCCATTATATCCGTGTCCCGGCCAAATAAGGATCTTCGGTCCAACCCTCCTGGGACATTAGCATACCCTTCTGCCTCCTGGCTTTGACAAGGAGCACTTTGTCTTTTTACCTGGCCACTCAGTACCTTGGCTTCCCAGCCAGGTAGGAAACTAGGGGCAATCCTGGCAGAGACACCAGCCTATGTCTTCTGTCCATCATGAGTCCAATAAAATTTAATCAAGACAGTTTTTAAATTTCTAGTGTCAAGGCTTTCATTGTTAATTTAATCAGAGTTTTAGTCATTTGTGATTGTATGCTATTAAGTCCTGGTGGTAATGTTTGATCATGGGGTTAAATGAAAGTGTAGATTATATTATGGGCATAAAAAATTACAGATGTAAATAGAAATGTGTCTAACAACATGCATCACAGCAAGTCTGAGCCTTGCCAAATGGATCATGAGTCTTGCATCCTCATTGTTATCATTTTTTTTTTTTTAATTTTTGTGGCTGAAATGTATGTTGTGATTGGTGGCTATTATTCAAGACACTTTCTTAATTAGTAACAAATTACTGCTGTTAATGGAACTAACATCTTTTGCATTCCTTTTAATTGCCTTAATTTTTAACTTTCAAAGCAATCGTTTCTTTTTATGTTAGCTATTAAGTAGGCAAACAATAATTGGATAAAGGCTATGATCCCCCAGCATTATTTATCGTTTTGAAGAAACTGGGCTTCCATTTGCATTAAAACATCTGGTAATCTCTAAGCCTTTCCCAACCATTTCCTGAATTTTGAAAAAAAAAAAAAAGTTCACTTTTGTTTTTATCTAAACACAGTTTTTAGCTTGAGGGCAGTTAATTTCATATTATCTGCCTGGCTTTTTCACAAAAGAGTTCTGAAAAATGACAATTACCACATAAATAAACATCATCCAGTTATTTCTGCAAGATAATAAGTAAATCAGTTTGCAATCTGACTCCTGTCATATGTTCAGGAGTTGGGGTGCTAGGGACACTGCACCACCCCCTTTGCAGAGCACAGATCTCCACACTTGTTTTTAGGAATTTTATAAAAATGATTTCAAATCGGATTTAATAATTGCACACTTTTTATAGCGGTTAAAACAGTGGGATGAAGGTCAGAGAGCAATTATTTGAAAGAATAAGGCTAATAATGAGCCTCTTTTGTCCCCAGAACACCAAAGCAAAGCCCCGTCATCACATACTAAAATAACAACATAATACCCTAAAAATTACAACATAACACACATTACAGCTTAATCCTGCACTTGCAAAAATGGCTACTAGCGAGAAAGGATTATTATGTTGTTACTTTGCTACAATCAAATATTTATTAAAGTTTAAGTTACATTGATGAAAACAAATAATCATGCCAAAATGTTTCTTATTCAATAAACAGTCAAAATAAAACAGTTGTAAAAGCAGTAATTACAGTAAAAATACAAACACATACACACAGTGTGTCCTTCTAAAAAAGTTAAAAAAAAATGAAACCTAGGAAAGAAACGCAGCCCAAACATTAGACCCCACCAAGTCACTATTTAAGGAGCAGGAAGAGGAGAGCAGCAGCAACCACTGGCCTGCAGGCTCCACAGAATCTGCACTAGAGCATGTATTTTTAGCTTATAACATGGATGAATCATTGATCACCACAGCTAAGGTTCTAGGAGTGTAAGACTGAAAAAGAAGGTGTGCCAAGATGAAGGTTGAGATTCTTAGATGAAAGTAAAATACTACTAAAAAGATTTCCATGAAAGTGTGGGTGTTAAGGGAATGCCCTGCTACCAGACAGAGAGAATTGGGAAAGGTTGATATGAGGCCTTAAGCATATGGAGAAGGCACTGTATTCAAGGGAGAGGATTGATAGTTACAGAAATTGTAAAGTATATGGGAAGGAAAAGCGAAAGATAAAGAAACATTGCAAGTTTTGAGAACAGATTTTAATTATAAGTAAAATGTTATGTTTTAATTTTACTCCTTCATTCATTATTATCCATCCATCCATCCATCCATCCATCCATCCATTAGCCAACCCGCTATATCCTAGCTACAGGGTCACCGGGGTCTGCTGGAGCCAATCCCAGCCAACACAGGGCGCAAGGCAGGAAACAAACCCCGGGTAGGGCGCCAACCTACCACAGTCATTCATTATTAAGCAAGCAATTAAGGGTCATGGGAAAGATCCTATCCAGATATCATTAAATGGAAGGCAGGAATGAGATAGATAATAGATTGATTTATTAGAGTAGTTTAGAAGAATTCAATAGCTTTTTATTATAAGGCTGGTGACTGTACACTGTTTTTATGTCTGGAATGTTATAAACACAATTATTTCACAAATCCTACATGTGTAAGGAAGCTATTACATATTTGTTTTGGTGGTAACCATTTCTTGGGGAGGAAACTATGACATTTCTAGGATGTCACCCTGGTGTGGGCATTTGGATGTATAGGAAGGGGCACTAAATGCCAAAAAAGCATTTTTTTTAGGTTTTTATTGAAATGGGTAGAGGACCTTTTTATGAGAATGCCGTGCAGGACTGATCACGACTTGCCACCTAATGCACCGAATGGCACGGGAGGATTTAAATTTAAACTAAACCATGGTGAACTTGAAAATGAAAAGCATCAGACATTTTTTTTTCAGTTCGTTACTTTAACATCATCATGCAGTGGAGTTGTCTGTCTAGTGAATTCTCTTTCTGACTTCTTTGTACGAAACTTAACACCATGAATCAGTTGTATGGAAATTAGTTGAGTGCATGCTGTGTGGTTCATAACTATTGTAGATTACACCTAAGTGTAATTCTGCAACACATGTCCATTACTAATTATAACTTATAATGACCTGATAGATTTATTTTCAGTTGACAGTATCATTCATTAAAACACACTTCCTATGCATCAGTAATATTTTCTCAAATGTTGTGTTTTTTAAATAAATCCCTCTAATGCCCAATAAAATTCTTTAATTCTACATCATTATGGTGTTCTGTTCAAACCAATGACGAATGTGTTTGTAATTTACAGTTTGTTTATGGCTTCTGGATAAAGTGATGGCAAAAACATATTATCTTTAAACTAGATTGTTTGAAAATTGAAACAGACAATGTCATGATGCCTCTGTTCTCTAAACAAAAGTAATGCTGGTAATAAACTGACAAGGGAAAAATAATAATGCTTGATTTTAATAGAACTACTTGGAAATACAGTTTCATATACATTGTAATGGAAAGGGAAATATATGATAAACGTGGACAAAACATATTGTAAATTATAAATGAACTACCGTAAGCCATGCTGAATATCCAAAATGAAAAAAGTACATAAAAAAAATAAACACTGTTCTAACATGGTGTGTTCATGTCAAAAATGTACCACATTAAAACTACTGGTATAGTCATGAGAATAAATAGTGTGACTGGTGAAAGCAGACCAAAGTATGCTGAAGAAATGTTGGGGTACCAGCCCGGTAACACCTTTTAATAAAGTCACACAAACAGAATATAAAGTGGCTTCAGAAAGTTTTACGTAACTTTAAGAGTCAGCAGAATCCTATCTTACTCAGTTGTTGGGTCAAGATCTGACACCACCTTCCAGGATTGGCTCGTTTTTGCGGTGTCTGTACCAGAAAGCGCAGAACCTTCTTGCGCACTGTGGACAGAATTAGGTGTCTTTGATGGGCGACTTTTCAATCCTATGGGGAAAACAGAAGGTACTGTTAGTGCTACTGCCCCCTCTCATCTCATCAAAGTGGTACTGCTTATCTCCTCACAGCATGGAAGGTGATAAAAATAAGCGGATGACCCAGAAATCCTACCAAATCTTTTAAAAAAACACAGGATATTGTGTAGTTAACTCTGAAGGATTCAGGCCTATTGTAACGTCACACAGAGAACAAAAGACATCCATGATGATCTCAGAGGAGCATTTGGTGCTGCTGCCCATCAGTTTCTTATAAGGCCTTTATCAAGCAATTTTAATTCCATCATTTAACAGAAAGAAGAATTATTTACAATGGAAAACATTTTTAAAACAATTGCCAATTTTACCAGGACTGATTATCCCAGCAAACTGACCCAAATATTAGACCATCTGATGATCAGAAAAGTCACAAGGGCATACAAGCTACATCCAGGAAATCTAGAGGTTTCCATCAACCATTCATTGGTTAATTATACAGTCCATGACTATGCCTTCAGAAGCAGACTGATCATTAGTAAAAGAACTTCACTTTAGCATCACAAATAAAAATCCTTTATTAGAACTTCAGAAGAGTCAAACTGTTCACTTGGAAACTATAATAATACAGATGCAGATATCTGTAATTAATTTATTTTCTTCTTTTCTATGTTGATTAGTCCATTACCTTATAATAACCTTCCAAATGCCAGTTCCAGGACAGGTGTGTAGTCTGTTTTTTTTTTTTTAATTGGATTCTGTGCCAGAATTGGGGGTTTGTGCCAAGAAAAGGAACAGTGTGCCTCTGTGGCAGTCAGGGCACCTGGATATGTGCATAGGTGCATCAGAGATATTTAGAACTCTGCGGAGTAAATAGATGTTGACATGGAAGGAGGAATATCTGTTTTTTTCCTCCGTGAAGTTATGAGAACTATCATTTTCCAGAGAAACGAGTGAATGAGTCTTGGGAAGAGGGAATACAAGGAGAATAGAAAACCACAGATTTTGTTCTTTGCTAGAACATGTGGTATAGATGGATTGTTACGAGCCCCTTTAATTAGAGGTTGATAAGCTCCTAAACTAATCTGACATTAGTATAAGGCACTTTTTTTGTTTACTAACACTAGTTTGGAAGTGGATGGGGTAAATCTGAATTTGGCTGGTAAAAGAAAACCATTTTATTAGTTTACAATAAAAAAGCAGAAAAGGGAAAACATTAGATTTTTCTGTTTTCAATCCAATAAGGTTTTTAAAATTTTTGCTATGAGAAGTCAAGAAAAATGACACCTTTTATTGGCTAACTGAACAGATTACAATATGCAAGCTTTCAAAGCAGCTCAGGCCCCTTTTTCAGGCAAGTTGTAGTCAATTGTTATATTGTAATATGTTCAGTTAACCAATGTCATTTTGCTTAATTTCTCATTGCACCCATAATGATTGCTGTATATGCTAGTGGTGTGAAGAATATGTTCAGCATCTCCCTGATATATCATTATTGGATATGTTAGTATGGAAGATTATTTGTGCCAAAATTAAATGAACCACATGCATATGTATTGAATTTCAATGTGGTTATTAAAAGCACATCAACCATGTGATTGATTGCTTTTAATTATGGCCCACATTTTTTGCGCCACTTTAAAATGCAATACCAAACCGTATTGCATTTTAATTCATGTCCATATATCATGTGTGATAATTGAAAACAGAGCAAACATGTTGCATTTTGCTTAGCTGTGGATCACATTTCAATTCAAGGCCAGACATTAATCATGCCAAAATTTAATGTAATCATATGACCAGTTAGTGTCAAAAGGTGAGGCAAAGACTGTCAACAGTTGGTGTCATCACTGAACTGATGGAAGCTGGTGAGGTAAATGATGATGTCATTCTCTTCCATGTTAAAAGAAGAGAAAAAATATCAGGTTTTAGAGGAGGGTATGAATAATAATCTACAAAGAAACCAAGCTTGGTGACACTAACAAATGTCATAAATCTGTTAACAACACACTACACAAAAATTTAACCTCAGTGCTTAATTTAAAATTTATATAAAGAAAACAGCTTTAGACTACTTAACAAACCAGCAAGCCCGTGATTCTCGAAAGAATCGCGAATCCAAGAATGGCAATCAGTTTCTGTTCCCTCCGATATTTGGATGGATGAAATATAATGGAGGGTGGGTGCGTCCGGGGAAATGTCATTTAATTAAATAAGCCTAATTTTACTAAAGAGGTTTCGTTTTGTGGAGCCGCGATTCCTTTGCCTCTGCTGACACCGACTGCCGGTACAGTGGATTACAGCAAGTGTAGTTTACAGGTTGTGTTGTTCGGGTGCCACCCACTGACTGTGGGAAGCCGCTGGGTTTGACTCCGGGGCGCTGAAGGGCTGTGCGCATGCACCTCGGTGCGTCTGGCGTCCGGAATGAAAAGCAATGGAGAGTGGGAGTGTCCTGGTAAAGTTTTCATTGAAGTATAGATATTTGTACTATCATTAACCAATTTATTAAAACAAACATGGAATTGTAATTGTCACATCATGTAAGTCTAAAATGTCTTTGAGTTATTGCACTTATAAGTAAAACCAATGTCCACGCGTTGGAATTTAGGTTGGTTGGTTCCATCAGGATGTAAATACATGACAATATTGCGGTAAAACGGAGGCTCACCGTCTTTACTTTGAAACACAATTGCCACTTCATTAACGATGGGAACATTGTATCATCTTGGATTGTGTTCTTTGTCCTTTATTAGCACTAAGGCAATTTTAGTTGGTGCTACACCGTCAGCCTGTGCTTTTGTATTGGCTTCTTTTTCAACCTTATGTAGCATCTTTATAAAGTTTGCTAATGGGTGATTGTTTATGACTTCAGCTACGTTTCTCATTATGAGCTCTGTGCATTTCTTGTTTTCAGGAAGGTTCATTCGTTGATAAACTGCGTCATCTAGATCTAACACGTACATTTGGACAAATTTGCGTTGGTGATTTGGCTCAGGGTACACTGTTCCAATCCGATGCAATATTTGTCCACACACGCGAAAGCAGTATGGGCCATTCCCTGGTGGTGGCTTGATATTTATCCCGGTAGATGCAAAAGCAAATGAATTATTGTAGGATCTAATGCATTCCATAAAGCTTTTACTTTCGGGTACATTGTTAGTCAAAAGCATACATAAATCTTCAGGATATTCATCCAAAGCAGGCAGCTTAACTTGATCTTTTTGACAACAACGTGTAAACTCATCAGTTGTACTGCCAGTTTTTTCTTCAAGGAAGTTAAGTGAATGACAATGACTGCAAATGACAGTCATTAATCCCAATGAATTTTCATGAACAGTGGACTCATTATATAATGCGCTCTCAGCTAACTGGCGGAATTGTTCAGCGTCTGTCTGTCGTTCCTGTCTTTGTCGTTGTCTTTGTTGGAATGCTGAACGACTTTGTAGCCCTTGTGCAGTTTCTTTTTGGATCCGTGCCTCTCTTGCATGTAGTGTTTCAGAAACGCGTTGTAGGCGCCTTCGTTCATTGTGTTTATCCATACGGGCTCGTTTTTGATTCAAACATGCCACACAGACTGCTGGCACAGTGCATTAGAGCAAGTTTAGTTTACAGGTGGTGTTGTGTGGGTGCCACTTACTGACTCTGGGAAGCCGCCGCGTTTGACTCTGGGGCGCCACAGCGCAGTGCGCATGCGTTTCAGTGCGTCCGCCGTGCATAAATTAAACTGTGTTTCGTTTTGGAGCCGTGACTTCTTTGCTTCTGGTGTTTGTGAAACGCGTGGTGGGAGCCTCCATTTATTGTTTGTATCCATGCAGTCTCGTTTTTGTCTCTCTGTTACTGAATTACCGTTATGTGATTCAAACATGCCACACAGACTGCTGGCACATACATACTACTGACTCTGGGAGGCCGCTGCGTTTAACTCTGGGTTGTGGTGTTTGGGTACCACCTACTGACTCTGGGAGGCCGCTGCGTTTGACTCTGCGGCGCCGCGGCGCAGTACGCATGCTGGGAGGCCGCTGCGTTTGACTCTGGTGCGCCGCGGCGCAGTGCGCATGTGTTTCAGTGCGCCTGTGCATAAATTAAACTGTGGTTTAGTAATATAGATGATTAAATATTTTCAGCAAGACTTATAACATACTTTTCACCATTTCAGTTAATCATTTCACAGTCAGCATTAACAAACTTAAGCTCACTGCCAAAACACAAATATTTAGAAGTTGAATACCTCTTACTCCAGCTGTTCATTCCCCTTTGCCCAACCTTGTTACACTTATTGGTCATTTAATTACAGTACATTCAGTTTTGGTATGAGTGAAGTGTAGTTTTGAATTGAAAAGCAGCACATTTTGAGCAGCTACTAAGTGAAACACTATACGTATGTTTTTAGTTATAATGTGACCTATGGACATAATAAAATGCAGTGGCATGAAAAGCAGTCAATCATTTGGAAGATATGTTTTTAATTATGACGTGATAAATCTGTGCCAGAATTAAGTGCACCAAATGCATATGTATTTTGCATTTCAATTTTTAACACATTAGATTGCATTTAGTTTTGAGACAAATAATCTTCCATATGTTTAGTTGTGTCATTATTATTTTATCATTATTTGTGACATCATCATGCTGCCATTTTGTGGTTCCTTTTTCTTCCTGGTGTCACACTTTTCCGAATGACTGTCATATTAAATAGTATGGTAATGTTAAAGAGATGAAACAAAAGGATGCAAGACATTTCCAGAAATACAAGGCCTTAAATTTTTCATCTTTCTAGTATGTGGGAGGAGAACTGTTGTTATATGAGAATCCTGGCTTGTCATCTGTATCCTCACATAACAAAAAAGATCATTTTCAAAAGTGTTTGGTAAGATTTAATTACAGTTTCTTGAAAAAATGCGTTTAACTGTATATTAGATTGTTCAGTAGCCAATGGATTGCCAAGCATAAAAGGGTGGCTCATAAGAGTGAGAGGAAAGGAAACATTGTCGTTGGCAAAGACTGTCATTGTGTCAGTGCAGACAGAAGGGCAGGGCCAGGCAGTAGACCCTGTAAAAGTATTGTGGGTCATAGAAAAGAATCTGACAGGCACCTTAGCACAAAATAGAGAAAGAAATCTGAAAGAAAATGGACAGTTTTACAAAAACACTAAAGAGGTAGGTTCAGTAGGTGCCAGGGAATGCCTGATCATCTTTGTGCAGAAATGTAAAGTATACTTCAATGGTATTAGACGGTATGCATACCTAAAAAGAGCTCTTGTCTTTAAGGGCTTTGGAAGGCTCACAACTGAAGTGGTCTTAGGGACCATCATAAAACACTGCTTTGATAATCCTGAAACTTTATTGATACAGCCCTAATCCCAGATGTGATTGTTGAATTAATGTTAAGTGTATCTTGGGTTAGAACTAAGAGCTGCCCCTGTCTGTAAATTGGAAAGAAAGTAGGAGTAAGACTTCACTGGTGGGAGGAAGAGAATCCAGAACTGTGCAATAAGGAAAAATAGGAGGAGAGAAAAAGAAATAGAGAATTAGGAGTTAAGAGAAATGGATACTGTTTGACACAGAAAAGTGGGCAGTCCGCCCACTGAAAGATCAGAGTTGTAGATAAGTAAAGGAAGACTAAAATGAGCAGCATGGGTTACTTTAAGTTGTGTTTACCTTCACATTTTTCTTTGTTTATTGTTCACTTAGATAGATAGATAGATAGATAGATAGATAGATAGATAGATAGATAGATAGATAGATAGATAGATAGATAGATAGATAGATAGATAGATAGATAGATAGATAGATAGATAGATAGATAGATAGATACTTTATTAATCCCAAGGGGAAATTCACAATATTATGATTATGATTATGTGATGTATATCAGTAAATGTATAATTTCTGCATTCGTAGACTTTCTTGGCATAGTTTTATTTGTATAGGATAAAACATTGACCATTGTGTTCTCCTTCATTTCATACTATTCTGTTTCATTCTGCATCTGATGGTGGCATCACCTCTTCAAATGAAGTGAAAAGAAAAAGACAGTCCCAAGAAAAATCTGTTATTATTTAAAACCAAAATTGTCAGGATCTGATTACATTTGATCCTCATTTTAAATGTCAGGTTGAATTGCAAACTAAATTTAGGATCATTCTCCACTAAACAGACCCATACACCTTGTCTAATAAAGTAAAATAAGATCATTTTCTGTAGATACTGTAATGTATGATCTAGTTGTACAGGGAAATAGTAACTCATTTCATAGACAGCACAGAGGAAGGCTAAAATCTTTTGGGTGTGTGAAAAAAATGTCAAAAAGCTGTTTAAAATAGGACTATTTACTCTGCTCCATTTCGGCTCGATAACTTTTTTTTTTTTGTATTAATTTTGATTTTATTGTAATCATTCCATACAAATAGATCAATTTTTACAAAAATAGGATTGAAAACAAATCAACCCCCACCCCTGCTTGTATATTTGCTGCTCATGCTAGTAATATAGCCAAGACAGAATCAAAAGATGACAAGACAAGACCAAATTCAAATGACTGCTTTCTTACAGTAGTTCGAGGGAATATTATTGTTGAATTAACTGACCATTCTGACTTTTAGTCAGAGAAGTCATGCTGGATTCATTGAAACTTCAAAAAATTGACACATTATTGGTTTTATGAGCAGTGCATGAAAACCAAGAAACCTTTCCCTCTGTTCCCCAGAATTTGTCATCAACATTAACGATCATATTAGAAAAGATCATAAAGATCATATCAGAAGTCCTTATGAGATGATGCAATAATCCATATTACTAAATCCATATTACTAACCGAGAATGCTAAACCGGATGGACGCAGGGACATCCGGCCATGGGCCGTAGCCGCAAAAAGACGTACTGCGCAGGCGCCCCAAGAAATGAGGGGCCGCGAGAGGCGGATAAGACCACAGAAAAAAGGAGTGAGCACAGAAAAAAGGAGTCAAAGAAATGAGGCGACGCGAGCACAGAAAAAAGGAAAAGGCACAGAAAAAAGTAGTCAAACGCAGGCGCCGCACGAAACCCATTGCACACGAAACTAGCACACAAAAAAAAAGAAGACGCTCACGCACAACAGCAAGGCCCCCCCCCCCCCCCCCTACAGGCACCGGACGGGACACACACCAAGAGGGGGATTTAACAAGCCCCTGGAACACAAAAAAAAAGAACACAAAACCAGCAAACACACCCTACAAGCAACGGACGGGACACACACAAAGAGGGGGATTCAACAAGCCCCTGGAACACAAAAAGAAAGAAGACGCTCGCGCAACAACAATCCTCACCCACCAACCCCCCCACACATCAATAAGAAGTGACACCCAAAGCCACATATCTAAAGGAAACGTCCATATTAAACATACGTCATCTCAACACCTTCACACTAGGCAGCATAGGTGGCTCTCCTTACAATAAAGCACTATTAACCGTTCAACTGCAGAAAAGGCTCCATATTAACAGTGAGTGCGATCCTCCTTATCCTCCTTTCGCACGCTGAGGAACAAACAAGTCATGAATACACGGTCACGGGTACAAAACGATTCGGATCGGATAACGGGACAAAACACACGAACACGAATGAAACAACAAAATACACGGCGGAGCATACAACGCGCTTCGGAAACTCCGGGAGAAAAAATGTCAAGGATCAAAAAAAAGCAAAGCTCAAGTAACCCCGTTACAGAGACGAGCCCAAATGGACAGACAAAATGAACGTAGACGCATACAGCGCGCGTCTCAAAGTGCTGCATCGAAACAAGCACGATTTCAAAAGAAAGAGCTTGCGTCTCAGACATACAAAAAAGGGAGCGAAGAGACAGAATAAATGAACGCAGACGTGTACAACGCGTATATGACCTGCCAGAAAAAAAGCAAGCAAGACTCCAAAAGCAGAAAGCTCAACTGAAAGACATACAAAAACGGACAAAGCTCGATACAAACAATGCACGACGTAGACTGAAACGGACTTTTCGCAAAGCGGAGGCGAATCAATTAAAAATCCAAAATAGCGCGTCACAAATAATGGACATGCAACAACGCGGCACTCAAACGCCACAAGAAAAACATGCCCGTCGCGGACATCAACGCCAGACACCTGCTAAACGCTAACGCCAGTTGGCTGACAACGCCTTCAATAATGAGTCCACTATTGAGGAAAATTTATTGGGATTAATGAATGTCATTTGCAATCATTGTCATTCACTTAACTTCCCAGAAGAAACAACTGGCAATACAAATAATGAATTTACACGTTGTTGTCAAAAGGGGCAGATTAGACTGACTCCTTTACATTCATATCCTGAATATCTACAGAAGCTTCTAACTAACGATGTGCCTGAAAGTAAAAACTTTATGAACTGCATTAGATCCTACAATAGTTCATTTGCTTTTGCATCTACCGGAGTACATATCAGGCCACCAAAAGGCAATATATTATGTCCAACGCACTATATTATGTCCAAAAAATATTAATGTTAATCACATTAATAACCAGGTCATTTCATTACTTCCTGGAGAGACACAGCTCTTTCTAAGCTCTGACAAAGTTGACTCTGATGACGACAATGAACATCTGAATTTCCCCATAGAATATTTGAACACTATTAACCCGGACGGATGACCACAACACAACCTTACCCTTAAAAACGGAACAATAATCATGCTATTAAGAAACCTTAACACTAAACAGGGTTTATGCAATAGCACACGGTTAGTCGTCAACACCATGACACACAATGTTATTCAAGCAACAGTTCTTTCAGATTCACATGCTAACAATACTGTTCTCATTCCTAGAATTGACCTTACGAGTTCTGACCTAGAATTACCTTTTACATTGAAACGCCAACAGTTCACCATTAAACCTGCATTTGCCATGACCATCAACAAATCACAAGGACAAACCATGGACAAGGTTGGCATCTACCTCTCTGAGCCCGTTTTTGGACATGGACAACTTTATGTTGCCTTCTCACGTGTTCGACGTTCATCTGACGTTAAAGTTAAATTTATAAATGATCCATGCCAAGGAAGACTCATTCAAAGACAAGACACCATCTTTACTACTAATGTTGTATACAAAGAAATATTCCAATAAAACATTACTCTATGCCAAACACTCTATTTTTTATTTATATAGGCATCATCCAAACCTGCACACTATTCTATATCTAATTCATACATCTCACTCTTTGTCATGCCCCAACGCCAGGGGTTGGCGAGCGAAGCGAGCAGGGGGCGGAGCCCCCTAGTTAATCATAACATATTGGTGTTTTGAAGATCATGTCATCACGGTCATCATAGTTTGTGGGCTACTTTTTCATGTTTCTTCTTGGAATTATGGAAAAAAGTAATCAATGGGTGAATAGGTGTGTTGCACTGAAGAATAAAAGGAATATTGTCTTGAGTGTTTGTATAGAACATGTCAGACACATTTTATGATTTTTGAGAGCTGTTGCATTACTTAGTTGTAGTTAGATAAAAAAGGTTATTCCCAGGGTGAAGACTACTGCATGGTCAACTGATTAGTGTCCTGAAGTGACCCCTAGTGTAGGTTTATCCCAGACTTTTGAGTATAAAATGGGCAGTACAGTTTCACCTGACCTTGCTGTAAAGTAAATTTTATCACCAGCCAGCCTGAGGGAGTTATATTGGTGTTGGGTTCACTGTCTCTTTTGTATACTTTGAAGTTTTACTTTCTCAGAATATTCAGCAGTGACATACAGCCTCATAGAGACCCCACTTATTGAATATAGGCATGTGTTCTAGCTGTCCATGTAGGTTTCTCTAGTATGAGGAAGCCCCTGTTGAGATTGGCTCATGCTCTGTGTTATCTTGTCATCCCACACTGTTAATCTATCTCTACATACCTGTCAGTTTATATTTACTTATACACTTAACTTTCATTCTTGTTACTAAATCTTGCATTTCAGTTTTATTATTTTAAAATGTGTTCTTGTTTACTGTTGAAAGTAGTGTAGTCTACCAATTGTATTATGTAAAGTAAAGATGGATTGATTTTGATTGATAATGTTGGCATCTTTGTCCCTAGATATTGTCCTCATGTTTTGCCATTTTGTGGCAAACAATTGGTCTCACTACAGCAAGATGTGCACTTTAACAAAGGCAATCATCCTCATCTGCACGCACTATTACATGCATTGGATATTATTTGGGGTTTCTTCTACAGTATTTCTCGATTGCTTAGACATATTACCAAATTTGTCAGCTAAAAATCCCAAACCAAACAGCCATCTACCAAAATATAAACTTGTTTCCCAAAACTATAAACACTGTTCTCCTATTTTTACACATGATTCAAATTTGTTTCATTTTTTTTGTGCAAAACTCTACACACAAGTTTCTTCATGTATCATTGACTTCACTATGTGCTCATTTTGAAAGCACTGCTTCTATATCCTTAACTCAAGTCAGCAAATCAGGGACACATGTAGCACACAATTCCCCAGGTACAAACACTGCAATTCAAAATTGTTCACACACCAGTCATAGCTTTAGAATAGACTGATAAAAGGGCCGTGGATTAGTTCACGTGTTTTGGAGTAATGGATCAACCACCACAGGAAGAAAGATACGGGAGGGCAGGTGTTAACCCCTGCTGACCATGTCCTTGTACATGGGATGTTGATGGCAGAAACTGGTCAAAGAGTGCATCCAAACCTGAGCCTTTTCACAGTAGCTTCTATAATACAAACCTTTAAAGAGGAAAATAGGTAGGTCATTTACATATTGCTTTCTACTGTAACTGTGCAGTACTCTATACTGTTACTATACATGTATTGTAGCCGTTTGCTCTGTTGGACTGTATGCTGTCTGTAGGGCATTGAATTACTGCACCATTTCATATACTGTGTGTTTCTATTGTAAAATATACAGCTTTACAGTTAGTAGTTGCAGTATTTTGTTTTCCAGAAATGAGATATGACCACCTGGTGGAGGCTGAAAATCCCAATTTTCTGAAGCGCAAAAGAGGGCAATGATAAATATGATTATAGTCAACAACACAGTTTACTTGTGGGAGATAGAATATAAGGGTTATTGAGGACCAAGAAATCTTCTGAGGGATTGATGAAGTCAGCATTTTCACAATTGACCGCATTCTTCAAAAGAACAGGATGACGATGAAACAAGGCTATCGTATTCCTTTTGAAAACCAATGCCTGGAATATCTGCAGGCATTATTTTCTCATACTGTGTGAAGTATCTGAGTGTAGGTACAGTATGTATTACAGTACTGTACAGCAATATATAGGGTAGAACAACCTATTTATGGCCTTTTTTTGTGTATTCTAGCAATGTGTTTCAGAGTAGTCATTTACTGTAGTGTGTGTCATCTTTTGTAGAGAATCTTAGAAATACAAGCAAGACACACTTATGAGCTCATCTTTGTTGAAGAGGTAGGCATCAACCTTACTAAAAGGAGTAGGACCAGGAACACAATTGACCAACAGGCCATTGTGAATGTCTCTGGCTAGCGAGGGGGGAATATGACAGTATGTGCTGCCATCAGCCACAGAGGGGTCCTCCACCGACATGCCTTTCTTGGTCCATATGACCCAATGCTTCTGCTGGCTTTTCTCGATTGTCTCCAAGATCATTTATACCAGCTCAACCAGAAGGAGCCAGCACAATCAGAGCAGCCATGCTACGTTATAATTTGGGACAAAGTCAGTTTTCACCATGCAGCTCTGGTTCATGATTGGTACACCAACAACCCTAGATTCAGCCACATCTTTCTGCCTCCATATTCTCATTTTCTAAACCATTTAGAAGTGTTTTTTTCAGCATGGTGGTGGAAGGTGTATGACTGAGGATCCTACATTCGTATTCACCTCCTCCAGGCCATGGAGAAATCTTGTTTGGATATCACAATTGAGGCCTGTCGGGGATGGCTAAGGCATGCAAAGGTTTTTTTTTTCCCTCCTGCCTGGCCTGGGTTCATAGTGCATGCGATGTCAATGAGATTGTCTTGCTTGACCCTGACCAGATAAGGCATGCTGCAGCTACATAGAATTTTCTTTATGCATTATGTTGTCCATTAAACATTTTTGTGAAAAATTTCTACATTTATTGTTTATATAGTATCCATTGTGTGCAGGTTTCTTGGGGCATGGGGCATAAGTAACATTGCAGTAAGAGGTTTTTACAGTAGTGTTTTGAATTTATCTCAGCAGTAGCTGTGTCTAACCCGCATAGAAGTGAAACAGGACAAACTTTAAAAATCAGTAAACAAACAGGTCTCATTTGGTAAGCGGAGGCAAGGTACGCTCCAACACTTCGCAAGAGGTAGACTGATTCAAAAGGAGGCTGTTGTGTGAGTGAGGATGGCCCTGACCGGCTCCCCACTCCTGATGTCCCCCGTAGTAGTGAAACACGACAAACTTTTTAAAATCAATAAACAAACACGTATTGTTAGCTAAATGGAGGCAGGGTATGCTCCAAAACGTGGTGACAGGTACATCAACTCAAAACAGAGGCTGGTGTGTGAGTGAGGAGGACCCTGACCAAATCCCTACTCCTGACGTCACGCTTCCCCCTCCCCTTGGCCCGAAGCCTCTGTCTCGGATTAGCACAATGAGAGAAGCTGCAAAATCAATTGGAATGTTCAAACAAATTATAGAAAAAAACCACCTATCTAAATCCATTAAGTAGTTCTCTCGTGAATAGCGGACAGACATTCAGACGGACAGATGTTGGATCTTATATATATAGAGATGGTGTAATGCTGTGTTGTAGTGTATGTGTTTTTGATGGCTTTTGTGTGATGTCTGAAGGCAAAGTTTGGTTTTGATGTGAGATTACATGGTTTTGAGTGGAGAGTTTAGTTTTGACCTGGTAATTTGAAGTTTGGGAAGTTGAGTGTGCAGATATGTAACTGTGTTTAGAGTTTTGGGAAATGGAACTTAATTTCAAAAAATGTGTCTAAGCAATTGAGAAATACTATAGCATGCTGAATTAGTTATTAAATTTTTCCTTATTGGATCCATTTAGAGATATTATAGAATGCTAATTTTGGCCCATTTTAGTTTATCCAAGCAGGACGCATGAAGGCCAGTTTGCAGCCAATACTTTATTAGAAAAAATGTCATTTAGGTCAAAGTTTTCCTTTACCAAGAGTTCACATACATGAAGTGATGTTTAGTTATAGTGAGTTAACTTAATGACAACATAAAGGTTTGTGCTCAGGGATTCAATATTGCAGGTGACCTGCCACTAAACAGATAGGAAACAGAGCAGTTCAAAACTATAATTAAGGACTAAGAGATATATCACTAAGTCAGTAAACATTACTGCGGTCCAAACCATGAAGAACAGATCATTTTTTTGTCAAAACCAAAATGTTAAACCCAAACTAAAAGTCAGAATAGAATTGCCAAAGTTCTAACCCTACACCTCACCAATATCATATTCAAAATTTTCTTAGCCATATCCACAATCTTAGACATGTTGAAGGTGTGTCATCTTATAAAGCATCAAAGCGGTGATGTCTCACTGTGTGAATTCTATCAACCACACCCCCACCAACCATGCACCATGTCACAGCACCTACAACACAAAACAAATTAGCAATGCTGTAAAAATAAAACCACAACAACAGAAGTATCAGTTCCAAATACCATAAATTTCAAAGTTAATCAGAAAGAATCTCTGATTGTAGACTTCAGAAAATTCCCAATAAACCTACAGAAATGTATTCAAGACACATGTTTAATTAACATTAACACTAGGTTCCAATCCATGCTGAGTCATTATCTGTGGAGTCAGCATGTCCCCCTTTGTCTGTATGGGTTTTTCCCAACATTTCCACAATTGGTGATTCTAAACTGGCTAACTGTGAGTGAACTCTGTCGTGAACGGCTGTGCCGTGGACTAGCACCCTGCTCAAAACTTCTTCCTGCTTTGTGTCTTATTCTGCCAGGATAACCTCCAGGTCCACATGACCAGTACAGTAGGATTAAGTGGGCTTGAGAATGTTTTGATATTTTATGGGTGGAGCTGTAATGTCTTAATGTAAATGTGGCCTTACAGGTGTTTTTTCATAGCCGTTCTACTAAAGCTGTCAGTGGACAAGCCGAAAACTGTATGTACAAACATAAGGAGACTCAGATAATCTCAAGAGTACTTGAGGAAGAATAAAATGAAAGTAATAATGTACTATAATACTTTAAAGCACCCTGTTTTTAGTAAATCTGTCTAAATTTCAAGGGAAGGGTGTATCTTCACTGACTGTTACCTCTGAAATAGTTGGGTGACAGCCCTTACCTAGTTTGGAGGCCACTATGGAAGGACAGCAAAGATGGATTCATATTCCAGTTGGGATGGATCCTATTCTCTTTACCAGTTGGTTGGTTGGTGGGGGGCATGCGCTGATAGCACGTTGTCGCACCCACCACACAACGAACCACCTGGATTGGTCATGAAGAAAAAATAACAGATGGACAAGTAGACGCAGCCTGTCAGGAAGAGTTGCCCCCCAAAGTACAAAGGGTGGGAGTGGTCCTCTGGTCTGGCTCCAGTTTGGACACCTGCGTGGGACTTGTGGTTAGGAAAGGCACCCCTATTGGGTTCCTCTGAGCACACAAGAGGGCACTGCCAGGAGAAAACTCCCATTTTCTATTACAGTGTCCGTGTACTCATTCATATTGAAAGTGTATTTCATTGTACACATTATGGTGCTGCTCAGTCTGTTTTACACATTTTTGAACAATTCTCGCTGTGTCATGCACACTCGGGGAGTGACAGGCAGTTCTGTCTGACGTGGAAGTGTATTCTGGGTGCACTATTCTGACACTGGAAGTATTCCTTGGCCCTAGACAAAGGACATTGCCCCACCTCTCTCAGATGAGTTGGATTAAGGAGGAGGTGGACAACATTCGCTTGAGGAAAGTGGATGAGATAAAGAATAAGAATTGGAATTGTGAGCCTGTAAAAACATATTTTGTATGGTAAAAAAGTACTTATTTAACCTGGGACTGTTGTTAGTTGTGTCAGAAGTTTGGGGGTCTGAGTCACCTTTCTGTCATTACCTTCAAACAAGCAAAAATGGTCAGCCACCACCCCCACAACCTACAGTTAATAAATATTTATTTAGTTTTTGTCTTAGGTGACACGGATGTGCAGATTTTGGTAATAATTCCTTACAGCTTGAGAAGACTGAGTCAAAATCCCGCGTCTGTTAGTTAGAAATGTAAAGTTTGTATCTCCTCTCTTAATTCAGATTTTTTGGATTTCTTCACTCATCCCAAAGACATGCAGCATAGGTTTCATGGTGGCTCTAAATCATCCCATATGAAAGGTGTAATTGAATTTTCGCTGTAATGGATTACCGTCCTGTTTCCAGTGCTACCAGGCCTGACTTTGACAAAACAAGTACAAGATATGGATGGATAAAGCTTCCTTAAGTTGCACAGTTTATAGAAAGTGGCTCTACTTAGATTGTTTTCAGCACAGTAACAAAGCCTAAAGTATGGTATCTTTGATTTACTTTTTTTCCACAGGTTTGTTGTATTTGCTCCACCACAAATACTATCAAGATATTGTGAGATGGTGCTTTAAAAGTTCAAAAAGATAAGGAATGATAAACAGAAAGAGTTAGAAGACAGTTAACCTTGGCCAAAAATGTGTATTATTGTCATGAAGTTCCATTTAGTGCTATCACTCAGTAGAAAAAAGTAGACCATTTACAAGAAAAAAAATCCTACCAGTGGAAAGATGCAAATGAGTTGTTGGTAATAAGAAACAGCAAAAAGAGAGATTTCCCTGAGGCCAATTTAATAAACTGAGTAGGTATTACATTGCACAGTCTTTTATACCAAAGAACACCACCCATAGACGCATTGTGACATATTTTCAGCATTCAGTCTTCATCTTATTTTCACCCTTGACTAATCTTAATTTACAAACAGTAGATGTTGGCAGCTAGGATATTTACATTCTGTTTGACGCAGTACTTAAATGCTTAATGCAGTATTTAAAATAAAATTATGTTTTTCAAAGATTTATAAATCAACTTTAGTAAAAATATTGGAAGATATAGCATACCATTCTCAAACTTGCTTAATCCAGTTCAACTCATGCTGCTTGGCTGGTGCCTATCCTGGGAATGTGCACGGTGATAACCAACCCTGAATGGAGTGCCAGTCCATCACAAGACCTATTCACCCAGAATCAATTTAGAATTGCCAGTTAACCAAACATGCACATCTTTGGAGTAGTCAGGGAAAAACTCACAGACACAGAATACATATGCAGACTCCAAATACAAGGCATTCACCCACAGAATTCTTGACCCATCAGACAGCAATTGCTGACCACTACACCACCGTTGTACCACCTATTTAAATGGTTCCACTTCATTCTTTATAATACTTAAATGTTACGTTAACTTCTTCCTAGACTTGGTTTTTCCAGGTCAGCATCATAGTGACGGAGCCTACATCAGCAGCAATAGAGGTAGAACAGGAATGCATCCTGAATGGGATGCCAGGCCATTGCAGAATACTAAAAATTATGATTAAAAATGTGAAGTTTTATTTCCCTCATTATTCTAATTTCAACGTCTGTAAGAAAGTTATCCTAACAGCTACCACCCAATGATATATTATTCTTTTTTTTTCAGAATGCACTTATTTATCTTTGGTTTTCCCTCTCCATGCTTTTCTTATACTGTATGCTCCTTTTTGCTTCAGTCCAGTGTGTTGTTTTCCTTTTATTCTGCAGCGTGGTATCCATCATTATGAAAGAGGCCACATTGACTGGGGTGCTGTTTGAAAGTATAGATCTTGGCACAGTGGGCCCTGTCACCATTGTCATGTAGTTTGCATGTTCTCTTCCCATTTGCTTTCATTTCTCTCTCAACACTCTGGTTTCCCACTACTCAGAGAAGAAATCTTTCTTGTATTAATTGGGGAATTTAACTTTCTGCAGTACTCCAAGACAAGCTACCATTCCCGTGGCCTTGTGGTGGAAAAACGGAGCTCAGAAAACAGATGGATTCAAAAAATTGATTTGTTAAAGTTTTTTATTTTTAGCTGATTCTGGTGGGTTTGTTGCTTTCCACTGCTCTATGCAACTTAATAACATATCTGAAAAGTTAGCAGAACTGTGTCACCAAAATCTGTAGATTGTGCAATTATTTCCTTGCTATCTGTATGTGTAAGCTACCGTGGTGTGCAAGCGCACATGCTGCTGGGCAGAGGAAGCAGTTTGGCTGTGAAGAAATAAATGTTTGACCAGTACTTGGTTCAAAAGAGTAAATTTATTCAGACAAAGCAGTAAGTAGACCTACATATGAATTCACAACAAATAGTGTCTTAAAAAATATTCAGCCATCAAAACTTTTTTTACATTTTATTGTCTCACTTTTTAACCTTACAATATATTAAAGTAAGAATGTTTCTTGCTGTTATACTAAGCAGTGTGCATTGTGTCACATCAAAAGAAACAAATTGAAAATCTTTCAACAATTTGCTAAAAAGGAAAAATCCAGATAGTGAGCTTTTAAAAGTATTTGTACCCTTTAAAAATCTGCAGTGTATTACTTTACCAATGCACCCAGTTTGTGGATGGTTTCCAACTTTTTCAGAAATGCAGGGATCACCTGCTCTCATTTAATTTGAGGATAAACACCTCACTGTCTCAGTGAGGTCCAGCAATATGGTGCAGATTTTCCACCAAGTAAAACAAAATAAAGACGATAGGGCATTCAGAATAAGTCAGAGATATAATTAAAGAGAAGCACAAATCTGGGTAACAGTACAAGACAATTGCGGTGGCACTGAACATACCTCAAAGCTCATTGTAGGATAACATATGGTAGTTGAAAAAAATATGAAACTACAGCCACAGCACCAGGTCAGGATGCCACCTACACTTAGCCACTAAAGAAGAATGGCAGAGAGGCTACTGTGACACTAGTTGTCTATCTGATTGTCGGGTCAGTGACTGAGCTTGGTAATCTCCAAGGCATTGTGCAAAAGGATCTTTATGGAAGCATGGCAGGGAAGAAGTTTTAAAATATCACTTCGCAAAACACTCTTCTGGTCTGAAAAGACCAAAGTGAAATAGTTTGTCTTGAGCATTAAGTGGTATTTGTTGTGTAAATCTGACACTGTACAACATCATTCTTAGTGTAAAATGTAGTGGTAGTTTCATTATGTTGTGGAGAAGCTTTTCAGCCACAGGGACTGACAGTCTGGTCAAGATTGAGTGGAAGATAAATGCTGCACAATCCTGGAAAAAAGCCCTTCCAGAAAGCTTGAACTGATGAGGATGTTTGTCTATCATTAGAATAATGACCCAAAGCACACTGCTAGAAAAACAATATAGTGGCTTAAAATGAAAAAAATGATGTCTTTGAGTGGTCTAGTCTGAGAGTTTTGACCTTAACCCTGTCAAACAGCTGTGTCAAGACCTAAAGATTACAGTTCACCACCTCTCCCCAAATAACCCGGGACAGCATGAGCAGTTTTGCAAGGGGGAATGGGCAAATCGTGCCTCATCATATTGGGCCAAATTAATAGAGATAGTCCAAAATGACTACTCTCTGTAACCTCTGAAAGAAGTGGTTCAAAAAGATACTGAATGGGAGAAATGACTATTTGCAAATTGTTGATGATTCATCCATCCATCCATCCATTATCCAACCCGCTATATCCTAACTACAGGGTCACGGGGGTCTGCTGGAGTTAATCCCAGCCAACACAGGATGCAAGGCAGGAAACAAACCCCAGGCAGGGCGCCAGCCCACCACAGAGGGCACACACACACACCAAGCACACACTAGGGACAATTTCGATTCGCCAATGCACCTAACCTGCATGTCTTTGGACTGTGGGAGGAAACACTGATGATTCAGTGTTTTGGAATTAAATTTTTTAATGTTTTTTATAATTTTGTTTTCTTTTTTCATGTAGCACTGTGAAAAGAGTGATTTACATATAAAATACTCAAACAAATTGATCAAAATCCCAGGTTGTGAGAAATGTTTATGTGAAAATACTTTTTCAAGACACTGAAATAATGTAAATATTGTCCTTATGGAGTTTTGCATGTTCTGTCTTTGCATTTGTTGATTTCCTCTCATTTTCCAAAAGACGTACAGGTTTGTCAAATTAAGCGACTCTGAATTGACACCGTGTGAGTGTTGGCCCTGTGATGGTGTGTGCCCTGTCCAGCGCTATTTCCTCAGTTATTGCTGGTACAGGCACCTGCCCTGTTGTGAACATGAATTGTATTAAATAGGTTTGGGAATGTTGTATTATGTTATGTATGTATATATATTTTTTATTATTAGACATTTATTCAAACCCAGTGTATATTGCTTCAGTGCTAATTTTAGGCTTTTATACTTATGGTTTTTAGCTTTGTATGAATCAACTTTAAATTACTTTTGCTTAATATCACTTTAATACAGAGTTCTGCTGCAATCTCTGTCCTGCCAACATCACAAAGAGAATGTAGCATGTAAGCAGCTCAACTAATAATTTTAACCCATGGTAAAAATTGTATGTATGTATGTGTGTGTTTCAATATGGTATACAAAAAAGTACAGAACAATTCTGATATATCCAGTTAACCAGTGCCACTATAACTGAGGCCCTTCAAATTAAAAAATTTCCATTGAAAAGCTGGGTAATAGAGCTAGTGTATGTACACCGATCAGCCACAACATTAAAACCACTTCTAGATGAAGTGACTAACATTGATTATCTCGTTACAATGGCACTTGTCAAGGGCTGGAATATATTAAGCTGCAGCTAAACAGTCACTTCTGTAAATAATATCATCTAAAGTAAATAATATCATTAAGAGGAAATTATGTATAAAGGATTTTTACTTAGGTTTCATATATATTAATCTTTCTCTTAATTGTGCATTCATTTTAGCTGAAAAAGTGAGACCTGCTTTGTCTTATTTGAAAGTAAAATCTCTCTTTTCACTCTATCCTAAAAAGACAACTTGCTTTTGAGAAGTTGATGTGACAATGGTTTTAAATATCAACTGAAAGGCACCACAAGTTCCCTTTTCTTCCCTTATACAGTTTACATTCAATTATGGTCTAATCTAAATCCTCATCTTTACTGCTAAAACCAGCAGATGAAAAGATTAAAGTTACAATAGCTGATGGGAAGAGACAAAATTACGGAAAATTGCACAAAGGGTTTAAAATAAAAGGTACAAAAAAGCGGTAGCAGCTTCAGGTACGTGTGTGTGAGTGTGTGTGCGTGTGTGTGCGTGTGTGTGTGTGTGTGTGTGTGTGTGTGTGTGTGTGCATGTGATTCTGGGAAAAGATGAAGGAAGAATAAGCTCAGTTTATTTGATTTAAAAGATAACCATTTGTTATGGCAAGGCCATGTGTGTGAGTGCATTCAACTTTAGATATTAATATCTCATTTAGAATTATATTGCCATTTTATACAATGTCTCATTGAGTAAATCATATTTGTGTAACTTTATGAATTTATGGAATAGGGAGAAAAAGAGACAGATGTACAGTGCATCCGGAAAGTATTCACAGCGCATCACTTTTTCCACATTTTGTTATGTTACAGCCTTATTCCAAAATGGATTAAATTCATTTTTTTCCTCAGAATTCTAAACACAACACCCCATAATGACAACATGAAAAAAGTTTACTTGAGGTTTTTGCAAATTTATTAAAAATAAAAAAACTGAGAAATCCCATGTACATAAGTATTCACAGCCTTTGCTCAATACTTTGTCGATGCACCTTTGGCAGCAATTACAGCCTCAGGTCTTTTTGAATATGATGCCACAAGCTTGGCACACCTATCCTTGGCCAGTTTTGCCCATTCCTCTTTGCAGCACCTCTCAAGCTCCATCAGGTTGGATAGGAAGCGTCGGTGCACAGCCATTTTAAGATCTCTCCAGAGATGTTCAATCGGATTCAAGTCTGGGCTCTGGCTGGGCCACTCAAGGACAATCACAGGATGCACCTGAGCTCAATTTCGTGCTTCATGGCAAAGGCTGTGAATACTTATGTACATGTGGAAAAAGTGATGTGCTGTGAATACTTTATCTAACAAGTTGATGGTACAACAAACGATGACTAATTCTTCAATGATATAGTTATATAGTTTTTCAGTTTTAAAATGTAATTAGTATCATTACCTTTAATACACAACTCCAGTAAATTAGATTCACATCCTTGCCCCGTGCAGTATATACAGTAACCATTATCTCCTTTTCTGTGTGTAAGTTTTCATTTTTCCTAGCCCCTCTGGTTTAATAATGCCAGGATGTTCACATTAGAATAATCAGTGACTCTAATTTGGCCCAGTATATAGATGGTTATGTGTGAGTCGGTGTACCCCACCCAGGGCTGGCTCATGCATTACACCTGATGCTGCAAGTGTTCTCTGTCCAGCTTCAACTTTGAATCAGATTTATCAAGTCAGAAGATGGATGATTGGATGGATAAATAGCAGCTGATTACAACAGAGACATGAGAAATTCTTAACAGAGATTATTCAAAAACATCTTCAGCATCTTTTCCTCTTCTCACTTGTTTATTTTTTTTTGTTAGCATAGCCTCCAGAAACTTTGATTTTACATCATAAAATGCAGGGATATCTTTGTTGAGGTAAGAATCCAGAATTAATAAATATCGTTTTGCTGTTATAAACTTAAAAAAACTTCCTGAACAATATATTACCATGGAAAAAAGCTATTAATATAAAACTTGGTTTTCTCCTGCAAGTTAGACACATTTCAAGAATTTACTTGCCTATGGATACTATTTCATGCCGGTTGATTTTTGTTATACGATACGTGTTGGCATGAAAAGAGTTGCAGGCATGGGATAGTAAAGAGACTTGCTGAGAGCTGGAAAACAGCCTATTATGCTAAATTGTTTTAGCAGACAGTCTTTATTTTACAAGGAGCATCACTGCAAATCACTTCAGAGGACATGTACTGTGAAACTATTTACACCCATCTTGCTTTTGACTATTGTAATCAATCCATCATAACTTTATAAAACACTTTTCTTTTGGTGGCTCAGTGGTTAGCACTTCTGCTTTACACCTTCAGACTCACAGGTTTCAGTCTGTCAGCTTGTGTTACATTTTCATGTCCTGCTTGTATAGCTGTGTCAGTTTACTTCCGAAATCCCGAAGACTTTCAGGTTAGGAACATGTTACATTACACAACTTGCATAGTGATTTTCAGTCATAGACTTTATTTATATAATCTTAACTGGCAACTGTGCAGTCTGACATACCCAGCTACTTTGTCCAACTAGGCCACAACTAGGTTTGATTTTGTCTTTAGTCATAGAAGTGAACTCTGTGTGCACGAGAGCTGATAATGAATGAATGCTCATCTGGACGTCCAATGCAAGAATAAGGAGCAAAGGTGTTTAGGACCTCACAAACAGAAGAGAAGCTACTGTTTCTCATGCCTTGTGTTCTAAGTACCACAGCAGAATGAAAAAAAGATAAAAGAGGTGAGATTGCTGCTAAACTCGCCATGAGTCTAAAGCCTTGAAAGCAATGACTTAAGTAAATTGGCCCAGTCTTAGTGTTTGTTTGCAGGAGTTTTTAGTGAGTTGTTTTGCATGACTCTGATGAATGGGCTTTTAATCCTTAAAATGCGTTGCCTGCTACGCCAAATGTAACTCCCCCTCAAAGAAGAGTTCATGTCCAAGTGTTGCCATAGAGATAAAGGACATTCCCTCCTCACAAAACATATTCTGATTAACCTGGGAAGGACACCTATACTTTTCATTTGTAGTTTTGAAAATGGTCATTTTGTTATTTGTACAACTTGAGGACATTTTCTTTTTTTGCATTTATGTTATATTGTTTGTGTATATGTGTTGCATAACTGTACTTATTGATCCACTTGCTTCAAAAGAAATAACTCTGTGATGAATTTCTATTGGAAAACATTTGAAATAATCACTTGCCTATGCATATTAAATTCTTCTCCTTTTGGCTGCTCCCGTTTAGGGGTCGCCACAGCGGATCATCTGTCTCCATCTATCACTGTCTTTTATGTCATTTTCTGCCACACCGACTGCCTTCATGTCCTCCCTCACCACATCCATAAACCTCTTCTTTGGCCTTCCTATTTTCCTCTTGCCTGGAGGTTCTATCCTCAGCATTTTTTTCCCAATGTACCCCTCATCTCTCCTCTGCACATGTCCAAACCATCTCAATCTAGCCTCTCTCACTTGGTCACCAAACTGTTGTACCTGTGTTGGTCCTCTAAAATACTAATTTCTAATCCTGTCTCCCCTTGTTGCTCAGAGTGAAAATCGTAGCATCTTCAACACTCTCCCTCCTGTCTTTTTGTCAGTGCCACCATCTCCAAACCATACAACATAGCTGGTGTCACTACTGTTTTGTAGACCTTCCCTTTAAAATCTTGCAGTTATTTTTCTATCACAAATCACTCCTGTCACTCTCCTCCACCCAGTCCAACCTGCCAGCACTCTTTTCTTAACCTTTCTGCTGCACTCTCTGTTGCTTTAGACTGTTTAAATTTGTCTACCTTCACTACCTCTGCTCCTTGCAGTCGCACCCTTGCACCATCTTCCCTCTCATTTACGCAGGTCTACTTCGTCTTGCCCCTACAAACTCTCATTAAATAATTCCAGTTAATTATTGAACAGCTTTCTGTAACAAAAACAACACCCAACGACCACCAAACACCCCCTGGGGTTGCTATAATATTTGGGAAAACCAATATATGTGGTTTGGACTGCTACAGTATGTTGCAAGACAACATATCAAAAGCACTAACAATTACACAAACAATTAAATGCTACAAAAACAGAAACATAAAATCATGCTTCAGCTTTTTTGCACAATTAGCACTGTCATAGCTCAGGTTCTGCTTAGCTGCATGATTCACACGAGTCAACTCCTGGAGAGGAGGACTCATTAAAGCGATGGAAAATGTAAATAGCTTAGGCCTTTAAATAGAAAAGAACTGACAAAAAACTTCTAAATATATATCTGACATGATTATTTATTTAGATGTTTTAAATTGCACATTGTCCTAGAATGTATAATTTATGAATTATAAAATAAGTCCAACTATCTTAACCTTCATCCCAAATGTAGGGAAATATTAGTATGATCAATTTCTACTGATTATTGCCTAGTTTTATTGTTTACAGTATATCAAGGCTATTATGTAGGCTACAGTAGGTGACTTACAATTAATTAAACAAAAATAACATACCATGTCTGCTTTGGAGGATGTCTGAGTGAGGTAAGAAATCAAGTGGTTTCACTGTGTCATCTACTTTTTAGCTACAAGGATGTGGGTAGCATCCACACTGTGCTGTTTCAGGTCAGATATCCCTCCATAAGTGACCAAAAAAGCTCAAAGGCAAGTGTATTCATCTCCAGGAACAGGGCCGACCCACTGACATTCTGTCTCCTCCTCAGAGCTATACCTTAATGGCCTCTTATGTTTCACAGGTAGACTTGCATTAGCAGAAATCACTGCGTGTAGCGTCTTTTTCTGGATGTTCCACTATACTGCGCAAGGAGACTGTGCTTTTTTGTGTGTTTTTTTACTGTCAATATGTGAACGCAGAATAATGGCAAGGATGAATCTGACGCACAGTTTCACTCGGTGCGCAGTACTTGTCCATCTGCAATGTTAGCACAACAAGAAAATGAAACTCATTGACCCTGCTTGGTTTTAATTGTTTTGTGTTATATTGAGTGCACTTTGAAGAACTAGTGTATATATGAAACAATGTGTGTGAAAATACAAGGTGAATCGCATTCCTTATTGATTCAATACATTACACATTTTGTGTTCTAATATGGGTCAATCCCATATTATACGAAATGGGTGTAAACTATCCTGTTGTGTGTAAATGAAGATTATCAAGAAACAATATAGGAAATGATCAATTGGCAATGACCAGCTATTACTATTAGTTGGCTTGGATTCATTTGGTGCTGCTCAAATCATCCATCCATCCATTATCCAACCCACTGAATCTGAACACAGGGGTCTGCTGGAGCCAATCCCAGCCAACACAGGGCAGGAACCAATCCTGGGCAGGGTGCCAACCCACTGCAGGACACACACAAACACACCCACACACCAAGCACACACCAGGGCCAATTTAGAATCGCCAATCCACCTAACCTGCATGTCTTTGGACTGTGGGAGGAAACCCACGCAGACACGGGGAGAACATGCAAACTCCACGCAGGGAGGACCCGGGAAGCAAACCCAGGTCTCCCAACTGCGAGGCAGCAGCGCTACCCACTGCACCACCGTGCCGCCTGCTCAAAACAGTCGGATGAAATTAATGCATTTGCGGGTTGCGTTAAAAAAAGTAATCACAGAAAATTTTAATGTGTTAATTGCACACGTTAAGAATGATTAACCAGCCGCTGTGATTTTTTTAATTCTTTTTCTTCATCTACTAGGTTCACATATGTTTACTTTATTGGATATTGATTATTGAACTTGCCTATATTACCTATGCCCATTTTTGTGAAGTTTTGTAAAAAGGAATAACTTTGACCCCAAGTATCCTATTAGGTGGTGAACCCCTGGGGTTAGTTGATGTGGCATGCACAACTTGAAGTTCTTCTGATAATTTTTGGGGTAGACACCTAATGGTTTACTCCTTATCATAAGGGTGTAATTCCTTACATAAAATATGATCCAAAAATGGCTAAAAAAGTGAGGGTTTTTCAGGCGTAGAGGGCCAAAAATAGGGGAATCTCAAAAAGTTTAATGTCTTGCATAACTAGACACCAAGACGAGTCGAACGGTATATCATATGTGAGGGTTTTCTTCTACATACAAGTCAGAAGGCGGCAGACAAAAATAGCTGAAGTGATTTTAAATCATACTTCAGTAATTCTTGAGAACGCAATATAACACCTAGGACTGTGGTATCTTTTAGAAAAGGTTTGTCAATGCCAGATCCTGTGGGGTGGCCAGGGCTGCAGGTTTTCGTTTCAGCCACTTCGTAATCAATTACAGCTACATATGAAACAGACCTATTTTGCTTTACTTTAACAATTTAAGCTACTTTTAAAAATGTAAAATACTTAATTATTTTCTTTTTACTTTACTTTAATATGGAAAGGGCTCACATATAGGGATGCCTAACTCATTCCCAGGATCTTTGGACTAATGAAAGAACTGTGGTGGTTACAACATGTCTTGTAAAGCATACAGTTTCTTGTTTAATTCTCACCAACTTATCACTTTCAGACTACAAGTAAACCATTTTAGCTGCCTGTGCCCCCATGTCAAATTTGGAAAATAAAAGTACTTTTATTTGAAAGTTATAAAAGTCTTAAAAAATAAATGTAAATATAAAGTGAACTGCACCCCATGAAAGCTCTCTGAGTCAAACTTCAACACTGGGTCCCTTCTAGTATTTGTCTTGTTTGTAACTCCCAGCCTTCAACCAGTCAGGCCTTATTTCAGCTACTTTTGACAGAGCACAGCTATACAGGGTTCTTTACAAAGTGAACAAATGTATCATTCAAATATTCAAGATAAAACATTAGTCAGAAATCAACAAAGCAAACATTAAAGAATCTACTGACAAAAGGAGTCCATGCACAGATTACTAAAAAGCCACCATTAAGTGACATTTGAAGGTGAATACTAATGGAGATTTGCGTATCCCCAACTTGACATGCCTATAAAAGCACTTCAATGGGAGGAGAGCAGATGTCAAGAAACTTTCAAAAGAATTCATGCTGATACTTGCACTTTCCGGATATTCTTACTTGAAAAACAGAAGTAAGAACCACTGCTAATTTTATGAATGAAATGCGTTCCCATATGAAATGACATTATACCTACAGTAGGCTAAAACAATGAAAACCTTTATTCTTAAATGTAGAGTTTGAGTGCTTTCAAAAATATATCAATTCATTCATTCAGAGTAAAGATTATTTTTTACTGATAAGCTAAACCAAGTGATTTAATTAATTAATATAAGCATAATACAAAAACTAACTAAGATAATGCATGTAATCTCTCAGATCTTCAATTCTGAGCATGCTGTTCTTTTGCACATTTACCCAATGGACATAATAAAATAATTTTTTTGCAGGTCCATATTATAACTTAATATTTTGTTGTGGTATTTCTGTTGTACCAGTTTCCAATTTGGGCACCTCTTTAAGACTTTCTGCATTTCATGCAAAACTTCTTAGTGCATTAAAAGTTGGTCATCATCTACCATACTACATATTATGTATAACAGAACATGATGTTCTTAAACATGCTAAATTAATTCAGAGCTGTGGGAGGCCAGAGCCTATCCTGGCAGCATTGAGTGCAAGGCAAGAAATAACCCTAAATGGGGCCCTGTTATTGACACACACCTACTCTTAACCATGTCAATCTGAAGGCTGTGTTTCCGAGGTTTGAACAATATGTGAAATGTGCCACTAGAGGGGAGAAAACATTGGACTGTGTGTACACTAACATCTCCAAAGCTTACAGAGCCTTTCCCCTCCCGCATCTTGGACAGTCAGATCATCTACCACTGTTCCTCACCTCAGCCTACCGTCCCTTAATTGGACAACATCAACCGACCATGAAAACAATTAAAACCTGGCCAGAAGGGGCTTCCGCACAGCTTCAGGACTGTTTTGAATATACTGACTAGAGTCTGTTTCACACTCAGGATATTGAGGAATATATATCAACTGTCCTATTTTACATAAGAAACTGTGTTGATACTGTTACCATGAATAGGCAGATCTGTGTTTTTCCAAATAGGAAGCCATGGTTGACAAAAGAGGTCCAGCTCCTCCTGAGGGAACATGATGCAGCCTACAGATCGGGGACAGAGAGTGGTACAGCCTGGCCAGGTATAACCTCAGAAGGGGTATAAAGTCAGCCAAAGTGGCCTACAGATAAAAAATTGAGGGTCATTTCACCACCAGGGACCAGGCACGTGTATGGCAGGGCATTAGGCACGTAACTAACTTGAAGAGCAGCAGAGACCCGCCTGGAGGAAACGATGCATCTTTGGCTGAAGAACTGAACCACTTTTTTGCCCAATTTGAGAAAGGATTAAACTATGTTAATGCTCTCAGGCTGGCCACAGCTGATCACACATTCACCCTGCAGACACATGAGGTTGAACATGTTTTGAAAACTGTGAATGTCAAGAAGGCAGTAGGCCCTAATGGGATCCCAGGCAGGGCTCTCAAAGACTGTGCTTACCAGCTTGCAGAGGTTTTAACAAATATCTTCAATCTCTCTCTGGCGTATGCCACTGTCCCGGCCTTTCTAAAATCTGCCACTATAATCCCAGTGCCCAAGCAATCCAACATTAGTTCCCCCAATGATTATAGACCAGTGGCCTTAACACCGGTTGTCTCAAAGTGCTTTGAGAGACCTGTTCTGGGGCAAATGAAGACAACTCTCTCTTTTACTTTGGACGAGCACCAGTACGCCTATAGGGCGAACAGATCCACAGAGGATGCCTTACACACTGCGCTCCACATTGTAACGTCTCACCTAGAGCAGAAAGGAGCATATGTGAGGCTGCTGTTCATGAATTATAGCACTGCCTTTAATACAATTGTCCCCAGGATTCTAGTCAGGAAGCTACAGGACCTGGGCATCCACAAACATCTGTCCCTGTGGATTAAGGACTTCTTGACCAACCACCCACAAACAGTGAGACTTGGTCCCCACACCTCCCCAGTCCTAACACTTAGTACAGGAGCACCGCAATGTGTGTGCTCAGTCCTGCTCTATACTCCCTTTACACCTACGACTGCACACCCATTCATCCCACAAACTTGATTGCACTTCCTCAGGATACTGAGGAAAAACTACATGTCTGCCACATTTTATCACTCCTCAATAGAGGGCTTACTGACCTACTCTATCCTGGCATGATTTGGAAACTGTTCAGAGGAAGACAGGACAGCCAGAGGGTGGTCTACACAGCACAACAAAATCATTGGACTTTGAAAGACATCTACAGGTCACGCTGTTACAGCAAGGCCTGCAGAATTATCAGCGACAATACTCACCTTTTCCATCACGCTTTCACATTGCTACACTCTGGAAGGCGCTACAGGGGCCTGAAATGCCATACCACAAAACTGAGGAACAGCTTTTACCCCTCAGCTGTCTAAGAACTTAATTCTCGGCCCTCTATCCCATTGTCCCTACTTTCACTTTCACCATCTTAATAGCCTTGTGTGTTTCATGTGAGAAACTGAAAATGCACTTTTAATATTTTATGCACTTTAATTATAATTTTCTACATTATTTTACAAATCCAATCAGTTTTTTTATCTGTGTATATGTGAGGAAGTTTATGTGACAGATGAAAGGATCTCTGGGAGAGCTGTTTTAAATTTCGTTGTATTGTTCTCAATGCAATAACAATAAAAGATATTCAATTCAATTCAAACTGACGTCAGTTTAGAGTCATTCTTTGTATTCTTTGGGTTTATCTTTATCTTAAACTGAAATATATGCAGACAAACAATTACGAACACTGTGTACTGCAGGTAATATTAAAATCTAAAAATACTTTTATTTAATTATGTTTTATCATAAAAATAATATTGTCCTACAGTATTCTACAAAATTAAGCTATACATACCATTTAACCTTAACTTCTATCTGGTCGAGTTTAAGATGAATATTTTATTTTATATTATTCTATTGTCTAGAAGCATAATAATATCTTCTAATTTTCTTTAATTTTTTCCATGACCTTTGTACTTTAATATAATTTAGATTATTACATGTGCAGTGTGGTGGGTTGGCACCCTGCCCGGGATTGGATCCTGCATTGTGCCCTGTGTTACCTGGGATTGGCTCCAGCGGACCCCCATGACCCTGTGTTCGGATTCAGTGGGTTGGAAAATGGATGGATGGATGGATGTGCAGTGTACAATTGCCATTTGTTTACTGTATGTTCTCTTTATTAATTCACATGTCAGACTTGTTTCTACACCGTTATTTAGCTTTATTATTCACTTAACTTCAGCATGAGTACATCATTAGCTTTTCTGTTCCTATATGTACTATCATCAGCCACCATACTAACTGCACTTCAGAACAGGTAATGCACCTGAAGCTAAGCATGTTCAGGTCGGGCCAGTACTTGGATGGAAGACCATCCAAGGTGGTGTGTGGTCTGAATTTAGTTCCCCAGTGCAGTGATGGGGGCAGTGCTGTAAAAATTGGCACAGTAATTCAAATGAGATATAAAACTGAAGTTGTGACTCCCGGTGGTCGTAAAAGATTCATGGGCAACTCTTGGAAAGAATAGGATGTTTCCTGATGTACTGGCTGAATTGTCTATCATGGCCTGCGCATTATTACCCCCTAATCATCCCCTGTCTCTTATTGGCTAACTATCTCTTATCACTCCTTTACCACCTAATAGCTAATGTGAGGTGAGTGTACTGCCACAAAAATGGATGCTGCACATTGATTGTTGTTGAAGTGACTCCACATTGACTGTGTAGATTAGTTTGAGTGTATAGAAAAGCAGTATTTAAATGTATCTGTCTGTGATTTCTGTTCCATTAGACAGACTACAGTATACGGCTTACAGAATACAGGAATGTACTGTATATAAAATAGTTCACAGTACACTTTTGTAAAGGGCCCTGGATCCCATAATTGACCTTTTTGGATGGTCCAGCTGTGGCTAGCATGACTAACTTGTGCCAGCATGGTAACATGCCCACAAGGACATGGTGACATAGCAGACTCCGATTGGTTTCAGCCAGTGTTGTCGTGCTCATAACAAACCTGTAACCGATGCAGTATTTTTTTGTGTGTTTATTTTAAACTCTTACTTTAACTGTTTGGGTTTGTTTCACACACTGTATGATAGTTGCATTTTATGCAAAATAGAGACAGAAGTGTACTGGACCAAAGCTAAACTACAAGCACTTATTGAGAGTGGGTGGCATGGTAGGTCTGTGGTAGCACTACTGCCTCACAGTAAGGAGACCCGGGTTCACATCCCAGATCTTCTCTGTATGGAGTTTGCATGTTCTCCCCATGTCTGTCTGGGTTTCCTCCGTGTGCTCTGTTTTCTTCCCAGCGTGTTGTCCCTCAGGCAGTATAATTAGCATGATAAACCTGTCTGCTAGGGCGGCACGGTGGCGCAATGGTAGCACTGCTGCCTCTCAGTAAGGAGACCTGGGTTTGTGTCCCAGGTTCTCCCTGTGTGGAGTTTTCATTTAATTTTTTTTATTTTAGTTTTCAATTAAATTTGCCCTTGAGTGTGTTTGAGCTATCCAGGATTTGTTTCTGCCTTGAGCCCTGTGCTGGTTGGGATAGGCTCCAGAACCCCCAGCAACTGTGTTAAAGACTAAGCAGATTAGAAAATGACTGACTTATTGACAGTTCTCAAATACAGGTTGAAAAATCCCATCTAGTAAGTGGATTGAACGGACAATTTTGAGTTTTGATTCAAAATTGAAATTGTTAACAAACATAATTATTTTCTCAATATATTCTGAAAAATGTAAACATTCTCTAGCATCTGTCCTTGCACAATAACACCAACTGTTATAGTGAATCACTTTGTATTGAGTCGTGTATTTTACTTCCTTATACACCAGCTCACAATGAAAGGTTATGAATTAAAAAGAACAGCAGATCCACATGTAAGGCCTAAAGGCCAAAATGTTGTTTCACTTGGCTTTGCTCCACATACTTCACATCCTTCATTTTGCTTAGAAAAGAGAAAAGGAAACTTAAACAAACATGTTTTACTCAAATTGTCACTCTGCAGTGGTACCTTGTCTCAGAATTGTGTAATAAGTCATCTGTTCTTATCAGTCTCAGCCCAGTGCCCCACAAATCACCCAAACTGACACCTTGATGTCAGGCTGCTGTAATGCAGCTGTTACCCACGCCTCTCCAAAGCTAGTGAACATTAAAATTTACTGAAGTTTATTCAGGCAACTAGTAAGGAAGTGGCTTTGTGGGCATGTAGCATAGGCTGTTGAACTCTGGGAAACGTTCAAGTTATCTCAAACTTCCATTATACACTGAAACAATGAAGGAAATAAATCAGCATGCACAGGCAGGAATGAATTTAATTCTTGGCTTAAAGATCATTGAGCCACTCAAAAATAATTAAAAAATTTAAAAACAACCTCAAATAGTTTACATTGATCCCAGGTCACAGTGGGCCAGGACTAGTGTTCTGCAACTAAAACATAAAGTCACAGACTGTGTAAGAACCATTTGTGAGTGGTCATGTGATCAGGACTCATGGTTCCCCAAAATGTTCTCAACAGCAGGCCACCTTGAAACTTACCCTCCAGTGCTGTTGGTCTAGACCGGTGGTTCTCAGCCTTTGCCCCATGCACCTCTTTCACCATTAATCAGAATATCATCCCCCCAGCCCAATTTTGAATCGAAAGTATTTTGGACATAATACTAAAGCTATTTTTTTATATATTAGTACATATACATTTACTTATTACTTTTACAACATTATTAACAAAAGAAAATGTCAATGAATTTTAAAACTTAAAATAGAAGTTGTTTGTTATATTCATAACAATGTTAGACTGACGAATACTTCAAAAAACAAAAACTTCAAAAGAATGTTGGGGTATTGAAAATCAGTTTATAGTTATACAGATGAAGGTTGCAGTTAATAAGAAACCTGTGATTGTTTTTTCTTTGCCAGTTTTTGGATACATGGAAGGGCACAATGCAGGTCATTGTCTGCCTCCAGTCTACTTCATTTTTGTTTGGAGTAGAGTTGAAAATCCTAATTCACAAAGATATGTCAATGCAAATGGAAGCAATGCACTAATAGCTCTTTCTGCCAGTTTTGCGTAGGAATCACACATCAAGGGACAAAATTAGGTGATTGATTTTTCATTAAATGTATCTCTTGCTCCCGAATCAGTCTTTCTCTCCAGAAATTCATCTTGACAATCATCAGGAACCTTTTCAATTGCCAGTTTGAATGGATTTTAAACTAAATCCAGTTCCTCGTCATTTATTTCAGGAATTGGCTGAATTCAATTTCCAGTGCTGTCAAGTGATTCAAAATTTCATTTTTGCCAAATTCTGAAGCATTTCGTCATCCCCACCATCAATAAGAACTGATGACAAATTTTCAAACATTACAATATTATTTGCCTTGACCTTTCTTTTCCAATTTTCTAGTTTGCATGTGAAGGCCTTGAAGGAATCGATGAATTTTATGATGGTTGTATTCCTGTCTTGCACCTTAAAATTAGTTTATTCAGCTGATCAAACATGTTGGCCAAATAGGCAAGACACAAGCCATCAAATATTTGTATAGAAATTAAGCAAATGATGATCTGCATCCATGTCGATACATAATTGCTTGAAAAGTTGTGAACGAAGAGTTCCTCCTTTGACAAAATTCACAATTTCATTTGTCTGAGCAAGAACCTCCCCCAGTGGAGCTGGAAGTGTTTTTGAAGCAAGTGCCTGATGATGGGTCATACAGTGAATGCTTTTCACTTTTGGAGTTTGTTTTTTCAAACTAACTTGGAATCCATATTTTGTCCTCAGTATAGCTGGTGATCCATCTGTACAGAAACCACAGACATTATCTCACAAAAGATTTTCTGATTAATACTTTTCCCAAAATATCTTCTTAATTGTTTCAAGTGAAGAACAAAAGAGGAACTCCTCCTTAAACGAAACTAGGTGAACATATCTTGCAAATACCAGCAATTGAGAATGTGATGCCACATCATTAAAGTTAAATTGAAAATAAGCCAAATGCTGTAGTCTTGATCTCCTGCACAACATAATCCTTGATGTCAGTGGCCATTTTGCAGATTCTCCTTTGAACACTATTGTTTGATAGTTGAATGTTTTTCTCCAAAACATTTCCCAAAACAATTTCTACCATTTTCAGAGTGTAAGGTGTCATTAGAGTTTCTCCAATTGTGTTGTGTTTTTTTTTTGCTTTACTATTTTTAATTCTATGACATAAGAGGCTTTAGTAACCTTGTAGTTCTTTTCCTGGAATGCCCCTGTTGAATCCAGCTTAATTTTTTGAGAGCATTTCCAGATGTTGAAAAAAGCTTTTTCCCTGTTCTTGTGTTGAGGATGAACATTCTGCAAATGTTCCTTCAACTTTGTTGGTTTCGTAGAATCCTTTGCCAAAACTTTACTACAGGTAACATACTGAGGTCTTTGTTCACCATTTCTAATGATGTATGTAAATCCATATTGAATGTATGAATCATCGTACCCTCTTCTTTTGACACTCATGATGAGCTTCAAAACCACGGCACAGCCACTTAAATAGATGATGCAGCTATACTGGTAGCTTAGTGCTAATTCTAGCACAATCGGTCACCTTCCAGAAAGATATTACCCACAAGCTTAGAAAACTTAACTTTTCAACCAGTTTGCCCTTCTGGTACTGTGCACATCTATGTGCTGTTAAGGCGATTGTGTCACACCACTGACAGATGAATATTGGGGAAGGGCACATATTGGTCAAATGTTACAATCTGTATCGTGGAGCCTGCGCAGAGGTTGCCCTGAAATGATCGCTGGGAATTTTTTTGTGAAACAAGCATGATGAAAACAAAGAGAAAAAAATGGTAAGAAGCTGTAAGAAATATTTACTAAATAAAATGTAAAAAAATGACATTTAATACATGTAATGATAACACAATACATGAATAATCAAAATTTTAGGACGGTTTCGTAGTTCCCATATCCCACTGAAATTCTCAAATTTCCACCCAGAACGGAATTCCCTCCAGTTGAGAACCTCTGGTCTAGACAGACTACTTTTGGCCTATCCTGTACTGTCAAAGATGGGGTCTGCCATGTGTGACGGGTACAGATGAAGGACAAAACGCACTGTGTCTCTTAAAAGCCACTTCCATTACAGAGACAGTGGACACTTCAGGTGGTATCTGTCATCAATATCAGGTGTTCATCCCAGAGTACACCTGCACCATAGATGAAGGCAGTACTGTACCCCTAAAACAGTAGATGCAATGTTAAATGGACAGAAGGGCAATACCACTTTATTACCCAGCAGAGAAGCTGAGCTTCCCAGAAAAAATGGGAAAACAACATATATAAACAAAATAAGGAACTGTGCCCCCTTGCCAGCAGGAATACAATACAGGATTGCCAGCAGAGGGAGAAATGCACTTCGTCACAAGAAGGTAGACCGCAACCATCATAAACAGATAGTGAGGCTGTACTATCAGAGGAAAAGGAAACTGATTTTCCACATTAGTGAAGACACAGAGCACAAAGGCAATGTTACCAAAAGGAAAGGGAACTGACCAAACAAGGAGGCAGTCCTCTGTGGAGGTCGTGGTAGGGGTACACCTTCTTCCACGATCAGTATTCCACGTAGGATTAATTCCTGTCTAGGCCCTAACTTCGGGAAGACAACACATCACAGAATACGCTCACTTATACCTTCAAATTCCCACTCATTTATTTTCTGTACCCAATTTGGCCAGTTCAGAATTCAGAATACCTTGGTAACATCTTGTAAGAACCAACCAATAATAAGATGCCAGCTCATCATGCAGAATGCAGCTGCCAAAATCTTAACTAGAAAAACAAAATCCGAGCACATCTCTCCAGTTTTGATGTCACTACATTGGTTACCCATGCTATTTAAAATTGACTTTAAAATACTGCTTTTGGTTTACAAAGCCTTAAATAATCTCGCTCCATCCTGTGTTTTGGGATGCCTGTCACCTTACATTCCAAATTGTAACCTTAGATCTTCAAATGATTGTCTGCTTATAATTCCAAGAGATAAACTTAAAAGACGTGGTGAGGCGGCCTTCTGCAGTGGAGCACTTTAAAAAACTGCTAAAAACACATTATTTTAATATGGCTTTCTCATAGCTTCATTCTAGTGTAACCCTGATATTCTGTATAAGCATTTAATTATTATTTTTTTTCATGGCTCCGAACTCCGTACTAACCCCTACTTTCTCTGCTGTTCTTTTTCTGGTTTTCTGTGGTGGCGATCTGCGCCACCACCATCTGATCAAAGCACCATGCAGTCCCTACATTGATGGATTGAAGGCCAGAGGTCCACATGACCATCATCATCAAGTTCTTTCATGTGAACCCTGAATACCATGAGGACTGATTGAGGTCGTTTATGTTAGGTAGAATGCCCAGTGTGGGCTGGGCGGCCTTGTGGCCTTGGAAACCCTGTAGATTTTGTTTTTTTTTCCAGGCCTCTAAAAAATTGTAAATAAATCTGTGTGCATAGTAGTATACAGTTGCCTCCAGTGAGAAATCACTCAGGGCCCTGCCAGTCTATGCTTAATGTCTGTGAACCCGGGATCTTCAAGCCAGTAAGATGCAACTTATTCAGAAGAACTTCTTGTCCCCAAGTGAGTTAGTGTTATGTCATACACGTTTTTTGTTTTTTTTTTAATAAAAACTATGCATACCTACAAGTGTAATTCATCAGGTTAGTTAAAGGCATATGCTCACATCAATTAATATTAATTAATGTTTTATATTGCACCACTGAAATTCTGCACTATAACAAGATGCTTTATTGCAATATCAGATTTAACATTGAACAGTGCATTTTCTTTATAAACTCTTATTAGATAAATTTAAACAGTGAGGTAAACCTTTGACTATTGATTTGCTATTATCATGATCATTCCAGGTATTCCTGCAGTTGTGTCCATTTTCAGTGACCAGTCACTTCACTCAATTACTTTACAGAATCATCCTTGTTTTCATTTATGTTTTTCCTCTTGATCTCTCACAGTGTACTATTTTTATTACAAACCTTAGCAATTTTTTCCTTTCTTTATTGTTTTAAACTAAATCTATTCAGCTCCTTCAGTCATTTCTCATTTTAATAGTACAGTTTCTCTAGTACTGTTATGTTCTTCCTATAATATGGATGGATACCAGAATTGCACACAGTATTTCAGATGACTCGTTGCCAGCACGCTATACAGTTTTAGAATAATCTGTCTTGTCTTATCCTCCACAGAGAGTACCCTGTTCTGTTTACTGATAGTGGACAGTGAAGAGTCCACTTGGTCACTTATATCATTTTGAAAAGCTGTACTTCTATTTGCAGACTGTTTGATATTTTGAAACACTTTTTAATTAATTGACAATGTGGCCTGAAGGGGGCACTCCATTTCCCCAAACCCAACACAGACAGACACAGGCACAAGTTCAGCAACACATCCAGGCTTTTTATTTGGGAAACTCTTGTCTGTAATAGTTTTCCACAGCACAGTACGAAAACACAAGAATAAAGCACACAGCACTTTGTCTTCTTTTCTTTCTTCCTCTCTGCCTACTTCTTCCTCCAGCAAGCTTCGTCTATCTACTCCTGACTATGGCTCCTAGAGCTGCAGCAGTGGGCTCCTTTTATGTAACATCCAGGAGTACTTCTGGTGTTCTGTAAGAATGGCCAATCCCTGCAGCCCCCTCCCGGTGGCAGCCATGGAAGTCAACAGGGCTGAGTCACAGAACTCCATGTCCCATGGTGCCCTGCGGGAATCTGTGGTGCTGTAGAAACCCGGGGGGTGTGCCACCTAGAGATCCAGGGGAAATAATGTCCTGTGCGCACTCTCTCCCCCCGGTCCTTCTGTTATGAAGGTGTCCCAGCCAGGTAAAGGCACCAACCGTCTACCACAACAGTTAATCTTACTACAATTGAACCTGCAGTGTATTGGTTTCTTCATTATCACTTCTGCCTCACACACTCTGACCGTCTTGGTTGAACTTCTGGTCCTACCTTTGCCTGTGTGCAGATTTTTGCATTATCCCAATGTTAGTTGGTATTCCCTGGGTATGCTGATTTCCAGTAATATTCTGATAATGTGCATCTTAGGTTCATTGGCCACTCAAAATTGCTCCTATAATGCCGTTATTGAGGGGGAAGAAGTAATGGAATGCATTACCATGTTTGGTGTATTATTTGTTGCTGCTAGGTTATGACAAATGTGTTCTGAGATTTTTCAGATCAGAACAACAGACGTTTTGAGGTAGAGTAGTTTATGCTCACTGATCATGGCATCAGAGCATTGCAATGTGTAGCATTTTGCAAATAAGTGTTTCACTGTACTCTGAACATGTGACAATAATCTACCTTAATAAAAGAATGAGTGTCTGTGTTGCAGTATGTGTGTGTATCTGTGTCTGTCCGGTTGCTAGGCTTCTGTCATTCCAACAGAAGAGGCATCACAAACATTTGTAATAATAAAATGCGTTACTACAAATGTTTGTGAGGCATCATCTGTTCTAATGACAAATGCAGTATATATGTCTCTATTATGTGTCATTTGGTATGGGATTCGTAAAAGCACCATTAATGTTTGTGATGTGCCATCAATTGGAATAAAAAATTCAATGCATATGCCTCTGTTATATCCCATTTAGTATAGGATGCGTGAAGGAGTATTAATGTTTGTGATCCACCATCTGTTGAAATGACAGAGACATAGAAATTGGACAAACACACAGATACACAGACACTCAGATACCCTTTTATTAATGTGGATGCTTTACTAAATACATATCAGTAGATGATGTACTGCTAATGTTAACACTGAGGCCTACATTGACTATTTAAATTTAAACCTGTCTTAGACGGGTAGCACAGCTAGTGACCCTATAAATCTGTAATTTGTAAGAATATTTAAAAAATTCTTTTTGTCAAGAAGTAGCCTTTTACCTTATCATCCCAGCCCTTTGATTTCCTGCATTTTTCTCCTTTCAAAGTAACATCATCTTCTAGTGCTAGAGCTCCCTATTCCTACAACTGCTGTAAAACTCCTTGTGAAGTTGTGCTTTGTGATAGGCACTATATAAAATACCCATTTGATTGATTGATTGACTTCTTGTGCTGAATACCCAATTGTTAAATGAAATTCTGGCTTTAATCTCATCTTCACACTAACTCTTGTCTGAAATTAAATAGCCTTAGTAACCACATTGGTTATCTCATTGTTTAAATGATAGTTTTGCCTTGAGGTGGATTTTCATTCTTAGGCAAATTCTGCAGTTATACTGTGAATCCTTTAAAGAAAGAGGCTTATTGTCCATTTGTATAATTCTAACAGTCTGTCTGGGGCTTGTACGATATGGGCATTTAAACAAAGAAAGACCCAGTAATAAAGGCCATCTAAAATAAACAACTAAAACAATGAACAAAGAATTGGCAGCAATTATTATTTATTTATCATGCAATGGCATAATGTGATACTACTTCTACTACTGAGTTAAATGCATGGCATATGTGTGCGGTTTTAGTGCTGCCACAAAATGCTGGAAAGGATAGAGGGGGTATGCTAGAGGACTGGTAGAGGCCTTTGCTAAAACACCTTGTTAAAACATTTGACAACCCAAATATTTATCCCTACAATATGCTTGAGCTTGATGCTGAACATATCAGAGCAGTTGACCCATGAAGTATTGTGGTATTTTTTTCACATGCTAGTATTGTAAGCATTGAATATTTTCTCTGTCTTGTTCAAAAGCTTACAGTAAATTCCATTTCTTTAATCTGTAGTAAGCTAATCAAATGTAATATCCTGGTTCTACACTATTCTTGCTGTGTCTGCTCAATATACTATTTGTTAATTTCACTGAAGTCCCTGCTGTATGTGCTTATCATTTAAGTCTCTTTATCAGCTCAGTTCATGAACGTAACCATCGAATGTCCCACTTCATCACTTGAATATCACTTGTGACAGAATATAGTAATCCCTCCTCCATCGCGGGGGTTGCGTTCCAGAGCCACCCGCGAAATAAGAAAATCCACGAAGTAGAAACCATATGTTTATATGGTTATTTTTAGAATGTCATGCTTGGGTCACAGATTTGCGCAGAAACACAGGAGGTTGTAGAGAGACAGGAACGTTATTCAAACACTGCAAACAAACATTTGTCTCTTTTTCAAAAGTTTAAACTGTGCTCCATGACAAGAGAGAGATGACAGTTCAGTCTCACAATTAAAAGAATGCAAACATATCTTCCTCTTCAAAGGAGCAAACAAATCAATAGTGCTGTTTGGCTTTTAAGTATGCAAAGCACCACTGCACAAAGCTGTTGAAGGCGGCAGCTCACACCCCCTCCGTCAGGAGCAGAGAGAGAGAGAGAGAGAGACAGATAAAAAAATCAATACGTGCCCTTCGTGCTTTTAAGTATGCGAAGCACCGTGCAGCATGTCGTTTCAGGAAGCAGCTGCAGCTGCACAAAAGACAGCAACGTGAAGATAATCTTTCAGCATTTTTAGACGAGCGTCCGTATCGTCTAGGTGTGCGAACAGCCCCCCTGCTCACACCCCCCTACGTCAGCGCAAGAGAGAGAGAGGGAAAGTAAGTTGGGTAGCTTCTCAGCCATCTGCCAATAGCGTCCCTTGTATGAAATCAACTGGGCAAACCAACTGAGGAAGCATGTAGCAGAAATTAAAAGACCTATTGTCCGCAGAAACCCGCGAAGCAACGAAAAATCTGCGATATATATTTAAATATGCTTACATATAAAATCCGCGATGGAGTGAAGCCGCGAAAGGCGAAGCGCGATATAGCGAGGGATCACTGTAGCCTCGAACTAGCCAGGTTCTGTTATATGTTCTCTGTGCATGAAAAATACTTTCAGATACAGAGTTTATACACACTGGCCTTCATCGTCACTGGATTTATGCACATAAAATGTTTCTGCCACAGAACATTATAATTTTTATATGGGATGAAACTTGTTTTTTGTTACTTATTAGGCCACATTCAGTAGGTGAGAACTGTATAACATACTAGCATTTTATTTTGATATTACTTATTAATTTCATACTGTATAATTTTCAGATTAACATTTCAGCACACTGCAGTGCCACAAAGACAAGTCAGTCTTAGCTGCCAGCCATCTAGAGCAGAGGTTCCCAAACTTTTTTGCTCCGTAGACCACTTACCAATTTTTTTGTTTTTCATAGACCCCCTGCCTGACTAATATTGAATTTTCCTAAACTTATTAACTTCAAATGTGTTTTTGGCAACTGACACAGTGCTGCTTACTTTCATAGGGTTTTTTGTAGAGTGGACAATTGTAACAAAAGAAAAACATGTGCAATTTTAATTCATACCTTTATTGAAAAGACACAAAATGCAAGTAAATATTTGGATTTGGAACGAAACAAATCAGAACCTAGTAAAATTCTTACATGTTGTGTCCGCTCACGTGGACCACCATTTACATCTCGTGCACCCCCAATTTTTTTTCTCACTGACATAGACCCCCTGCAAGTCAAAATCGACCCCTGGGGGTCCGTATAGACCACTTTGGGAAGCAGTGATCTAGAGCATCTACAGCAAACAGTCAGTCATCAAAGGAAAGTCCATCATTTCACAGCCTCTTTGCACTCCAGCCTTCCAGAGGACAGCTTCATAGCTATGAGAGCCAACACTACCAAGTTAAAGAACAGGATTCTCTCACATGCTTTTAGATTAGTGAATTCTAAACAATACACAGACTGACCTCCTGCTGACCACCCACTGCTGTGTTATCCCCACTGTGTTACTGACTATGTCCCTGTCCACGCTACTTCATTTTCATTTAAACACGCACACATTAGCCTCCATTTTCACCTTTTGTCTACACTACCCCGGCATTTTCTATCCTCGAAAACGGAGACTTTTGAAAACATTCTCTACAGGAGTATACTTCTGAAAACACAGTTTCAGCATTCTTTTGTGAGTCGTTATGGGTAAAAGTGTATGCTAAGCAAATAAATGTTAATGTAAATGTGGAGAGGTAAAATTCCAGATTTTCAAAAACACATACTCTTAAGAGTGCTTTCACTTGCTCTTGCTTATTACATAAGCCCTTCCCTGATTGGATTCTGCTCTCTACAATGTGTTATTCACAGATTGGTTTCCTTTCACTGAAGAAAGAAATATTCCAACATAGCAGACAAAGAAGATTTGCTTATATAGTGCTTGTTGTGTTGCATATTTGTATACATTTAAATTATGTTTTGTACAATATTAATGCTGTGTACATGCACAAAACGTAAATAATTTACTGGTTACTACAGTTGTCCTGCCAATATGCATATGTCCAATGTAAGCAAATGTCTTCATGATATGCATTTTCGGTCATTTTACTGTGGACGGAGATACTTTAATAAGTGATGAGAAAGTGCTAGTATTGACAGAGATTGTTTCATTTAAAAAATAGTAGTGTGGATGTAGCCTATATGCCCTGTGATGTTTGTGCTGTTGTGTTAAGTAGATTTCTCTTGCTAAGTTTGACTACTGCCGTCCCATATTCTAAGTGTATTGTGCACCATGGCAAACGAAGAACTAAAACTCATTTTCTCTTGCACAATTATGAGAGTACACAACGACAATAAAGGTAAACTGGAATCTACCTACATTTTCAGTTTGATTAAAATTGCTTTTCTCGTACATTTTTGTTTAGTACCTTTTTTAATTTACAAGATGTGACAAAATATTATAGCTATTTTAATTTATTTTTGAGCTGCCATTTTGGTTATTTTTTCAAATCATTGGCCATACAGTATTTTAGCTAGCATTTTTACAAGGTGACATCTGGAAGTTTGTGCAACATCATCGCCTAGAAGGTATTTAAGATGGCAGTATTTGTGAACAAAACGTTCTAGGTGTTTGTCAGTGTTAAAAGTCCATTCATAGAATCAATGAGTGACGTTTGACTAAGATTTTTAGTTAATATTTTGGTTTTTGGCAGCTTGGCATTTTGGGGTGCTTATAGTTTAGACTTATGCTAATTTTGACTCTGAGTTTGCCGTAATGTGCCTTTATCTTTTTATTTTTAATGCTAGTCCATCATCGCAATACATTATGTGTATATATTGTAGATATATTCACTGACTTTAAAAGTTACTTAATTTCAACAAATAAAAATTTTGACGAAAGAAAAACAAATGAGGTCCAATAAAATCAGTTTTAAAGATTAAACTGTATGGATTCTTACAGGTAAACAGAAAAGGAAACATGCTTAATATGAAACATTGTCAGGTTTTGTCCAGTTTTGGTATGTATATAAGAAATTTGACAAACAAGAGGAGACCATTCAGTCCATCAAACTTATTTGTTTAGCTAATAGCAAAGCTGTCCCGATATCTCATCCAGATTCTTCTTAAAGGTTGTCAAGGTTTTTGCTTCAACTCCATGTCTCGGTAGTTTGTTCCAAATTCTCACAATTCTTTGTGTATAAAGTGCTTCCTGGCTTCCATTTTAAGTGCGCTTTCCCTTAATTTCCACTGATGTCCTGAAGTACGTTATTCACCCTTAAGCTGAAAGAAAGAATGTTGCTGGATCTGCTTTACTAATTGCCTCTGAGAATTCTGAAGACCTGAATTAGGTTCCCATGCAGTCTCCTCTGTTCGAGACTAAACACGTCTGTCAGAGTATAACATGTCCTTAAGTCCTGGGATGCACTTGGTTGCTGTCCTCTGCACAGCTTGAAGTGCTGCTATGTCTTTCTTGTGGAGACCAGAACTGCACACAATACTTCAGATGGGGTCTAAGTGGTGCATTATATAGTTTGAGCAACACTCTCCTTGACTTAAATTCAAAAATTTTTATGATATAATCTAACATTTTATTAGCCTTTTTAATTGTTTCTGTGTATTGCTTATTTGATGAAAATGTTGTGTCAACGTAAACCCCTAAATCCTTCTTAGAGGTTGTTTTCTGTATGACAGTGTCTCATATAATGTATTTATAATTTATGATCCTTTTGCACATGTGTAGCACTTTTCCTTATTAAACTGCATTTTCCAAGTGTTTGCCCAGTTCTGAAGGCTGTCCAGGTGTTTTGGAATTCTTTTTGCTGCCTCCTCAGTATCTGCAATCTCTCCAATTTTAGTGTCATCTGCAAATTTCACCAGCTTTCTAACAATACCAGAATCAATGTCATTAACATAAAACAGAAACAATAATGGTCCAAGGACAGACTCCGAGGAACTCCACTGATGACCTGACTTCATGTGAAGCATTCTCCTGTTATCTGATGATAATGTTGTGCATTTGGTGGTTATAATGGCAGTGTCTCAAAAATATGCCGTTCTTAGCAAGCTGAATGTGTGTATGTTTTCCTCCATTAAAAGGGCATAGCAGCTTTTATGCAGCTTGACAACATTTTTGTAATAACTTGGTATTTTGTAGTAACAATAGCATGAACATTGTTTTAAACAGTAGAGGTCTGCTGGAGCCAATCCCAGACAGCACAGGGCGCAAGGCAGGAACAAATCACGGGCAGAGTGCCAGCCCACTGCAGGGCACACACACACCAAGCACACACTAGGGACAATTTAGGACCGCCAGTGCACCTAACCTGCATGTCTTTGGACTGTGGGAGGAAACCGGAGCACCCGGAGGAAACCCACACATACACAGGGAGAACATGCAAACTCCACGCAGGGAGGACCCAGGAAGCAAACCCAGGTTTCCTTACTGCGAGACAGCAGCGCTACCACAGACCTACCGTGCCACCCACTGTCAATAAGTGCTAGTAATTCAGCTTTGGTCCAGTACATTGGTACAATTCTATAGTGTTTGCTCTTTTTTAATTTACTTACTAGATTGAAGTAATAATGTAAAAAAATAAGCTAATTAAATTTGAAGGTGACACTACGTGAGGGTGATTGGTAAATAAGAATCTAGGCTCAAAAAAGATGGACTTGGCAGAATTCAGAAAACAGAAAATCCTTGATGATGGCAAAAGCTGTTTTCGATAATTAACTAATAGTAATGGCTGATTAGAGTTACCAACATAAAAACGGGGCAGTCTAAAAGAATAGATTTTTGGTGGATGTTTTGAACTGCTAGCACATGGAGAAATACAGAGCTTAGAGTTAGAAGTGTCAAACACATAAGGTGGGTGAGTCTCTTACTGGGACGGATTTGTGGGTGCACCCAGTAGGGAAAAGTGTGTTACATAGTTACCAACTCAGTTTCCACTTCCACCCTCAGAAGTAAAGAATTTGACCAAGCAGGAAAGGTAAGACGTGGCCCCTGCTCTGCCTCCAACTTCTTCCCTTCCAGCCACAACAACATTAAAAGGACATCACCAGTAAATGAGTGTCATTACATGACCAAACGTTTTGTAGGGCACATCACATCAGCATTAGACTGTTTTACTTCAGCCTACAGAGAAACATTTCTTTAAGTGTCTAGAAACTGACAGAATGCAATTAAAACTCTCAAACATCCAACGTAACACTAAAGAATTTTTTTATATACATTAATGGAAAACAAGTGGCACAGTGGTGCACTGGCTGGCACCGCTGCCTCATGAATTCAGTGTCCTGGTTTGAATTTTGAACCAGTCTCTGTACATGTGAGGTTTACACATTCCCCCTGTACCTAATGCGTCTGCTGGATAATCCCAACTTTCCTCCCATAGGCGTGCAGATTGGGTTAAATGGCAATTCCTAATGAGCCCCTGTAACTGTGGGCCATATGATGGACTGATATCCTGCTCAGGGCTGTTTCCTGCTTTGAGCCTGATGTTGTCAGCATAGGTCAAAGCCCCCCACAACCCTGGATTTGATTAAATGGCTTTGAGAATCAAGATAGTGATGATTAATTCAAGATTCATCAGCATGTGTGTTTCTAGGAGACCACGCTCAAAAATAAATTTCCTTACCAATATAAAGTAGAAGACAGAGTAAGTAAGAATTGATATAGAACATTCTGTCCGTGAGGAACAAGAATAAAGATCTTAATACTAGAAATTTTGTAATCTCAGTTTTTGAACATGGATTACTGATAGCTTCCAACACATAAAATAAAAGAAGTGCCTTGCTTTAGACTCGCAGCTATGCCATTTTGTTTTTAGTTGAGCACCACCATTTTGACTACCGGATGCCAAGATGCAATAATGGATTACTAGGAGCATGCCCCTATAGGTCGTGCTGACTGACGTCATCAACGCGGCAGTATTTAAATTGACTTTCCAAGTTACCTGCCCTCCAAGTTTGTGGATATCCATCCATCCATTTTCCAACCCGCTGAATCCGACCACAGGGTCACGGGGGTCTGCTGGAGCCAATCCCAGCCAACACAGGGCACAAGGCAGGAACCAATCCTGGGCAGGGTGCCAACCCACCGCAGGACACACACAAACACACTCACACACCAAGCACACACTAGGGCCAATTTAGAATCGCCAATCCACCTAACCTGCATGTCTTTGGACTGTGGGAGGAAACCGGAGCGCCCGGAGGAAACGTTTGTGGATATTTGTGGAGTAATTGCAAGTTTATTTGTTTTTCCTGGCTAACAATCTTAAGATTTTGATTTCTGATTTTGATTTGGTGCTCATGAAAGATAGAGTTAAATTCTTGCTTTTTGACCTGTACTTTGATTTTTTCACTCATATTATACTTCCTGTTCCATTTCCTCTACCATTCCTTTACACTTTACTTAGTGCTGGCAGAACAGCTGTCATCTGTTCTCACTGGCAAAAGCTACATCAAGGCTGAGACTTTGTATCATATCACAATAGCAAATTTAAAAATTGTCCAGTATTTTTCTAATTAAGTTCAGAAAAGTTAAACTGTTAAAGTATGTGACAGTACCAGAGAATACAAAGGTGTTTCCAGCTCCATCAATTATGACCCCATTGATCTCACTGATTCATCAGTATCCATTCCAGGGCTTTACTCAGAATGGTGGCACCATGATCAAACTTTGAAGGTTGTGACAAAAGCCATCAGTGAGGGGATTAAGTGCAGTGAGCAGGTCTGTCCTTCAAAACAGGCCATTACTTCATTAGAACTGGTGAGCAGCCAAAACCCCCAGGCAACAGATTTGCAGGAATACTGGCCTCTACAAGAGATTGGCAGCTGATGGTGGACCTGGGGAGACAGCTGAAATTCCCTCAGAATATAGCAGTCACTACCTTGACACCAGATATTGTCCTCACTTCAGAAGCCACCAAGCAAGTTGTTCTGCTGGAGCTGATGGTCCCATGGAAGGATCATATGGATAAGGCTTTCAAGAGAAAACTCACAAAGTATGAGGAAATGATTGTGATTTCAGATAAAGTGGTCGGAGAACAACATGCTTACCAGTTGAGGTAGAATGCAGGGGCTTCACAGGCCGATCCTTGCCCAGAGCTCTTGGGTCAGTGGGCATCGAAGTTACAGAGGAGGAAAGGATCCATCAACAGCACCACCACCAAAGGTGCTGGGAAAGCTTCTAGATAGCTGTGGCTCAAGAGAGGAGAAGGGGCTAGGGTGGCCTCTGGTCAACCTAGCTGTGTCACTCAACTCAACTCAACCTTAACTTTATTATACCATATAGGGAAATTCATTTGGTTTGTGCATCACCAAGAAATTTACATAGCCATAGGTTTTAAATATTAAAAGAGAAGGATGGAGAAATACAGTATGAGAATCCACCTTGTAGCGGTCAGGTGCCGCTAAGATTCACACCGTCAACATGACAGTGATTTATTTATTTTTTTATAGAGGATCCCAGGGACACTCCCAGCCTTGGCCCACCTGCACACACTCAAAAACAGAGACAAAATACAGCACACTGGGGAATAACAACAATTAAAGAATGTAATGCAATTAAATAATATAAATAAAACCAATAATACCACCCCTGTACCCCTATGGCGATATTACATTAAACATACAAACACAAACAGCTCCACACACAGCAAAGTCCATGGAAACAACACCAGATGAAATGAAAGATGATGATAGTGAGTCCAGAGATCTGCACGCTGAAAGGGAATGAAAAACAGACCTACCGGTAGCCACTGTAAGGGTGAAGATGGATGGATGGTTCAGGAGCACTCCTTTTCTTGCGGGGAAGCCAATGAATCCACAATCAATCTTTAGGACACAGGTAGGTAGAAGACAATCCAGACCCCAACAATGAATACAATCCAGGACACAAGCTAATTACGACTTAATCAACAGAAGGCAGTCTGACAGGTAAACATAACACATAATACAACAATAAAACACACTTTTTTTCTCTTGGACACCTGCCCTCCTTTTAAACCCTTCTGACCACCTTTGACCCCACCAGCCCCTACAGGGACTACTGGGAGATACCGTTTTTACTGATAGTAGCACTGCTACAACCTACAGTATATCTATACACCAGCATGCATTCACATATTAAACGTGTGTGTGTGTATATACAGTACATATATATATACATATGCAAATTTGACTTTGTCATGGGCACGGATGTTGCCTAATGAAAGAATGCTCTGTAGAACAGATAAGTAAAATGTGAAGAATGTGGCAGTTCACAATAAAGTAATTTGTATTACGCAAGAAAAACAACCTTTTCTGGTAATTTCTAGCTTTATCTATAGCACTTTGAATCGTAACTAGCTATCAATCTCCACCCCTAAATATTTGTAGGATGTAAAATGTTCTACTAATTCACTATTTGTTTCCATACGTGGGACTTCTGTCTTTATTCTCCTAAAATCAGTGACCATCTCTTACTACTAACTGGACAGAGTGTTAGCCTTTAAGAACCCCTGTCACCACCTGGAGGAGAGTGTATGATGTTGTAAAACCCATATCACTAGAGGAAATCAGGAACGTCACTGAAGATGTGGCCAGACACATCACAAGACGTATTTACTCAGTCAAGGCCCAGGTGAAAAAAATGATAGAAATGTGATGAAAACTACAGATAATATAATTTAATGTCAATGATGAACCATGTCCACAAGGTGTTTTAATGTCAGTATGTCTAAATGACAGCTTGAAAGATGTGTTTTTAATAAAGCACATGAACATGAAATACCCCATATACAATTTTAAGATGGTTGACCTTTTTTGCTGTAAAGAATTTTGAAATGACTAGCCAAAAATTACCAATGACAAAACAAGCCTTGGTGAGAGTCAAAGCTAAAGTAAAAAATCTTCATACAACTGACAAAATTCACATTCACCCAGCATCATTAGCTATCCATGGAGCAGATTTCACTCTTTGATGATACGATCAGCCACCATACCTGTGGGATGGCAAATGGCATTCAAATTCAGCTAAGAAAGAGAGAGAGAGAATTGAAGGTAGGAAGTTGTTTTCATTATAATTAAGTGAAATAACAGGTGCACTTAAGGAAATGTGCACAGGAAGGCATTTTTTGATATACTCAGTAGAAAAGTTGATGAATTTTGTTGGAAAAATTGTGTTTACAGAAATGGAGCATAGGGCTGTGGTAAAGAATAATAAAGAACCTATGGCAATGGCTAGTGATGTCGCCCTGAACGTTTACTTCAGCCATTTCATGATCGAGAAAGGGGCCTTGGAGTAAAAAGTCTCCTTTCAGAGATGAGCAATTGAAAATTGTAAATCACATTAAGAATTTTCCAGTAAAGTTAAAACTATTTGCTCTGTTGTGCAAAGAAAACGGGTCAGAACATGAATCATTACTCATATACATAGGTGAGATGACTTTTGAGAAGAAAAATTAGATCATCTTCATATTTTACTGCTTCGTTGTGGATCTTCCCATACACAAGATTTTATTGACCAGAAGTGGTCTGTCTATCTGTTATACCAGTCAGACATTTCTGATTGACTTAATACAGTTAATTTGTCATTTCATGGCCTAAATTCAAATGTCCTAACAGTGATTGACAAGATCTAGGGGATTATGAACATGGAGTACTGGAGAACACATCTTACAGTGGAAACTGTGGACATTAATGCTGAAATTTGTACTAGAAAAGAAACTTAGCTTGGGTGCAATGAAAGAGCAAATCGACCATCATCTGGCAGTCTATTCTGATGTCAGGAAGTACTTTTCTAAGCACCAGAGTCAAGACCGGCATTACTAATTTGTGCCACCTTAATTACCAATGCATGGTGTCAGCTGTTGTCAGACCAACAGGATACTTTTCTGGATCTTTCAAGAGATCACATAATGTTCAGTTCAACCCCACTATCAGAGTTTTGGCTTCTACCTGAGGCAGAGTGTCACAACACACAGGTATTGTGCTTTAATCTTTTGCTTCAACCCGACTCTGAAAAACAATGTTTCCCATCCTCATTCAGATTTAAAAAAATAATGCTCCTCACAATAAATGGCTTTTTTTTTTTTAGACATTAAGAACTTTCCTGAATGCTGAAATGGCTGGAATGGCCTTTGCTCCCTCTGCCAACAAGCTGACAACCTACAGACAAGGCATCATTCTTTTTCTTATTAATTCCTCTTATGGCCCTCTGTATCCGGGAGGGCACTATACTGACCTTTATATTTCCTAATACTTCATTAATTGATCACCTTTCTTAAATGAATATCTCCTTTCTCAGACTTACAGTAAAGCTCCTTTTTCTTCTTTTCCTTGATACTCTGTTTTGTGATCCTTTTGGTCTCTGACCTTTAATTGCTGCTTCACGTTGCATTTGCCCTTTGGAGACTTCCTTCTTATTCTGCTGTATGTATCTTATCGCATTTGACCTAGTTTCAATTCTCTGACAGTTGCCAGACTACTGTATAATGGCTCCTCCTTTCCTCATAGCTCCATCAGCTTTTGTCTTCTACTGATGGCAGCCTTTAATCGCCTAGTTCCTCAGTTGATGGTATTTGGTGCATTCATCAAGAACAAATTGATGCACCTGGTGTGAAATTTTAGGCTTCATGACTGTTGGCATCACACTGTGATTTTCATTTGGCAGTAGGTTATGAATTTTTTGTGTAAATCCAGGATATAATGACTGCTTATTAACACATTTTGTTATTGTTCATATAAAAGAATGTTTCTTTTGAAATTGTGGTCTTTCTGGAAATATAATTATTCCACACTCTGTTTTCCCTGTAATTACCAAATTTTATTAATTTTAACAATAAAACATTCAACAAGTCCATCTTCAGATTCTCCCAGTACAAAGTGCTACACAGCAGAGAACAGTTTGAGGTCTTAAAAGGCGCATCTCACTTTATATCTAAGGCCCATTATATAACACAAACCATTATATGTCAAGCCTAACTGCTACCTGCATGTTAATACTGATTGATGGGGCTTTTTGAGAGGCACTGAACATAACGTGCTGCTAAACATTCCACAGCCAGTACAGTTACCGCTTTATTACATGGTTTTATGTTTTCTCTCTATTTTTTGCAAATTTATTTCTTTTTTAATTTTAATTCCAGTTAGTTAGTTTTAATTCTAGTATACAGTATCATTCAGTGACAAAACCACTGTTCACACCAGGCTTATACATCTTAATTGAAATGATACTTAAATGTGTATTGTATATCAAATGGAGAAATTATTGAGGGGGGAAGTTATCCTACCCTAAATAATTAAACATTATTGAAAAATAATTTCATTCGTCTCAAGTGTTGTGATTTTGATGCTTCAGTACTCACCAAATTCACCTCTTCACATGCTAAATTCAATCCTTTAACTTCTGTCTTTGGATTTGTTTTAATCTCAGTAACATGTTTAATCAACCTTGGTCTGAGTCTAAATTTATCTACTGCTTTGACAATTAAATGCTGAAAAGGCAATAATTATATAGTGTCACCCTTCGAGCGTTCTTTAGGTTATAGTAGTACCCGTGTACAATTAGAGTTTGTGATTGGTCTTTACTAAGTTGAATCTTAACCAGTCGCATCCTACTTTGTAGTTGGTTTGTTCCATTTAGTTCAGTAGCATTTCTGCTATTTTGTTCTTAATTTGTTAATTGTGGAAGTCTGCCCATTTAGATTAAGTAAATGTAATTTAAGTTATATTTCCTTACTCGCTTCGCTCGCCTACCCCCGGCGTTTTGAACCCGTGCACGCTGGTCAGCCGAAGTTTTAGACACGCGTTGTAGGAGCTTGCGTTGTTTTGAACCCGTGCTTGCCCTGCTTCTGCGGTTTGAGATGCTCGTTGTAGGCGTATATCCGTTAGTTGAGCTCGTTCGGTTTGAACCCGTGCCTGTTTTGCCTCAGCAGTTTCAAATGGTGGATAGGAAGTAAAGAACGCATTGTATGGTAAATCACAAAGATTTATTGGAATATCTCTTTATATACAATATTTGTAGTAAAGATGGTTTGTTGTCCTTGAATGATTTTTCCTTGGTATTGGAGTATTTATAACTTTAAGTTTAATGTCAGATGAACGCCGAACTCATGAGAAGGCTACATAAAGTTGTCCATGTCCAAATACGCGCTCAGAGAGGTATATGCCAACTTTGTCCATGGTCTGTGCTTGGGATTTGTTGATTGTCATGGCAAATGCAGGTTTACTGGGAAATTGGCGTAGCCCAAGTGTAAATGGCAATTCAAGGGCAGAACTTGTAAGGTCAATTCTAGGAATTAAAACAGTATTGTCAGTATGTGATCCTGTAAGTATTTTTGCTTCAATAACATTGTTTGTCATGGTGTTGATGACTAAACGTGTACCGTTGCATAAACCCTGTTTAGTATTAAGGTTTCTTAATAGCATGACAATTGTTCCGATTTTAAGGTTAAGATTGTGTTGTGGCAATCCGGCTGGGTTAATAGTGTTCAGATATTGTAAAGGGAAATTAAGATGTTCAATGTCGTCTTCAGAATCAATTTTGTCAGTACTTAGAAAGAGGCGGCTTTCTCCAGGAAGTAATGCAATGACTTGGTTATTTATGTGATCAACATCAATATTCTTTGGACATAATATAGCCCGTCGCGTTAACAGTGGTATCTGGTCTATTGTTTTGGAGGCGTGAGTGCAACTCCATTAGTTTTTCCTTGTTTAGCGTTAGTAATATGGATAATGGATTGCACTTACTGTTAATACGTAGCGTTTTCTGTGGTTGAATTGTTAAAAATGTATGACTGTAATGTGATGATTAACTTATGCTGTATAGTCTTCACGTGTGAGGATGACGAACCTTTAATACGGAGTGTTCGTTTATTCTTATTACCCATCAGGTGTTGTGCCTGTGTCTTGTGTGGTTGCACTGTTAATATTGTATCACTGTAATGTGATTCAAATATGTTGTGGAGTCCGTATTTGTGGGGTTTCTGTACTATATCGTGTTTTTGCTTGCGGGTTATTAGAGGTGCGTGGATCATGCATGTGTAGCGTGTTTGTGTACTGTCTGTCGCTTTCCGTACTCCAATTGATTTGTGACCCTTTCTGGACTCCGTAGTCTGTCCCGTTTTACTCTGGGGTGGCGTATTATGTCGGGTTTGATTTCTGAACCTTTCTCGACTCCGTATTCTGTCCCGTTTTACACTGGGGTTGGGCGCTGACTCCTGTTGTTTGTGTGGTTATGTCGTTCGTAGTCTCCATGGACTCCGTAGTCTGTGGGGAGGTTTGTGTGGCACACCAAGCAGCACATTATTCCTAATTTTACCCAGCAGTAGTGCCATGCACAATATGGCGGTGACGCCTGCGCCCTCACTACGCATTAGTGCCACTCACAATATGGCGGCAACGCCTGCACCTTCCGTATTATGTCGGGTTTCACCATGCTGTGTAGGCGCCTTTGCCTTTCGTACTTTCCCGCGCCTTCCGACGCGGGATGTAGGCGCCTGCACCTTCCGGGTCTGCCTCCGCTGCTGTGGTGTGGATGTTTAACTGTCGTTGTTTCTGCCTTTATATTCTGTCCCTCGCTGTGCATGTGTCTCGTGCCTAGGTTTTTTTGAAGCTGTTGCATTCCAGTTTTCATCATCTGTAACCTGCTCTCCATGTGTTTGGCCCCGTTCTTTAACCTCTTTATGACGTTTTACTTTGTTTCCTACTCTGTCTTTTATTTCTGACCTCGCTTTATCCTGCTTGTGGCATTTCAGACGGTTTGTAGTCTCTTCCGTTTTGCTCTATGCTTTGTGTGGCGCCTGCGCACATTTGTAGTCTCTCCCGTTTCACTCTGGGGAGGGGGGCTTTGTATGGTGCCTGCGCACTATGTCTCCTGCGTCCACGGGCAGGTCTCTGCGTCCATATCTGGTTTATCATTCTCGTTTAGTAATATGGATAATAATTGTATATATAATGGATTACACTTGTATATTTGAATTCATAATGTTCAAGTTGCATCAGCCTGCAAATGAGTTTTACTCACAATACTGTATGTGCTGGCATTCCATCTTGCAGATTAGCAGCATAAGAGCCGGTGACAGGGGAGCCCAGAAAAACGGCAAGTCTGCCAAAGCAGCAACAGTGAGCAGACCTTTTAATGACAGTTAACCACCTAAAAGAGTGATGTAAAGACCCCTCTGCACAGGAGCTACGTTGCGGTACTTTCAATCATATTTTCAGTATATTTAGTATTATTAAAGTAATTATTATTAATAAATATATTTAAAGATTGATTTATAAATCTAAGTGAATTGTGTGTTTCATCATTATTGTTTTATTGTCATCCGTATTGATGGTAATACTCTTGTGGTTTTTCAGTTAAACTGTTTCATATCAGGACTGAATTGCTAACTTTTAACAGACACTGAAAAGCTAAGATTGAACTGCTTCCCATAGCTATTATTGTGTTTATTATTTGTCCTAGACCACACCCTCATGTTTAGCAAATTTGAAAAGGAATTAAATAATACTTCGAAAATCTTGGTTCACCTCTTACTGGATGCCCCAAGTGGCTGTAAATTCATTTGAGCCATTTCTTCACAACTATAAATGTTAAGGCAGCAGTGTTTAACTGGGTTATTTTATAACAACAATAGCCTTGTTAGTAGTATTTACGGATAGGCTAAATTATTTATTATTAATTAATTTTTATTTTATTTTGTGATCTCCAGTTGTGCAGTGCTGTGGGTTCTTTCTCAATGTACATGTAGTACATGCCTTGCAAGTATTCGATTGTCACAACTGCTCCAAAGTGCAAACCTGCGACTTTGAATTGTGGTGAAGTTCTGTTTCTACTTGTCTCTGTTGTCTGTGCGCAGATTTGATATAAATCAAAAATGCAGTGGGGTTTATTTATATTGTAATCACACATATATCCCCCTGCAAAAATCCAGTGCTTAGTGCTCCCCTGCTAAATCTGCCCTGGCGCCAACCCCTGTGAAACATTTCAATAAACGCTTCACCGAACCTGACATACTAATGCTAAGAGCAGACTGCTTGATCCTATTCTGTCAGGCTAAAAGTGGGGCCATTACAACATGCCACCTGTCCTCATCTTGCTAGAGCTAGATCTTTCCTTTTCCTTCAAAACAGTCAACCACCAGACCCTCTCAGACTTTGGTATCATTGGGACAGTTTTTTGAGTCCTACGTCTTGGGCAGAATGTACTGAATGTTCTGGTGAGGAGAGACCTCAAACATGCACCAGGCAAGGACAGGGGAGCCCCAAGGATTGGTGCTGGACTCACTCATCTTTTCTTTATACACCTTATCATTGTGTGTCATGGTTTCTCTTATCAGTGTAATGCCAATGATGTGCAGCTCTGGTTTTCTCCAGGTGACCATGGGGTATCAGCTGCATGCCTCACTGATATTGCAGCCTGGATGAAGGAACACAATCTACAGCTTAACCTGGTAAAAATTAACCTTCTTGCTATCTCAGCTCGTCCATCTATTCAGCACCCCATCTCTCTTTAGCTTAGCGCATTTCTACTAACACTCTTGTGGTTGGTGATCAATGACCAGCAGTCCTTCACTAAACATGGTGTAATGATTTCTCACATTCACTCTAGACAAATCCACAAGATTGGACTGTATCTGATGGAGCATGTAGCACAAATCTTAGTCCAAGCTTTGGTCTTTTCATGTATGGACTACTACAACTGTCTCTTGGCAAAACTACTGGCATGTGTCCCCAAGTTGCTGCAAATGATTCAGAATGCAGTGGCATATCAGGTATTCAGCTAACCAAAGGAGGCACATATCACTACTCTTACCAGATCATTACACTGGGACAGTGTAGTGGCAACAACAACATTTATTTATATAGCACATTTGCATACAAAAAATGTAGCTCAAAGTGCTTTACATAATGAAGAAAAGAAAAATAAAAGACAAAGTAAGAATTAAAATAAGACAACATTAATTAACATAGAATAAGAGTAAGGTCCAATGGCCAGGGAGGACAGAAAAAACAAAACAAAACTCCAGACGGCTGGAGAAAAAAATAAAATCTACAGGGATTCCAGACCATGAGACCGCCCAGTCCCCTCTGGGCAGGTATTAAGTTCAAATTCCTACCTAAACAGTAGTCAGTGAGTCAGCACCTATACATATGGTGGCACTTCTAAGGTCTTCTGTTCTGACTCAGCCACTCAGGTCTGCTGATTAACCGCGTCTGGTGATAGCACCTCTGTGTGGCATCGAATCTCATTCCAGTTTTTTTTCCTGTGTAGCTCCTGGAATCTACCCACTTCCATACAAAATTCTGATTCCATCAATGTGTTTAAGAAGCATTTGAAGACTCTTCTGCTTTGTGAACTTCTGTCTAGTTGATAATGGCTTTGTTCTTGTAATCAAGGAATTGTATTTTGTTCTGAAATTGCTTTTTGGTCTGAGCTCTTAACTTGTGGTGATCAATTTTGTTACCTCATTCTGTAAAATTTGTTCCTAAACTGTCCTCCAGACTAATTTTTATTTGATTATGTTGAACTCTTTTGTAAGTCACCGTGGATTAAACAAATATAATGCATATGTTATGAATCTCAGCAGAGACATGCTGCAGAAAATTAATTTCAGGTATTCAACATCAAATGTGTCTTTGCACTCTTCTACACATATTACATTGAAGTACTGTATATCTTCTTCTATTGGCTGTTCCCGTTAGAGGTCGCCACAGCGGATCATCTTGTTCTGTATCTTCCTGTCCTCCACTTCTTGCTCTGTTACACCCACCATCTGCATATCCTCTCTCACCACATCCATAAACCTTCTCTTAGGTCTTCATCTTTTCTTCTTGCCTGGCAGCTCTATCCTTAACATCCTTTTCCCAATATACCCAGCATCTCTCCTCTGCACATGTCCAAACCAGCGCTATCTCGCCTCTCTGACTTTGTCTCCCAACCATCCAACTTGAGCTGACCCTCTAATGTACTCATTTCTAATTACATTAAAGTATATAATGTATTTAAACTGTATAATCTCCAAAAATGGAAATGCAGCCTCACAGCCACAGAGACTTGAATTCAGTTGCCTAGGTTGTCCACTGTTGCATGTTCCATTTTTTGTTTCTTTTGTTCTTTTACTTTTCTTCCTGGTTCTCCAGTTTCTAACCACATCCCAAAAATGTGCTCCCTTTATTCATGGTGATGCCGTATGAGTAAGTGTGGACATTTATATCACCTCACTCTGACTAGTGTTCTATGCATGACTGGCTCCTGCCACATGCCCACAGCTGCCATGATAGGAAGTGGTCTTCCTTGACCTCATAATGGAAGAGATGGGTTAAAAAGATTTTTGGTGTAGTTAAACGAGAATGAATTAATACTGTGTGTTGTTTATTTAATACTTCTTCTTTTGGCTGCTCCTGTTAGAGGTTGCCACAGCAGATCGTCTTCTTTCATATCTTGTCCTCTGCATCTTGCTCTGTTACACCCATCACCTGCATGTCCTTTCTCACCACATTCATAAACCTTCGCTTAGGCCTTCCTCTTTTCCTCTTCCCTGGCAGCTCTATTCTTAGCATCCTTCTCACAATATACCCAGCATCTCTCCTCTGCACATGTCCAAACCAACGCAATCTTGCCTCTCTGACTTTGTCTCCCAACCGTCTAACTTGAGCTGACCCTCTAATGTACTCATTTCAAATCCTATCCATCCTTGTCACACCCAATGCAAATCTCAGCATCTTTAACTCTGCTACCTCCAGCTCTGTCTCCTGCTTTCTGGTTAGTGCCACCGTCTCCAACCCATATAACATAGCTGGTCTCACTACCGTCCTGTAGACCTTCCCTTTCACTCTTGCTGATACCCGTCTGTCACAAATTACTCCTGACACTCTTCTCCACCCTTCTCTGCTACTCCCAACTTCTTCATACAATACCACAGCTCCTCTCGAGGCACCCTGTCATATGCTTTCTCCAGGTCCACAAAGACGCAATGCAACTCCTTCTGGCCTTCTCTAAACTTCTCCATTAACATGTGTTGTTTATTTAATACAGTAAATGAAAAATACCAAGCAGTAATTATTAATCTGAAGAAAAACAGGACAATTCTCCAGACCAACTTTGAAATGTTTATCATGTCATCCTTACAGGAAACTGTAGTATTTGAAATTGAATCAAGGCAGGCTGGGTTTACTGGTGATTTAAAATTGGCCCAATATGGAAGAGTGTGCCCTGTGAATAACTTTCACCACGCCCTGGGCTAGCTCCTGTGCTGCTGGGGCTCTTAACTCCGAAATGGGAAAAAAGGTGTAGTTTGGTGTAATTAATACAAGTGATACGACAAATTACAATCTGAAAAGGCTGCAAAGGAGAACATACTGTTAGGCAAATTGAATTTCATGAATAAATATGAATGGAGCCTGAGTATTTTTGTGAGGCCACTCCTAAAAGAACTTTTACTGGCAGGTGTCAACTTCTAGGCATCATGTGGCTTATTGGAAATCCCCATGGAGATGATTAAGATAAAAGGACCCACCCGTTTGTTAAAACACTGCTTCTGTTCCCATCATATGTTTCCTGCATAAAATAAAACATGAAACAACAGGTGTGTGGCAAAGCTTTTAGCTTAAATGTACTAGAGATAGAGAGATGATAGAGATAAGAAAATAACAGGAGCTAATGTAATATACAGTGATAATTAACTTAAGGTTAGTTAAATCTTATTCATTACAGAATTAAAATTAAGTTCCATTCCATTTGTAGCTTTAGCATCTTTTTTCATATAGATTCCTGCCAAATTTAGGTAAATTTCGATGAATAACTCATATAACAAGGGCATAAATAATCTGTTTATATGTTGTGTGCCCAAAAAGTGTTTTTCAGATTAAATATTTATTGAAATTACATAAATCCAACTTTCTTGAAAAATGATATTGTGCCACAGCCACTCTACTGAACAGGTGTTCAGCAACAGGCATAATTTGTATGATTATCTGATAAAAATATATTAAAAAAAGAAATTTAACAGTATTCTGGTACATCCTAATATAAATAACACATATTAATGCAGTTCTCAAATTTAAAAAAGGCACATGCTAATTTGACAAAATTGTGAAGCTTAGGGTCCACAGTGTAACAACATGAAGTGCAAGTAAAAATTACTATTAAAACACAACACAAGACATTGTGCAAAGACAAGACAAAGAAGTAGCAGCAATATGACATGTAGTAAACAATATGAACATTGATTCAATGTATGGTATTGTGCAATCTAGATACTTAAATATAGTCAATAAATATGTAATACTAGCAGGTGACACCAGAATCTACTGTATAACTGGTGAATTTCCCAAATGAAAGAATCAGAACATAGAAATCGAACCAACATTTTTCTGATTGACATTTTATTGTAATAAGTAATATAAGTGGTCATTTTAGAGGCTTTGGATACAGTATGTTTTTTGTGTTGTCATGGGGTTCTGAAAATGAACAAATTGTGAGGATTGCCCACTGTAGAACATGTTACGTAGAGTTGTCCATGTGAAAAGCATGGATTTTCCAAATTGATGCCTTTAACTTGGAGTGATTGCACTTCAGTCTTAGTAATTCACATAGCAAAATCCAAATGAATAGGAAATTGTATGTTTTTGAAATTAAAGGGTAAATCATTCAGAATCAGCAGAATTCCTTGTATGAAAACATGTTGACCTCTTGCGCAAGGTTTGAGACGGCCTTGGAATAGACTTTTTTGAACAGGAAATTGTAGATGTTTGAAATCAAAGGGTAAATTATTCGGAATCAGGAATTCTTGGTATGAAAACATCTTGATGTCTTGCACAATGTTTGAGACGGTCTTGAAATAGAGTTTTTTGTGGCATCAGAAGTGGACTTTTTAATGCCATGTATTTTTTTTGGTGGCATGGGTATATTAGCGAAAAGCAGGACAATGATAATGTGTCACATGGTAGTACGTAGGCCCTACGGTATAAGCACCGAGTGAGATGAATGAACGTTATTTACAATGCGTCGGAAAGCGAACAAATAGCACCAGTCAGTCAGAAAGACCAAGACTGAAATCTTACTGGGAGTCGGAAAGCGAGCAAATAGCACCACAAATACGCAAAGCCAGTCATGCGCACTGGGTCTGTCACGTTTTACATCCATATGGCAGTTCCCCTTCATGCGATGAAAGTAGTCAGCTTTCTAATACTTGGACACTTCCGCAATGTCTTGGCAATTTAAAGAAACATTGGTAAAGAGGGATGCACAGAAACCAAACGTGCCGCTAGATGGTGCCGCTGTTAACGTCTGTTGCAACGTGCGGCCATCTTGTCGATGATAAGTACGGAGACTTTTTGCAAACGTTTTGTCGGTCAAAAGGTGTCCTGCGCTTGACCAAGGACATTTTTCCCAACCAAACATACCCCATGACCTCCTCCTGGTCACAAAGCAGCCCCATGCCCAGTTTGGTGGCGATCGGACACCCGGTGCAGATTTGTATAGCGGACAAACAAACATACATAGACTCTGCTTTATATATTAGATAATAAATAAATAATAGATAATACAGCACAGTGTGAGGTAGTACAGAAATGGCTGCATGACTCAGTTTATGATAATAGTTGTTTAAGACATGTGTAAACAATGACAGGTCAGAATGTTTCACAACAGAAGGATATTAAAGAATGTCAAAGTGCAGTGTGCAAAATACTTAAAGGTCAGTATGAGATTTTCAGTTCTTTTCCACATATAAACTAGTCTTTGCAGGAAAATGGCTTGCATGTATAAAAGTTCTGTTTTTAGAGGTGGTTGAGGTAGTGTGGAAGATCCCAGGGGGCAGCATGGTGTTAAGGAGTCTGACAGCTTGGGGGTAAAAACTATCCTGCAGCCTGGCAGATCTGGCTCTGATGCTGCAGTATCTTCTCTTGGATGGCAGAAGTGTGAAAGTCCATGTGAGGGGTGTAAGGGGTCCTGCACAATGCTGCAGGTCCTGCGGACACTGCGTTTGTAAAATATGTTCTGTAGTGAAGGGAGAGGCAACCCCAATAATGTTCTCTGCTGTCTTCACTATCCTTTGCAGGTGCTGGTCAGAACACTCTCAATGGTGCCTCTGTAGAACATGATGAGGATGGAAGGGGGAAGGTTATCTGTGCATTGGTGGGGGGAATCTGCAAACCCCAACCAACCCTCAGACAACCCCTCCCGAAGTTTAAAAGCATTGCTCCACCACTATGTTGTATATTTAATGTGTGATCATTTTGGAGCTAATTTTAAGGAGATACAGTTGAACGGTGTTTCTGCATACACTGAAAGTCACATGGCTCTTTCCATTCAGTAAGTAACCCATGACCCCATCATTGGACACTCCTCTACTGTTCATCAGAGGATGAATGATCCTGATGCTGCAGTCGATAGATGTCACAAGCGCATCTCACTATAATGCAAAGACTGATGGCTGCACAGGTATTACCCCAAGACTATTACCACTTTAGCTTCCAGGGTTAGTTCCAGCCTTAGGCTCATTTCTGCTAAGATACACTTTGCCCCCAAAATCCTAAGTGGGTTCCCAAATGCCCGGACCTTTCACAGTGATCACCTTGGTATGTGCACTATTGTGAGCTTGTCAAAGCCATAGTGACACTGGCAGTTGAGGAAAATAATAAGATGGCTACAAAGTATGCTTCCTTAAATAACACTGGACAACGAAGATTTTTCTGCATGAACTCTTTTGGTGTATCTTATGAATTTTGGCATGCTGATTACAAAAATCCCCTTTAAATTTTCTTATCACATAACATTTTATTGAAATTGCCTATTTTTGTAACTTCCTCTCACAAGTATACATATACAGTATAACAACCACAACTGGAACATCTGTGGTGATCTAAAAGTAGTACTGCTGATGGGACAGCCATGCTAAAGAGTTTCATTACATTAAGGAAAACTGGCCACAGCATAAGCATTTGATTTCAGGACAGTGCAGTGCAGCACATTGACCACCTGTAGAACCAACAAACATATTTTTGCTTCCTCTGTGTTATGTTGCATTCAGGATTCTTTCCATAGCTGTGGTTGAAATCTTTGTTTTTAGCCCTTTTTGTCCATTTTTGATTCTTTTGTTTATACAGTTAGGTCCATAAATATTTGGACAGAGACAACTTTTTCCTAATTTTGGTTTTGTACATTACCACAATGAATTTTAAATGAAACAACTCAGATGCACTTGAAGTGCAGACTTTCAGCTTTAATTCAGTGGGGTGAACAAAACGATTGCATAAAAATGTGAGGCAACTAAAGCATTTCAGGGGCTCAAAAGTAATGGATAGGAAAATCTTTTATGCCTTTTGTACTCTATGGAGCTTCACTGTTTGATGGGGTTTTTTGTGGAAATTAAGCCTTTTTAATTTTATAAATTTCCGTGTTTGCCCTTATTGACAGTTTTCCCCTCTAGTGGGCATTTTTGGAAATTTTGTAAAAGTAATGAACTAATAAGATGTAGGATTTTGATAACTGAGACCAATGTTTCCATTAAGTGATGCCATGATTAAGGAAAGCATTTTTGTTGGTCCTCAAATCAGACATGTCATCAATGGCAAGCGGTTTAAAGGTCTGCTAGTAGGGGACGGAGGAAATCGCATGGAAGGCGTTCAGGGAGGTTGTTCAGAAATTTCCTGGTCACTACGGAGAACCAAACTACAACCAGCTGGTTGACAACATGCTTCCAGCATACAAAATCATGAAGTGCAATATGTTAATATTATAATAGGATTTAATTTCTGCATTCACACTACTGTTGGACTAGTACAAATATTTTGACTTTGGTTTGGATCTCAGTATTGGTACCCCAATGGTACAGAAGCAAATAACAGATAAAACTAAAACTTACACCAGCCTCCCTGGTGTGCCACACTATCCCACTTGACAGCAGTGAAGTTCCAATCACATTGAAGCATATAGTTTTGTTTCATGATGTCTACGAAATGAACATTTTTTGCACAGTTGCAATAGTGTGTGTTGAGGGACAGTGTATGGGGATTGAAAGGGAAGCTGATGTTTACTACTGGTACTGATAATCCCAAAATGCTGGTAGCGTACTATTTCAAAATGTGGGTTTTTCTGTACTTTTCAAGCACACAACACTAATTCACACTTAGACTTCTCCTGGGTAATCTTTGTGCAGTCAGTGACAAACATGGTGAAAGGCTTCACACGGACATTGCAATGATAGAAACTTGTCAGGTCAAGTGAAACTCATCAAAGTTAGCTGACTATTACTGGACACTGCAATGAGAACATCAGATGATGTGTACAAATGAAAATCAGTTATTTTTAGCTCAGTTTTTTAACACTAATGTAAAGTGTTAGCATCATTAAGCAGATTAAACACACTAAACTCAATAAAATCAATTGCATGTTTCCTCCTACGTGATACAGTCAATCTGAAAATATATTTGTGTTCAGGCTGAAGCTGCCTATTACAATCACCAAAACTTTTTCAGGATGCAAAACTTTTGAAAAAAATGTGTTGTCCAGTGTGATCTGTTGCTATAAACTCATTTCATAAAGTGCCCTAAACATAAAGGCCTGCCACGGCACACTTTACCTAGAGGTAATGTGCAGCACATGCAGTAAATAAGAGCAGATAGGCCAAGCAAAGTAAAGACAAAGAGGCAGTGTGGATCATCCATTACACTTTAGGTCCACCATCTGAGTAGAAGCTGCCTCACTTACCGCAGCCAACCTCCCTTCTACAGTAGGTGATACACAGTACCTTATTTGGATGCAGTAAATCAATAAAAACAAAATGTGACCTGTCAGCAGGTCTCTAAATGGCAAAATTTTTTGTTAACAGAATCAAATGGTAAAAATACTGTTTTGTGGTTACTGAAAATAAACCTAGTGGACAATGCAAAATCAGTTTGGGTGGTGTAATGGTGAGGGTGCCAGACCCCCTGGGAAACTTGTATGAGTCAGCAAATAAAGAATGCAGGAAGGAAGACAGGCATCCTCTCATTTGGTAACAAGCAACTTCTTTTTTATTTAAAGAACTTGCTTATCTAACAAAAGACTTTTCTAAGTAGAAAGGGTCAAAGAACACCAATAACATGACCCTGCACTTTAATTTTAATCAGACACAAACAGAGATTATTTTTTTGTTGAACATTTGGTGATTTGAAAAACAAAAGTGGAATTCGAGAACAGAGCCATAATGGCAGGGTCTCCACTCTCTGCATCCGAATATAAATTGTACTTTTAACTGAGTGGGCAATTTTCAGCAGTCCATGAAAAGAGTAAAATGCCTTTTAAAATCAAGGCTCAGCCTGGTGATTGAACTCCATGCTCAGGCTCTTGATATTTTTGAATGGAGGTGAAGGTCACAGCAAGCAGACAGGATCATCTAGGCCCACCTTTTATATGCCCAACCCAGTTGTGCCATTGGCAAGTACTCTTCGTATCAGGTGCCCCAGTTTTCCTCCCACCTTGCACTGAGGTGCTTGTTACTCTGATGGACATTCTGAACTGTCCCATGGGAGAGTACCCTATGATGGACTGGCCTTTCTCCTCTGTTGGCAAAGCCAGAAAAGCATTGGCAGGTTTTATGGCTGGTTCTATTAATGAGAGTGTGTGTGTCTTGTCATTCCACCCTGAAGAAGGCCATTGAAAAGAAGTGTTGCTGACAGAAACACAACTGATATCAGTGTTTATTTATTCAGCAAGGCTGAACTATTCACTGATGCAGAACTTTCAAAATACACAAAGTAAAAACACAGCATGCTGAAAATGTCTGATTTCTTTTTAACTCCATTAATGAGGGAAATGAGTCGACAGCTTTCAATTAATAGTCCTTTCAAAAGTGCCAAGTGATTTTGGAAACAAATGCACTTTATTTTATATTGTACGTTTGTAATGAGAGCACCATCCCAAAACACTGCACATGGTGTGGCCTGAGGGGGTCCTCTCGAGCTGTCCTCAAATTAAAACAAAAATAAGAAGTCCAAATGTGGATAAAAAGGATGATTTATTAACAAAAACAATACACTCAAAGGGAGGCTTGATAATTAAAAGCACTTAAAATAACAAATGAACAGGAAAAACAACAAACCTACTAACACTACAAGTCCATACTAACTAGTATTGTTGGCAACCTAACAGATGGAGTTCTTACAGCACTTTCTGAACACCAAACCACGTCAAACACCTCTTTTTCACATCACTTGTCATTGTTCCACCATTTCTGGTTGTCTCTAACCAGTTAAATCCTTGTCCTCCGAGCTCCAAGGCTAGTCAGAAAACTTCCTGCAGCCATCCTTCCAAAGGTGCCCCTAATGGCCTCAGACTTCCCTGTAATCCTGAGTAAAGAATCAACAAGCCAAGGGTCACTGGCCCACTAGAGGGAGTAACAAGGGGTCACCCTGTTGCCATCTAAAAAGCTAATGCTACCTGCCAGGCACAAGCATTTTCAAAATTGTACTGCTTCTTATTACCATTACTGTATAATTTTTGAAAATGTGATGTAAACCCACTATCACACATTGGTAGTCAAATAACAAGAAACAAGTCCAGATGGACCCCGCTTGGAGTCCAGACAATGTCACTTGATAGTGCAAAGTGAGTGTTACTAGAGACTAAGCAACGCATGTACAAGGGTGGTCCACAAACCAGTGCAAGGAGTTGATGTTTGTAGAATCATTTCTATACCAGGTTTATTTTTGTCAATAAGGAATAGTTTGCTTACATGTGAGATTTTGGCCTGATTGTCACTCCATTTTGAACATTGTGCATGCATTGTTACTACTACTCTTGCACATGGTGCTTTACTGTATAAGTGATTAGTAAACAGTAAAAACAATGAAATTGAGAACATTCTAGTACTAAAGTGGAGCATTCTAGTAGTAAGTGAAAGTTTCCAGAACATTCTAGTAGTAAGTATGAGTTTCAAGAACATTCTGGTAGTAAGTAGGTGTGTCCGTTTTATTTGTAGTTTATTCACGGTCTACACATACATTCTTAGAAGCATCTGGCAATAATAATAATAATAATAAGTTTTATTTATGTAGCACCTTTTACACACTCAGGGGCACTTTACAATTCATTGCACACATTAAAAAGACAGTAGAAATTACATACACAAAAAAGAATAATACTCATTGAAAAGATGTGTTTTTAACAGAAGTTTGAAATTAATAATAGATTTTTCCTTGCAAAGGCTGAGAGGGAGAGAATTCCAAATTTTAGGGGCTATCACACTGAAAGCTCTGCCACCCATAGTTACTAACCTGTATTTAGGTACAGTGAGTAACTTAGTGTCCGATGATCATGATGCATGGGCAGGAGTGTAAGGAAGCAACAGCTCCGACAGATAATGAGGGGCTAACCCATGAAGGGTTTTAAAGGTGAGAAGAATAATTTTATATTTTATTCTTGAAGAAAATGGTAACCAATGCAAATCATAAAGGACAGGAGTGATGTGAGCAGATTTTTTATTGTGTGTAAGTAAATGAGCAGCAGAATTCTGAACATATTGTAATCTATTGATATATTCAAAGCATTGCAATAGTCCAGACGGGTAGTGATGAAAGCGTGAATGAGTGTTTCAGTATCTTTCACACTGAGAAAAGAATGCAGATGTGCAATGTTTTGAAGATGAAAAAAGGCTGTCTATACTATTGAGCTAATGTGTAATTGAAAAGTAAGAAGCTGATCAAAGATGACACCCAAATTACGGACTGATGCTGAGGGCTGAACCAGGATCCCATTAATGTCAATTTTTAGCCCACAAAGGGTAGAGAGGACAGATTTGGTACCAACTAATAAAATTTCTGTTTTATCAGAATTGAGTTGTAAAAAATGATCTGTCATCCAATGATTGATTTCCCGAATGCAGTCAGTCAGCACAACAGGTGAATATGTTGCAGTTGCATCAACACTTACATGAAGTTGTGTGTCATCGGCATAGCAGTGGAAGCTCAGACCATACCGACAGGTAATCTCACCTAATGGAAGCATATAGATGTTGAAGAGGATTGGACCGAGAACTGACCCCTGAGGGATACCTTGTGTGAATGAAGTAGTGATCCAAGAAAAAGCAGCACCAGAGATACCAATAGCTCGAAGTTGGGACAGTAAAATGTTATGGTTATAGTGTGAGTTCTACGCATGGCGTTATACATGAGGCCCCAGGTATTCAAAAGACGTAATGTTGTGAAAACCAACAGTGGTTGCTTTAAGACAATCACACTGAACCACCGCCAATCCACCTCCTCGGCCCGTTTGACGGGGTTTAGACAGGTAACTGTAACCAGCCGTGGTAAGCAGATTTAGTTGTAAGTAATCACCTGGGGCCTCATGTATAACGCCATGCGTAGAACTCACACTATAAAATGGCGTAAGCACAAAAGCGGGAATGTGTGTACGCACAGAAAAATCCAGATGCAGGAATCTGTACGTATGCAAACTTCCACGTTCTTCCGCTACATAAATCCCGATCAGTGTGAAAAGTAACACTCATGCACTCACCTTCGGTCCCGCCCCAACTCCTCCCAGAATTACGCCTCTTTGAATATGCAAATCAATATAAATAGCCTTCTGTGAAAAGACAATAGGAAAAGCACAGGGGAAAATATAAGAATTTCAGCAAATACCAAGTGGAGGCAAAGGAAAAACGTACTATTTGTTGGTTTAAACAGTGGTATAAGCAACAAAAGGAAGTTGATCGAGTGACAGAGTGTCGGAGAAACTCGAAGGCTCAAGTTCACAAAGTCGCACAGTGCCCGAAATAAAAAAGAAATCACATATCAAAGTCGCCGTGAAAAGGCAAGTCGTAGCCCACTGTCTGAGTGTCATATGAAAGCTTATTAGGGTACAGACAAAAAAAATAGGCACACAGTGGGAAAAAAGCACGAAATGTCAACTTTAACCTAGAAATTTCCACTTTAATCACGTAGTTTATTTTGCCATTAAAGTAGAACATCATAAACTTCATCTTAAAATCGTTTAATTTACTAGTTTCTCAAATCCCATTGTAACTAAAGTGGCACGTTAAATGCTTTGTTCTGTATTTGATCTTCTATGTGTGTGAATCACTACCAGCTTCTTAAACGGGCTTTCTTTATCTCTGACAGGACACATAATCCATTACATTCATGATATTACAGCTCTCTGAATAATTAAAATACTGAGATGTATACATGATATCTTTTTCATGATAATAGGAGTTAAAGCATGTTATTAAACATGGGAACATGGTGGCGCAGTGCTTGTTCATGTTTCATACACGAGGCTTGCTGCGCCATGTGCGACCTTCGATGAAATAATTTATTACAGAAGTACTGTCTCTTTCAAACGTACTAACCTCCAATTCCTGTCCTTACTTTTCTTTCTCCAAATACCCAATCACCACACAATCAGCTATGTTATAGACGTGAAGTCATTTGTAAGCTTAGAACGCCGATTCTTCAAAACTTTTAAGGAACATTGAAATATCTTCGTAGTACATGTTTAATTATTCTATCCGTCTATCCTTCCAGTGTCGCGTCAGCACCAGCAAGAATACAACGCAATGCAGGAACAATCCCTGAACTAGCTAGCGCTGTGGCACCATAGCCTCACATGTTTAATTATTAACAATACAGATTATTTAAATGAAGTGAAGTTTTATCTGTATAATATAATCAACATATTTTGCTGCATTTCATCTTAAAAATGATATCGTCATCATATGTAAATACGCGCTTTATAAAGTGGCGCATGTTGTGCAATCTTATAACTGTAGTGCAAGTTTACAGTGAGGTAATTGTACTTATAAGTACAAACAGTTCAACAAGGAGCACTTGATGGACTGATTGAGTGCGTTTATAGTTCTTGGGATGAAACGTTTTCTAAACCACGAAGTCCGTACAGGAAGGTCTCTGAAGTGTTTTGCCTTGGCTCAGGCAGCGTCTGCTTCATGCTGTGTACCGATAATTCTCTTTCTGATCAGCTGCTGCTGTGATTCCCCACTCAGATACAGTGATATAAATACTCTGAGTGGTGCAGTGAGAGTAATATGGAAAATGATGATCTGCTGTGGCAACCCTTAACGGGAGCAGCTGAAAGAAGAAGATGCAGTGAGAGTTACAACGCTAAAGCAGTTATGGTATTTGGAATACTATGGCTATTCCCTGGACCATTATATTGCTGCAGGTTAATTACAATCAGATGCATTACACTAATAAACAATATGCAGTTAGTTTCAGTGTATTTATAAAGCCGCATCAGGAATGTGGATCTAAGAAAGAAAGGGCGACCACACAGGAACAGTAGCACTTCTTTGGCAATGGGGCCGCCAGTTTGCAAAACCAAGCAGAGAAATTGCTTACACCATGGTATGAGTTACCGTGGAAATGTGCGTGGCTTTACGCCAAGTTTAGGTTTTATACATCACGATTTGGGCGTGGAAACGTTCGTATGCAACATTTTTGTGCGTACGCACTGTTTATACATGAGGCCCCTGGATTTTGTCACGTTTATACAAGGAACAATATGTCCAGTTTTTTAGAAGCTGATAAGTCGTTAAGGAAAGTAGTTTTATTAGTTACTTATCTGCAGTTCAGGAGCGCACAGTAGAGAGTTACGTCAGATTGTAATCCTTGGTTACTCCAGTCTGGCATTTGCGGTAGGTGTCTCAGCCAATTCATCTGCCTACTCCACCGTCTTGCGGATTGTCTTTTTGAGAAAACAGGTCTAACAGACCAAATCGTGGAAATAGTGTCGGCGGATACAGAAGTGATATTAAAATGACGGCGAGAGGAGCGGTGTAAATACCGCGGACGAGCAACGACTGTTGTCTTTATGAAGTGTTGAAAATTTCACAAATTGTAAGTCGCTACATGTAACAGTTGTAATAGTAGCAGTGTGCTGCTTTAGTCTTAGAGTTATTGAACTAATATGGCTTCGCCTAATTTAAGATCTGATCCATCGAATTGTTTGCTTGGAAATCCAATATCTCATTTGTCCACAGCAAGACTACCACAATGTGCAGCAACCAGTCCAGTTTCATCATTGAATAAAGGGACTAACCCTGCAAAAGAGTTACAAGATAGCTGGCGATGCAGTCTCTTCAGTTTATTCATCTATTGCTAACAATCCTTTTTCCAACTTCAACAAAAACAGTGCTAATGTTGTAGATCTACAAGTGTGGAACAGCTGTCTGCTATTCAGTTCACATGACATTGAAACTGCTAGAATGACCTCTAAATGTTATTTGTTCTCATTAAAATTTTGTGTGTTTGTTATTATAAATATGATAAAGAGTAAAATTATCCTTGTGGAGAACTTGACTTTTTTGGCCACCCTAATGTACGCATAGTCCATGCACAGTGGTTATACAGAGCGCCAAAAACGTCTGCTCAGTTTATAAATGTACTAGATGTATTTGTTTAATGGTGTGCCTGCTTTAATTGTTTTTACACCTTAGCCAATTAAAAAGTGAATGCTCAGCTGTCAGTGTTATCATTTAAACAATTGTTCCACCCTGAACTGTGCTGCATTATGTCAGCTGGCTACAGAAAGTGCGGTCCTGGGCCCCAGCTGCTGGGGGCTTCGAGCATGATTGCAAATGTAATATTTTTATTGTTTTTTTTTAATGTAATATTGAATATAAAAGTGTCTGGAAAAGAAATTATAGTTGTACTCACAAACCTAATGCTACTGTTATTATTATTTTATTGTAATATTACACCACCTGAAAAGGAAGTTATTGTTGTGCTTGTAAATGTAATACTGCTATTGTTATTTTTTAATGTAATATTACACCATTTCAAGTGTCTGGAAAAGAAGTTATGGTGGATTAATATGTCTTTTCTGGTTTGTAATAGACCACTAGCATCTGAATTTCCATCTAATTAGTGAATGTTATTAGTAAAGCCTATTTGAACATTGTCAGCATTAAGTTACGCCTCACAATGTCGAACTGAAAACATAACACAGAGCAAACATTGGATTCTGCTTTGCTCTGTTATACTGTGCTTGACAAAAAAAGATTCTTTGGTTTCAAACAATTTCTGTCTTTGATTTTGATTTTTGACTTACATTTCAGCTCTGGTTTTGCAAACTGTTCTATTCATTGACCCCCTCACTCCATATTTAAACTCTAATTTCTGATTTTCATCATGGCCTTTGGTTATTAGATTCTTGTCCTCCCTGTTACGACCTTGTGTTGTTATTTTCCCCAACTGAATTTATGTTCCCTGATTCCAATGCTCCCTCCTCATGTGCAGGCTATGCACAAACTTAGACCTCAAGAAAATGTGGACTCTCGAGATGGAGGGGTAGTATCATAAATTTAAAACCCTTATATCTGAGCAAGAAGGGTTGTTCAGCTTACAGTGCCAACTCAAAGCTACAATATTGACCAAAAAATCTCAACAACACAAATCAATCATGACAGAAGTAATTTTATACTACAATTCAGTAAATTGGCAGTCTGCTCAGTATCCCTACTGTATCTGTATCATTCTCTCTCCATGTAAACTCAAGTTATCTCAATGTCCTGCCTGTTGTCTTGACCAGGTTCAGCAGTGGGGTTGGGGGTTCTCAATGCCAAGATGTGATAACACATTTTGTAGCTTTAAGATCATTGGATTTGATATGATACACCAATTTTAGTGTTTAGCTAGGAGCTTTGCCGCCTTTCGCGAAAAATCTTTGGAATCTTTCTGAATATCTTTCCTTGCATAGCAGACTGACTGATACAACGTAATAATGAAAACAAAAAGCAAGAATACATAATAAAAATGAAAAGCAAGAACTGTAACATCATATTAATAATATAAAAAGTTGAAATAAAGTATATACTGTATATTGGATAGATAGATAGATAGATAGATAGATAGATAGATAGATAGATAGATAGATAGATAGATAGATAGATAGATAGATAGATACTTTATTAATCCCAAGGGGAAATTCAAATACTCCAGCAGCAGCATACTGATACAAAAAACAATATTAAATTAAAGAGTAATAAAAATGCAGGTAAAAACAGACAATAACTTTGAATAATATTAACGGTTACCCCCCCAGGTGGAACTGAAGAGTCGCATAGTTTGGGGGAGGAATGATCTCCTCAGTCTGTCAGTGGAGCAGGACAGTGACAGCAGTCTGTCGCTGAAGCTGCTCCTTTGTCTGGAGATGACACTTTTTAGTGGATGCAGTGGATTCTCCATAATTGATAGGAGCCTGCTGAGCGCCCGTCACTCCGCCACAGATGTCAAACTGTCCAGCTCCATGCCAACAATAGAGCCTGCCTTCCTCACCAGTTTGTCCAGGCGTGAGGCGTCCTTCTTCTTAATGCTGCCTCCCCAGCACACCACCGCGTAGAAGAGGGCGCTCGCCACAACTGTCTGATAGAACATCTGCAGCATCTTATTGCAGATGTTGAAGGACGCCAGTCTTCTAAGGTAGTATAACCGGCTCTGTCCTCTCTTTCACAGAGAATCAGTATTGGCAGTCCAGGCTAATTTATCATCCAGCTGCACTCCCAGGTATTTATAGGTCTGCACCCTCTGCACACAGTCACCTCTGACGATCACGGGGTCCATGAGGGGTCTGGGCCTCCTAAAATCCACCACCAGCTCCTTGGTTTTTCTGATGTTCAGGTGTAGGTGGTTTGAGTCGCATCATTTAACAAAGTCCTTGATGAGGTTCCTATACTCCTCCTCCTGCCCACTCCAAATGCAGCCCACGATAGCAGTGTCGTCAGCGAACTTTTGCACGTGGCAGGACTCTGAGTTGTATTGGAAGTCCGATGTATATAGGCTGAACAGGACCGGAGAAAGTACAGTCCACTGCGGTGCTCCTGTGTTGTGATACCTTTGGTACTGGGGTCATGCAAGATGTTTTCCAAAGCCTGTCTCTCCTGTTCCAGGCTCAGGTTGAAGATGCGCTGTAGAGGACTCCCCAGCTCATATTGGATATGAAACAGTAATATTTCATAAGCAGATTATGCATATGAGTAGAACACTCATTAAATACAAAGACCACAGTGATGCACTAAACAATGACTGAACAATTCAAGTTTCATGGACAGATGGACCTGAGCAAAGCTAAGCAGGACTGCTAATTCTTTGTTTCACAAAATTGTATTGTCATTATGGAATAAAATACAATGATTTTCACGCAAGAGCAATGTCATATTTGTGCAGTGGACACACTACAGGACCCTTGTTTTTGAATTCTGGCCATGGCACTATCTGAGAAAAGCCTGAGTTTTTCCCTCATGTCTATGAAGGTTTGTCTCAGCTTTTTATTTATTTCTTGCTCTGAAATACTAAAGCATTTGTTAAGGTAACCATTCTGAAGTGGGCTTGTGAATAAGGGTCCAGAATTGGTTCCTGTCATGTGACCCTGAGCCGGTCCACACAAGTACAGGTAATGGATAATTGGATATGTTGTAATGTTCAGCACTCTTTAAGGCAAATATAGCTGTCATATTGTGACAGCCAGGGTGTCTTTATTTTATTTATAAAGGCAAACAAGGCAAATACTATTTATCAAAAAAAAAGTGTGATCAAAGGAGAACTAGAAGTAAAAAGAACTGGAGGAGCAGTCAACATATGTGCAGCAGACGCTACTTTTGAGAAAACCGTTTGAGAGATTTACAGCAAACATGCTTTAATTATACAAATTTCATTCAAATCACAGACCAAGGCCCAAGTTCACTTCATGCAGAATACGTGCGTGTATCGTGTCAGTGAATGAGGAATGGCAATCTGTTGTTCAAAAAACAGAAGCATGTTCCTTCCCTTTCTCTAAGTAATTTCAATACAAATCATTTTGAGAAGGAGGGATCCTCTGTGTTTTGTTTAACAGAGCTGTGTAACCAAACTACTGGCTTTGTAATAGAAGTACATCATGTTAAAAGTCCTAATGTCTATTTTAGCTTGTTCATTTTTAGGCCCCAAGGCCACAGCATGGAGCTGGCATGTCCTTCCTTGCACGTCCTAAAGACTAGCAATTTTAATTTAAGTGGCAACCTTTAAAATGTTTGAGTGTACCCTATAATGGACTGGCGTCCCAGTCAGGGTTGATTCCTTCACTCCATCTGATGCTTCTTAGGTAGATTCAGCTCCCCACAGCCCTTTAATGAACAAAGTGGGTTCAGAAATTAGTAGACTGGCTTATTGTTGACAGAAGTCATTGTAATCATTATCTAGAATAGCTGAGCAATTGTATGTTTATACAGTACCTATAAACTGCATTCACCACCTCAAGAGGTTTTCTCATTTTATTGTTATACAACATTGAAATACAGTGGATTTTATTTGGCCATTTTGACACTGATGAATGGAAAAAGAATAAAAAAATAATTGATCACATAACTATTCACTCTGTTCAAGTTCATATTAAATGGCTGCAATTTTCGCCACCATGACAGTTTTGAGTTCAGGTGCACAAATCTCTATCGGCTTTGCACATCTGGACCTTATGATGGTCCTGGTCAGCTCCACACTCCCTGGTTGCTTCCAGGAGGTCTTGAATCTGGAACTGACGATAATGTACCTGTGGATAAGTTGGGCAAATGAGGACACACAAGGTCAGCAAGGGGTTGGTGCAAAAGGGTTCAAGTGCTTTTATTAAAACCAAACAGCCAAATAAACAGTGTCCAAATAGTGCAGTGCATCAAAGTAAGAGGGGGCATTGGAGCCTACACCTACAGTGCATCCAGAAAGTATTCACAGCGCATCACTTTTTCCACATTTTGTTATGTTACAGCCTTATTCCAAAATGGATTAAATTCATCTTTTTCCCTCAGAATTCTACACACAACACCCCATAATGACAACGTGAAAAAAGTTTACTTGAGGTTTTTGCAAATTTATTAAAAATAAAAAAACTGAGAAATCACATGTACATAAGTATTCACAGCCTTTGCTCAATACTTTGTCGATGCACCTTTGGCAGCAATTACAGCCTCAAGTCTTGTTGAATATGATGCCACAAGCTTGGAACACCTTCCCTTGGCCAGTTTTGCCCATTCCTCTTTGCAGCACCTCTCAAGCTCCATCAGGTTGGATGGGAAGCGTCAGTGCACAGTCATTTTAAGATCTCTCCAGAGATGTTCGATCGGATTCAAGTCTGGGCTCTGGCTGGGCCACTCAAGAACATTCACAGAGTTGCTCTGAAGCCACTCCTTTGATATCTTGGCTGTGTGCTTAGGGTCGTTGTCCTGCTGAAAGATGAACCGTTGCCCCAGTCTGAGGTCAAGAGCGCTCTGGAACAGGTTTTCATCCAGGATGTCTCTGTACATTACTGCAGTCATCTTTCCCTTTATCCTGACTAGTCACCCAGTCCCTGCCGCTGAAAAACATCTGCACAGCATGATGCTGCCACCACCATGCTTCACTGTAGGGATGGTATTGGCCTGGTGATGAGCGGTGCCTGGTTTCCTCTAAACGCAACGCCTGGCATTCACACCAAAGAGTTCAATCTTTGTCTCATCAGACCAGAGAATTTTCTTTCTCATGGTCTGAGAGTCCTTCAGGTGCCTTTTGGCAGACTCCAGACGGGCTGCCATGCGCCTTTTACTAAAGAGTGACTTCCGTCTGGCCACTCTACCATACAGGCCTGATTGGTGGATTGCTGCAGAGATGGTTGTCCTTCTGGAAGGTTCTCCTGTCTCCACAGAGGACCTCTGGAGCTCTGACAGAGGGACCATCGGGTTCTTGGTCATCTCCCTGACTAAGGCCCTTCTCCCTCGATCGCTCAGTTTAGATGGCCGGCCAGCTGTAGGAAGAGTCCTGGTGGTTTCGAACTTCCACTTATGGATGATGGAGGCCACTGTGCTCATTGGGACCTTCAAAGCAGCAGAAATTTTTCTGTAACCTTCCCCAGGTTTGTGCCTCGAGACAATCCTGTCTTGGAGGTCTACAGACAATTCCTTTGACTTCATGCTTGGTTTGTGCTCTGACATGAACTGTCAACTGTGGGACCTTATATAGACAGGTGTGTGCCTTTCCAAATCATGTCTAGTCAACTGAATTTACCACAGGTGGACTCCAATTAAGCTGCAGAAACATCTCAAGGAAGATCAGGGGAAACAGGATGCACCTGAGCTCAATTTTGAGCTTCATAGCAAAGACTGTGAATACTTATGTACATGTGCTTTCTCAATTTTTTTATTTTTAATAAATTTGCAAAAATCTCAAGTAAACTTTTTTCACGTTGTCATTATGGGGTGTTGTGTGTAGAATTCTGAGGAAAAAAAATGAATTTAATCCATTTTGGAATAAGGCTGTAACATAACAAAATGTGGAAAAAGTGATGCGCTGTGAATACTTTCCGGATGCACTGTATATAGCACGTTACTGCACCCATCACACAACAAACCACCTCAGGACCCAAGTGCAGCTGTGCAATGGGTGACACCTCAGCACCACACTAGTTCGAAATCTTTGTGAGGTTTTTTACAGTGGCTGGCGTGCCAGTCCTGCCACCAAACCCCCAAGTTTTCCGTTACAAGTTGGGGGGCCTGCGGGTTAATGTCTTACCCAGGACGGAGCAGTTACAGGTTAAGAGCCTTACTCAAGGGCCCAATGGGATTCAACCAGCAACCTTCCAAGTACTGGTGCAAATCACTAACCTTATAGCCACCACTTCATCCCGTAAGTAAGTAAAATAAGTAAATAACTAATTCATAAAATCAAATGTGTCAAGTTCAGGTGAAAATATATAATAAATAATCCATTAAAACAAAGTTAAAATCATCTAAAACAGACACAAGCCCTAATGACTCTCTCTAAAATCTGGCACAGAATGATGCTGCCATCACCATGCTATAAGGTGGAGATGGTGTGTTTTTGATAATAAGCAGTGTTTGGCTAACACCAAACATGGTGTTTAGTCAGATGGACAAAAAAGCTCAATTTTCATCTCACCAGAGAACAGAACCTTATTCCAGCTGATTAAGGGTCTCTCATGTACCATCTGCCAATTCTTTTTACCACTCTCCCATAAGGATGTGATTGGTGAAACACCCAAGCAATAGTTGTTGTATGTACAGTACCTTAGCTTGCAACACCTTCAGAGTTTTCATGGGTCTCTTGGTGGCCTCCCTCATTAGTCTTCTTTGAACGATCACTCTGCTTTTGTAAATGGCCTGCTCTAGGAAGATTTACGACGGTGCCATACTTCCAGGGATATTCAGTGACTTGGATATTGCCTTCTCTCCATCCTCTGACTCCTGCTTTTCAATTACCTTTTAGTGAATTTGCTTAGTGTGTTCTTTTATCTTCATTATGTAGGTTAGGCCTCAATACCAACTCCCAAGTTTGATCTTCAAGATACAAGTTGATTTCTATTACAGTCATTTAAAACTCCTCGACTACAGTGATAATTACATTTCAAATAATTCTAAAACATCTTTAATGCTCTTGATCAAAATGAGCCTGTTAATAACAACAGTAAGACTGATCTGGCAGGAATGGCTGCTACTTTGCAAAGGTCATAAGGAGCATCGGGTGAAAAGCAGGAATCTGGTCCAGGGCAACAGTCAGGGACAGGGCTCCGTCAGGTACACACAGCCAGTCTACACCCAAAGAGTGACATGTTGGATGTGGTTGGACATCACAGTACACAGAGAAAGGCTGATGTAGACACGTGGAGAACAGTAAAATGTTAGAAGCTAAGCGGGACTTGAACCCAGTTTCCTAGAGCTGAGAGGTAGTGGTGTTGTCCACTGTGTCACCACATTACCTGCTTGTGTTGCTAGTATTTCTTACTAGTAAACTTTACCCTGCTCTGTAACTCTTAAATAGCCCAGGGCTGTGAGTCTTTTCCTTTTCTTTACCAAAGCATTTTAATTTCCTTGACTTTAGCCACAAATTTTCTTTGCTGTGTATGCCATGCTTCATTCAAGATCCTACACTCATATCTAATCTGTTATATTCCCATTTCTCCATCTACAAGGGGGCTCTGCCCCCTGCTCGCTTCGCTCGCCTACCCCCGGCGTTTTGAACCCGTGCCCGCTGGGCAGCCACGTGTGAGGATGATGCACGTTTAATACGGAGCGTTCACCTGTGTCACTCTGGGGCCCCCCACTGTTAATATGGTGCTCCATCCGTACTTTAATGCGGTGCATTGTGGACCCCGTAGTGTTTCCCGTTTCAGTTTGTATCTCGGTTAGTCGAGCTTTTGTTTTTGAAGCTTTTGAATTCCGGTCTTCATTATCTGTAACCTGCTGTCCATATGTTTGGCCCCCTCGTTTAACCTGTTTATGATGTTTTACTTTGCTTTTTACTCTTTCATTTCTGATCTCGCTTTATTCTGCTTTTGTTTCAATGACACCTGGTCCGTGGTGAATATATTTTCCCTTTCTCGAGTAATAATTGTCATTTGTTTGTGATACTGTGATGTTTATCGTACTGTTAATAATGCATCACTGTAATGTGATTCACCTATGCTGTACAGTTTGGATGTGTGAGGATGACGTATGTTTAATACAGAGCGTTCGCCCGTGTCACTCTGGGTCTCCCCACTGTTACTATGAAGCTCTTTCCGAACTATTATGCGGTGCATTGTGGAGCAGTGCGGACTCTGTAGTGTTTCCCGTTTCACTTCGTATCTCGTTTAGTCGAGCTCTTTCTTTTTGGAGCAGTGCCTGCCTGGTCTGCGGCATTTCAGACGCATGTTGTAGGCGCCTGCGTTCATTAATTATATCCAGGCAGGCGCGTGTTTGTATCTCGGTCACTCGAGCTGTGTCATGTTGAAGGCGACGCCTGCGCCTTCCGTATTATGTCGGTTTTTATCATGCTGTGTAGGCGCCTTTGCCTTTTGTACTTTACCGCGCCTTCCAACGCATGATGTAGGCTCCTGCACCTTCCAGGTCCGCCTCTGCTGTGTGGTGTGGACGTTTAACTGTCGTTGTTTCTGCCTTTATATTCTGTATCTCGGTGTGTATGTGTTTCGTGCCTAGGTTTTTTTGTAGCTGTTGCATTCCAGTTTTCATCATCTGTAACCCGCTCTCCATGTGTTCGTCCCCGTTCTTTAATCCCTTTATAAAGTTTTACTTTGTTTCCTAGTCTGTGTTTTATTTCTGACTTCGCTTTATCCTGCTTGCGGCATGTCAGACGGTTCGTAGTCTCTCTCGTTTTACTCTGGGGAGGGGGGCTTTGTTCTGTAACCTGCTCACCATGTGTTTGTCCCTGTTCTTTAACCTCTTTATGACGTTTCACTTTGTTTCCTACTCTGACGATTCGTAGTCTCTCCCGTTTTGCTGTTTTGCGGGGTGGGGTGGGGGGGGCTTTGTGTGGCGCCTGCGCACGTGCGTAGTCTCTCCCGTTTCACTCTGGGGGGGGGGGGCTTTGTGTGGCACTTGCGCACTATGTCTTTTGCGTCCACGGGCAGGTCCCTGCGTCCATATCCGGTTTACCATTCTCGTTTAGTGATATGGTTGACTCAACCTGCTCAATTAAATTCAGAGCAACAGGGCCGGACATAAAGCACAAAATCAGGATGGACTCTGACACTCACCTAACCACTCACTCCAGACCCATGAGCCTAAACTATACATCTCTGGATGTGGGAGAAGAGCCACACAGGCATGGGAAGAACATGAAAAGTCCACACACAAAGTTAGTAAGCAGATTTTCCTGGAACTCTGATGCAGCAGTGCTGACCATTGTACCACCATGACTCACTGATGTCAAAGATCAGAAGTCATATGGTTGTTACTGTCACGTGTTACAATTCCAGTTTGCTGTTTTTTCTTTGTACTGCAAATTAATCTTTTCTTGCATTGTTTAGTTCACTTCACTTGTATCCTTCAGTTTTTTAATCCACTTTTTCCACTACAGAATCAGTATTAGGTGCAAGACAGGAACCCCTCTTTGTTGGGGTACCCGCCCATCACGCAGCCTTCTCAACCTTAATCTTTATTGTTGTTCATGCGCTTCCAATAGCAAACTAAAGTCCTGGGAGACATCTACTGTACTTTCTTAACTGAAGTATTGCTGTATTTATTTAGAAAATGTGTTTATTCATAGTAAGATAAGAACCCCTCCTTGTTGGGGCACTCGTCCATCATGTAGCATACTCACAAACGGAAGAGCAATCACTCATACCATCTATTTAGTCAGTAACTGTCCTAACACACACATTTCTGAGATGTGCGAGGGAAATGGAGTGCATAGGAAAAACTCACAAATTCTACTCTTACACTTGCCAGGCTAGGAGGTGAGCCAGGCATTCACCAACCTGCTTAACCCAATCTGGGGTTCGCCTTTTATTGCACAAATAAAGCATAAATGGTGTGTGAAAGGATGATCAAAAGGCACCAGTCAGTATTGAGGTCTACAAAGCTCTACTGCCTTATTTTTGTTTCTTCAGAATTCAACAAATTGTGTAAAAACTGCAGGCAAGGCTGACATTTGAACAGTCTCGAGCCATGTTGTACTGTACTGCCACCTGCTGTTAAACACTAGAATACATTTTTCTATAGGGCAAAAATAAAACCTCTACAAATAATCATGATTGTGTTATGCATTGGCATTTGACACAATATCAACACCACTCCCCGCCATGGTCACCGGGGTCTAGCAACATCAATACCAATTGCTCACTTTTAGATATTTGGTTTACATTTCTTTGGTTTTTACTGTGATTTATGTTTTTAGGAATTGTTTCTTTTTTCCTGAAATTACTTACTAAAACTTTAATAAATATCCCTTCTTCTTTTGAGAATAAATGTATTTTTAATGATACGCATTTACATTTTGAGAAATTTTAACCCATACTATACTCTTAATTAAACTTCATTTCTTGTGAACATGTACTTAAATATTCAAAAGGAGACAAATAATGGTGTGCACAGAGTTGTGTATGAGTTTAACAGCAAGAGATATAATAATCCTAAGTGTAAAGCAAACACTGAAATACTGGTAACAAACATGACAACTAAGAGCTAGAATTGCCCTCTTATGGTAGCAAAGGAAGGCTTAAGAACCAACATCCTCTAGCCTAAGAGAAGAGAAAACTGAAGAAGGGGCCTGAGCTGTCTCGAAAGTTTGCACCTTGTAATTCGTTCAGTTAGCCAACAAAAGGTGTCATTTTGCTTGACTTCTCATTGCATCCATAACAGTTAACAATGTGCAACACGCGAATACTACAGACGCAAGGAAACAACAAAAGCATACGATCAGAGGGGTGCATATAATATTATTTATCTGGATTTTCAGAAGCTTTTGATAAGATCCCTTATGAGAGACTTGTGATCAAACTAAAAGAAGTGGGAATTTAGGGTATAGCCTGAAAGTGGGCACAAAGTTGGCTTAAACCCCAGAAAGAAAATTATTGTGAAAGGAACATAATTAGAATTAGGTAATTTTAAAAGTGGTGATCCTCTGGAGCTTCTGCTCTTTTTAAATATACATTATAAATGATCTGGGCAAGAATATACAGCAAACATAAACCTAGAAAAGTTTATACAGTAGATGATACCAAACTGGGCAGAATATAAGATGATCTGCATCAGCCAAATCATTACCGATGGATCTGATCAGAATTTAGGCCTGTGCAAATTTGTGGTAGGTGAATTTTAATGTAAGTGCTAGGGGACTTCACCCCCTGTTCGCTTTGCTCGCCAAACCCCTGGGTGGGCGCTATGCGCTAGACAAAAAAGGATTGAAGACAAATCAAACCCCACCCTTGAGAAGGAGAGCATGGCCAAAGGAGAATTGCTAAGGGCTTTTTAATAGAGCAAAAATAAACAAGGAATATATAAATAAATAAATAAATAAATGGAGAAGGAAAAGAAATGTGGAAATAATTATTTCTTCTTATTCTAAAATATTATTGATTAGATCCTGCCAGGTTTTGAAAAAAATCTGTACAGATCCTCTAAGTGAGAATTTGATTTTTTCCAATTTCAAATAATATAAAACATCGGTTTCCCACTGACTTATCAGAGGAGAGTTAGGATTCTTCCAATTTAACAAGATAAGTCTGCATGCCAAAAGTGTAGTGAATGCAATCACAGTTTGCTTGTCCTTCTCCACTTCAAGTCCATCTGGAAGAACACCAAACACTATTTGGCTTGCCATAAAACACAGCTGTTAATAGGTTAGGAGGGACTGTGCATGCCCAAAACATGTGACCCAGTGAGGCAGGAGCTTGGTTGCAGCGTTCGCAGGTTGGATCTTGCCCTGGAAACATTTTGAACAGTTTTAAGCGAGACAGATGAGCTTGATATATAATTTTTAGTTGAATAATTCTATGCTTTGCGCATATGGAGCTCAAGTGAATTCTCTGCAATGCTACCTTCCACTCCTTTTCTGATATATTAATTAAGAGATCTTTTTCCCATTGTCCTCTTGGATATTTGAAAGGAAGGGACTCTAACAAAATTTTATATAATGCGGAAATGGTGTCTAATTCCTCGAAATTCAGCAGTATTTTTTACAGCATGGTGGAGGGTACGAGATGAGGACAATCGGGCAGTTTCTGTTTAACAAAGTTTCTAATTTGAAGATAGTGAAAGAAATGTGTAGCTGGGAGGTTGAATTTGGAACGTAATTGTTCAAAGGATGCAAAGATGTTTTCTATATAAAGATCTCTGAGCAATTTAATCCCAAATCTTTTCCAGGTATTAAAAACTGGATATGTTTGCGAGGGTTGAAAGAGGTGGTTCTCCTGCAAGGGTGCCACAGATAAAAGATTTTCCATCTTAAATTGCTTTCTAAATTGGTTCCATATTCTGAGTGAGTAAAGCACAATTGGGTTATTAGTATATTTGCGATAACTTGCATTTATTGGAGCGCAGAGCAGGGAGTATAAAGAAGTACTACAGGATTTTACTTGTATTGCGGACCAAGCCTGTGTATGTTCATTTATTGGTGTCCAGGTTTTTATGGCTTGTATGTTTGCTGCCCAGTAATAAAACTGAAAATTAGGTAGAGCCATGCCACCTTCTGCCTGAGGTCTTTGTGGGGTCGCTCTTCGGATATGTGAGTGTTTTGAGTTCCAAATAAATGAGGTTATAGTTGAATCTAATTGCTTAAAAAATGATTTATTGATATATATTGGAATGGTTTGAAATAAAAAAAGAGGTTTAGGAAGGGGGGCGGCACGGTGGCGCAGTGGGTAGCGCTGCTGCCTTGCAGTTGGGTGATCTGGGGACCTGGGTTCGCTTCCCGGGTCCTCCTTGCATGGAGTTTGCATGTTCTCCCCGTGTCTGCGTGGGTTTCCTCCGGGCGCTCCGGTTTCCTCCCACAGTCCAAAGACATGCAGGTTAGGTGGATTGGTGATTCTAAATTGGCCCTAGTGTGTGCTTGGTGTGTGGGTGGGTGTGTTTGTGTGTGTCCTGCGGTGGGTTGGCACCCTGCCCAGGATTGTTTCCTGCCTTGTGCCCTGTGTTGGCTGGGATTGGCTCCAGCAGACCCCCGTGACCCTGTGTTCGGATTCAGCGGGTTGGAAAATGGATGGATGGGTTTAGGAAGGATATTCATCTTAACAACGTTAATTCTTCCGGCTAGAGTGAGATGAAGGGTTGACCATCTATGCAAGTCTTGCTTAATTTTTTCCATACAGACGGCAAAATTTTGTTGATAAAGAGCTTTATGTTTATTTGTGATATTTATCCCTAGGTATTTAAACTGATCTGCTATGGTAAAAGGTAGGGTGTCCAATCTGATATTATATGCTTGTGAATTCACTGGAAAGAGTATACTTTTATTCAGATTAATTCTGAGACCGGATATCTTTTGAAATTCTGTAAGTGCTGTTAAAACTGCAGGCACAGTGTTTTCTGGGTCTGATATATATAAGACCATATCATCTGCATATAGAGAAATTTTCTGTTCCAGTCCTTCTCTGATAATCCCCTTTATCTGATAAGAATTTCGACAGTGGACCGCCAGTGGTTCAATGGCGATTGCAAACAGCAGAGGTGACAAGGGGCATCCTTGTCTGGTGCCACGTTCTAGCTTAAAGTAGTCTGAACAAATGTTGTTAATACAAACTGAAGCTTCTGGATTGGTATACAGAAGTTTGATCCATGCACACATATTCGGGCCAAACCCAAATTTCTCCAATGCAGTGAAAATGTAGTTCCATTCAATCATATCAAATGCTTTTTCTGCCTCTAGTGATAATAATATCTCTGGGGTGTTTGACTTTGCTGGTGAATATATTACATTAAACAGGCATCGGAGATTGGAAGATAAGTGTCAGCCTTTAATAAATCCAGTTTGATCCTGTGATATTACCGAAGGCAGCACTTTCTCCATCCTTCTAGCTATAATTTCTGAGAGTATCTTAACATCATTATTCAGGAGTGAAATTGGTCTGTATGATGCACATTGTAACAAGTCCTTATTTTGTTTAGGAAAGACGGTGATTAATGCTTGACGAAAAGTTTGGGGTAGAATTTGATTGTCTCTAGCTTCTGTAAATGTTGCCAATAAGAGGGGAGCTAGCTGAGTGGAGAATTTCTTATAAAATTCTACAGGGTAGCCATCAGGGCCTGCTGATTTCCCGCTTTGAAGTAACTTTATAGCATCTAGTAATTCTGATAGGGTCAGAGGTTTATCCAGTTCCTCAGCACTTAAAGTATCTATTTGTGGTGTCTGTAATGTATCCAGAAATGCATTAGATTGTGTGTTGTCTTCTTTGAACTCAGAAGAATATAAGATTTTATAGTAATCTCTAAATGTGTGCATTATATTTTTATGGTCAATGATTTCTTCTCCATTCGTGTTGGTGATTACTGGGATTGCATTGCAAACTTCTTGCTTGTGGATTTGTTGAGCTAAAAGCTTATTAGCTTTCTCTCCGTGTTCATAGTAATGATGTCTTCACTTATAAATAAGTTGTTCAGTTTCTTTAGTTGTCAAGATGTTGAGTTCTGTATGCAGAGCCTGCCTTTTCCTATGAAGAGCCTCACTTGGACACCTGGCTTGTTCTTCATCTATTCTAGTAATTCCGCTTCTTAGCTCTGATGCATTCTTGGTTTCTAATTTATTTCTGTGGGAAAGATATGAAATAATCTGTTCTCTTAAGAAGGCCTTTAGAGTTTCCCAGAGTGTTCCTGCAGAAACCTCTGAGGGTGTGTTTGTCTCTATGAAGAAGCTGATTTGTTTGGATATAAATTCTGTGCAGTTCTGCTAATAGAAGACGGTTAAGACGCCATCTGCAAGGGGAGTGTGAGGGGCTTAATGATTTTAGCTCCAAGACTAGAGGGGCATGGTCGGAGAATACAATTGTGTCGTATTTGCACGATTTAATCACAGGCAAGAAATTATTATCTATAAAAAAATAATCAATTCTTGAGTAGCTATGATGCACTGGTGAGTAGAACGAATATGTTCTTGGGTTTGGGTTAAGAAACCTCCAGGGGTCTGATAAGTTGTGGCCAGTTACAAACTGTGTAATTGTCTTTGCAGTGTTAGATGTCGTCCCCCCTGTGACGGGAGTCCTATATAAGAGTGGATTTAAAACACAATTAAAGTCCCCAGCCATTATAATTTTATGAGTGTTCACATTGGGAATGGATGCAAATAGATTTTGCATGAATTCCTTATCATCTACATTGGGCGCATAAACATTTATCAAAATCATTTTACTGTTAAATAAGTTGCCCATGACCATCACATATCTCCCTTCAGGGTCCGATACTACATCTGATGCTACAAATGGGACTGTTCTGTGTATGAGAATTCCCACACCTATAGTTTTCTTTGTAAAGCTAGAATGGAACATTTGGCCAGTCCAGTCTTTTTGTAGTCTGGACTGATCCTTGCTTAGTAAGTGGGTCTCCTGTAAAAATACTACTTTAGCGTTTAAGCCTGTTAGGTGAGAGCATACTTTCTTTCTCTTTAATTTGTGATTCAGGCCTTTAACATTCCAACTCACAAAGTTAACTGTCCCATCATGGAGACATTGATTCTGAGTTTTTAATGTCATTTTATAGTCTTAACTGGTAGTGAGGCAGTTTTAATCTTAATTTCAAATTTCCCCACGAGTCATTGCCATATAGCCTATTGTTACGTTGATATTTATAGTTATAAGGATTAGAAGAATAGATTTGATATAGCCTGCTCTCCTTCTCTCCCCCCTTTATCCCCTCACCCCCCCATTTTGCCTCCCCGCATGAGGCTAGATCCCACTGTCTGAGAAGTGCCATCACATCAAGTTTACATCGTAATTGCTCGAAGCGAACAATAAAAGACCTGGGTTTAAAGGTGTTTGATCTGAGTATGCGATAAGCTGCTGCTATCTTAGTATCTAATTTAAAGTCATCTCCAATTTTTTTAGAGAGTAATTCTACTGCAAATTTCACTGGGTTTGAACTTTCTCATTTCTCAGGTATACCTTCAATTCTTATATTATTTCTTCTGCACCCATCTTCCAGGGCCGCAAGTCTGTCTCAGAGTATTTTGCATTCGGAATTCGCATCTGTAGCTTTTTCATCGGCGTTAGATGCCAATTGTTCCGCTGTTTCATCTCGAGCTGTGAATGCCTGCTTAATGTCCTCCAGCTGATCTGGAACTTCATTCAACTGATCGGCAAGTTTTTTCAGTTTGGATCTGTTTTCTTCAATGTGTTCCTCTAATTTCTCCACTATGCCTTTAAAGGTCACATCAAAACGTTTAAATAGACGCATTTCCCGGGTTTTGTTATCCTTCTTAAGCTCACTTAAGGCCGTAGCCGTGGCAGTGGCCAGTGTAGCGATCATCTCTTTCAGTTCAGACAGTTCGCTTTGGCTTTCGTGCTCCGCAAGTGGAATAGCAGCTCCTGTTACAGCAGATGCTGCGGGCTCGCGATGAGTAGATGAGAGCACGTACTGCAGGACCTTTTCTAGTCTTGAATGATCCTCAGAAATCGCGATCCATCGAGACACATCGTGTCACTTGCACCCTCGCTCCCATTTTCACTCTCGACAGGAGACGATGCAGTGGAGCAGGGTCCTAGGAAGTCTGCGCATTCGTCTGCCTGTTCCTGGTCAGTCTCCGAGAGGCCATACCTCGTACTCGGGCCAGACGTCTGTCCAGACTTTGATGCAGCTTTAAGGTTACTTTTCCGGTTCTTTCTGACTTCTCTTCTTTTTACTCATATTTATATATTGTAGTGGAAGTTCCTTGGGTCGGGTAAATACAGGATACCTCTAAATAATAATAAATACATGGGAAAATAAAGCCGCTGCTAATGGAGCTCCGCTTCAGACGTCCATCTCCTGTAACGGTCGAGACCAACAGTCAACAACAAATCTTTTAATTCTCGTGAATACGTCTCTTCATTGGGAAGAAACACTACTTTTCCCTGATGGCAACACAAATTAGACGATCTAAAAGTCTCTGGCTTAAAGTTTAAATCAGAACAATATATTCGATCTCTTTTTGCTGTTCCGTTATTTCACTGAGTAATAATTTCCATTTGTTAGCGTTTGTTAGCGCTAATGCAATCTTTACTATCAGTTTTTTGACACTTTCGAATTTTAGTACTTTCGTTATCTCTAACCTGCTCTGCATGTTTATCGCGCCAACGTTTTTGAATTCTTTACGACATTGTACTTTATCATCTACTCTTTGTCTTTTATTTCCGGCCCCGTGCATGGTTAAATCTCTTGTCTCATCTCGTGGGACGTAAAAGTATCTCTCTGAAAAAGTCACGTCTTGTCCCAGGCTAAAAAGTCTTATCTCGTCCCAGGATTTTTTTTATTATAACAGAGAGAATGTAAAGTATTAACATGTGGGAAACAGAAGAGTTAGATTAGGATATACAGGAATGGCCTGAAATTTGAAAGTAGCCCATATGAGGAGGATATAGGAGTCATAGTTATCACTATTAACATCCAGACAGTGTACAGAATCCATTAGGAAGGCTGATGGAATTTTAGGATATAAACCATGACATTTGGGATAGATAGATAGATAGATAGATAGATAGATAGATAGATAGATAGATAGATAGATAGATAGATAGATAGATAGATAGATAGATAGATAGATAGATAGATAGATAGCACTTTATTAATCTTGAGAGAAATTGCAGGGTTACCGCAGCAGACAAAAGAGGCACAAACGTACATATAACAGAAATTATAATAGTCTTAGGTGTGCTAACAAGGTACAAAAATACACATATAATATGAATTGTCTGTGATAGATTAACAAAGTATAGGTATTTTCTAAGTGTGAAGTGATTAGAATTCAACATACATTAAAGTTAGCTTTACAGTACAAGATGTCAGTCTTTGGCACAGTATATTGCACACGGCGTCATTGTGTTAAGATGTCTGCTAGACCAGCTCATTACCATTCAGCACACAGGAACACAGAACAAGACCTCTTGGTCCAGGGGTGACCCTTTATAGAGCCTGATGGCTGAGCATAGAAACAACCTCACACAGCACTCCTTGGAGCAGAACAGTTGTCTTAGTCTGTTACTGAGTCTGTTTAGCCAAAACCAAATACAATAGGCGAGAGTCATTGTCCAGGATAGTCAGCAACTTCATGAGTGACCTCTGTTCTACCACTTTCTCCAGTGAGTTCATCCCAGCTTCCAGCATTGAACCAGCCTTTTTGATCAATTTATTTAGTCAAGGCATCGCCTGCACTAATGCCGTTTCCCCAGCACAATACATCAGTATTACGCTGGCCATTACAGGCTGACAGATGAACATGTAAGAGTTGGCTGCATATACCTAACGACCTCAGCCTTCTCAAGAAATAGGGGTGACTCTGTTCCTTCCTGCATATAGCCTTTGTGTTGGTACTCCACTTACGTCACTCATTTAAATGCACCCCAAGGTATTTGTATGTCCTCACCATCTCCACTTCTTCACCATAAATAAGATCTGGGGGCAGAGTGGGCCTGACCTTCTTGAAGTCTACGATTATTTCCTTTGTCTTGCCGAAGTTAAGGTGCAGGTAGTTCAGATTGTGCCATTCAACAAAGTCTTTCACAAGTGTTCTGTATTCATTCATTTGCCCATCACTGATACATTCACCAATGGCTATACAGTGGAACCTTGGTTTGCGAGCATAATTCGTTCCGGAAAAGTGCTCGTAGTCCAAATCACTCGTATATCAAAGTGAATTTCCCCATAAGAAATAATGGAAACTCAGATGATTTGTTCCACAACCCAAAACTATTCATATAAAAATGATTAATACAAAATATAAAGTAAAAATACATAAAACAAATTAACCTGCACTTTACCTTTGAAAAGAATCATGGCTGGTGTGAGTGAGTTTCTAAACTCTTGTGGGATTCCACCTAACGGGAGGACACGCGGAAGAGCGTCCCAAAGCAATCACAGTCTCCCAGCGCTGTAGCAGTTCGCTGTAAAAGTGAATCTGAAAAGATCACGGACATGCTTTAAGCGCCTGCCGTCGATGGGTGATACAAGGAACAAGGAACATTATAAATGCGCAGGGCCCTGCCTGACTGCTGTGTCTGTTTCAAGCTGAATAAAGCTGGTGTTGCTAAAGTACTGAGACTCAGCTTTGTGTCTTAGTGTGCAAGACGGGGACTCGCACGTCACAGCACACATGCGCGCGCGAGCACACACACACGAGCACGCGCGTGCACACACACACACACACGCGCGCGTGCGCGTTCGAGCACACACACACACATACACACACACACACATACACACAGACGCGCGCGCAAGCAAGCACACACACACACACACACACAAGCGCGTGCGCACACACAGTCACAATGCTAATGCTGTAGTAAACAGTATACGCTCGTACGGATGTTTACTATGAGTGAGGCACGCCGACTCAGACGGAGAATAGGAGACGATTGCCCACAATCCCGCAGCGAGAGAGAGAAGAACCATCAGCTCAGTTGTGATCACATGACGCTCAGCAGACAAAGAGTATACATACTACTCGTACTGCAAGACCTCGCTCGTTTATCAAGTCAAAATTTATTAAAAATTTTTGCTCGTCTTGCAAAACACTCATAAACCAAGTTACTCGCAAACCGAGGTTCCACTGTATCTTCAAAAAATATCTGTCGATGGCATGATTTGGTATTGTATCTAAAGTGTACAGAGTAAATAGGAAGGGAGCCTGTACAGTTCCCTGTGAAATGCCTGTGCTACTCATGACCATGTCAGATACTGTGGTCTGAAAGTTAAGGAGTCTATTATCCAGGACACAGTAGAAGAATCAACCCTTACTGACTGACTGAAACTTCTCTCCCAGCAGTTTGGGCTGTATGGTATTGAATGCTCTAGAGATGTCAAAAAATAATATCCTCTCCATACTACCCTGTTTATGCAGATGAGAGCAGGATCTGTTCAGCAAGACAGATGACAGCATCATCCACTCCTATGTGGTCCTGATAGGCAAACTGCAGAGGGTCCAGTGCTGTTCTGACCAGGGATTGCAAGTGAGCCGACAGTAGCCTTTCCAAGGTCTTCATAATGTGTGACATCAGAGCCGCTGGTCAATAGTCATTTAAGACTTTCGGCTGCACTACCATGGGGACAGGTAACACACAAGATGTTTTCCATGTAGCTGGGACCCTTTGTATGATTAGACTCAGATTGAAGATACGCTGTAAATCTACACACAGTTGTCTAGCACTCTCTTTCAGTACCTTAGGATTAACACCATCAGGTCCAGCAGCTTTGTATTGACTTAGTTTCTGTGGTTCTCTCTTCATCTGGTCCACTGTGAAGTAGCTGGAGCTGGGAGGAGGTTGGCAGAACGGTAGGTGTAAGTCATTGTAGCTGGTGCATGAGGACATAGACAGTGACAGTTAGTATGCAGAAGTGTGAATGGAAAGTGAGTGGAAGGGTTGGTGTGTGGACAGTGGTACATAGTCTTGCACAATAAAGTGGGGCACAGATTGCCCAGGCACCTGGGTTAGTAAACTGTAAACAGGATGGTCACAGTCAAACCTGTTAAAGAATTAATTTGAGTTATTAACCCTCTCCACACTTCCCACATCTGATTTGAAATCAAACTGTTTAAAGCCTGTGATGTTTTAATACTTTTCCACACCTGCCATGTGTTGTTTTTTTGCCCCAGATTGCCCTCAGGTATACTCCTGCTGTGTTCTTTAGCCTCCATCATATTTTCCTTGAGCTCTCTTTGCACCCTCTTCTTTTGCCCTCTATTGGCTGCCCTAAAAGATCTTTTTGTTGGTTACGAAGAGCCTTCAGTTCACTGGTATTCAATGGTTTGATTTTGGGGTAGCAATGAGCAGTTCTTCATGGAATAACAGTGTTAAGACAAAAATTAATGTACCCAGTAAAACAGACAGTTAGTACATTAATGTCCTCAGCATACTCTTCATAAAACTCCCAGTCTGTAGCTTCAATGCAGCCCCTCAGGGAGTCAGCTGCCCCAAATGACCACTTATTCATTGAGCTGATGATAACCAGCTGCAGCAGAACAGTGGGCACATACTGGGGCTTCAAATGAACGAGACGGTGATCAACTCTTCAAAGGGGGGGACTTTAGAGCTAGAAGTGTCCTTAAATTTGCATTCAAGAGGTCAAGTGTTCTGTTATCCCGTGTGCAACACTTGACAAACTGATCTAAAGTGGGTAAAGTTGCCTTTGAGAGATTGAAGTCTCCAGAGATTACAATGAATCCACTGGGGTGCTGAGTCTGAAGTTTAGCAACACGCTACATGAACAACTATGAACAAAATGATATGTGAAAACTCACGCAGCAGGTAGTAAGGGCGCATACTGACAGCAAGCAGCTCAATGTCTGCATTACATATTCTCTCTTTAACATGTCCAGAGTTTCACCATTGATGTTAATAAGTACTGCTAGACCCCATCCTTTACTCTGACCGCGCTGTTGCTGTGTTTGGTCTGCTTGCATCGTGGTAAGTCCACTTAAGGTAATATGCGAATCCAGAACATGTTTGTGTGGCCACATCTCAATAAAATACATAAAGCTGCACTTGGAATATTCCATTTACTGTACAATCTCACCAGTGCACTTCCATCTTATTTGCCAGTAGTCTTGCATTTCCCATAACAAACACTGGAAGTTGCGGTACATACCCTGTATATCAGTTTTCTTCTTTTAACACCAGCTCTACTGCCACAGTATCTGCTTTGAAGCTCCTCTGGCATTTCATATCCACCATCTGTGGGGCAAACAAAGTCTGCTGCCACGGGGCTAACAGAGGATGTCCGTTGTGCACAATCCCATTGCTGCTGTTGTTGAAAAGCTCAGTGAAATAAAGTGTCTCAAAAGTCAACAGCAGGATACAATTTTCCACAACTGATTAATGACCTTCATTATAGTACTATATTGCTAGCTAGAAAAAACGCAAAAAAAACTCTGCAGTGCTAGCAAAGAAACAGAGACATGGAACTAATCAATCATGCAGGTCTTGGGTTAGGGCAGATTTTTTTCATTAAACTGACCCTAATGACTCAAGTGATTTGCCCTCTCTGTTATTTATGTTCCATTTTGACCTTTCAGTTATATACTCTGTACATCCAGTCTTGTTCATGGCTTCCCTAATTACTGTTGTAAAAGAAATGACACCAGGCACTGAGCTTCAAATAAAAAATGAAAAGGGAAAGCAGTGCTCAGAATACCAAACAATCTCAAAGTTTTAAAAAACATTGCTTTAATTTTACACTCAATCATGACATACTTGGGTAATACAAGTAAGAACTTTAAAGTACTAAAATAAGAAGACAAGAATCTGCTGCCTCTACAGGCCTTTCTACGTAAGTGACAGCTGCAGTCTCTGGTTGATTTTCTCTACTTTTCTGCATTAATATCTTGTTATTAACATTTGATTCTGGTTGTATTGCATTTTTAATTGTTGTTTATAATTGTTTGTGTTTTAATTTTGTTGGTGATGTCATCTTTTTGACATTCTGTGTCCTTGTTTTTTCAGGAGCAGCACCATTTTTTGTATTTGCTTTATGCATGCCTTGTTGGTCACACCATAAAAGATGGCCATGCACATTTAACAGTGTCCAAACTAACAAATCAGCCAGCCCTGCAGCTTGTTAGCATTGTGCGTTTTGTGTTTGAGTCATGCAGTGTGTGTCGTCTTTGTGTTTTGTCCCTGCTATTGCGTCTTGTTCTTTTTCACCTCAAAGCCATTCAGTTCTAAATTTGAAGTGTTGCTCTTTCATTTTAGGCAATTTATAGCCAGTAACTGTTCCTGGGCAGTAGGAGGTTGCGAGGCTCCCAGTTTATTTAATGTTTAAATGTGTATTGTTGATGATTACAATGATCAACTGAGACAGACCAGGCCTAGCATCCTGTTGCCCAACTGACTTTTTGTGGTGTGAATGATCTCACTAGTCATTAGCAAAAGATGGACAGACATTAATAGGTAAGCTAATGCTAATGTTACAGAAGTCTACACACATAAAGGAAAATTCTGGGATGGAATTTTCATCCTAAAAATATCCCTAGTCAAATGTATGAAGCAATCCTAGAATCAGGGCCTGCAACTAAGCATTAAGTAAGTTTCACATCTCTGGTGTGCCTTGTTAAATATAATCTTTTTTTGTATTTATTTTAATTGCATATATTTCAGTATCCATTTCGTTTTATTTTTTTTTCTCACCTTAAAATTGAAAAACAGAAACCTACTGGTAATGTGAATGTACATCCCAGTATGAGGACAATAGGAAAAGGACACCTTGAATATGAAATTTAATTTAATAGGAATAGCTCAAACAATCTTCAGGCGTTTATTAATGCTGTCTTCAGTTAACTGAGCATGCTGAATTGTTGCAAACCTTTTGAATATTTCAGTATCTTTCAGTGATAGCTTCCAATCGAGACTGCTTCTTTCTTTGCTCTCTGGGTAGATCTGTTTTGCATAAGATGAAGTGTTGGTTAACTTACTTATATTCAATTTGTTTATCGTAATGCAATCCTTGTGTATCAATAAAATATACTATAACAAAAATTGGAGATTTACATGAAATATGAAAAGTCAATCAGCTCAGAAAAAACTGTTAATGGTGATGACAGACTAGAACACAGTAGTCTATAGAGAAGGATGACGTTATTGTCTAGAAAGTGGGGACATCACTATGTCAAACAATATCAATAGTCCAAGATGCCTTAAAATTCAATGAATACCACATTCACAAACATGTCTACCTCCACACTCAATGTAATATAATTTTATCTCTTCATTATATATCATAACTACTCGCTAACTGACAATTTCTTTATTGACAATACCTAGATAAGCTGGTAGATCCCACTTGTGTGGGAGCTGACTGTGTGCCTGCTTTCTCTAGCAGCCCCCAGGTTATACCCTAGAGGACTGCATTTCTAGCTAAATGTAAATCTTCATCCTCTGTTAGCACTTTTTGAGTACTATGGTATTGAACACCACTAGCCTGTGAGTGCCCTAATATGATGAACTTTACTACATAGCTAACTATTGTCATATGTTACTCAGTAGATGGAATCCTACCCTGTCTACTATACTGCACTTCACTAAGGAACTATTGTATTAGTGTGGTACTGGTAACAGTTAGAAAAAAAAATAGTAACTTATTTAAAAACATCTTTTTAGAATACCTAAGCACACTGTACATTGGTATAAAATATTAAAACATTAAACAGTCCAGCATATATACATAGTTAACAAATCAACAATATTAAAAATATATGTTCTAAGATTAGATTTAAAAACAGAAAGTGAGGTAGAGATACGAAGCTCCAAAGGCAGTGCATTCCGTAACCATAGGCCTGGTACACTAAAAGCTCTGTCACCGGCAGTACATAATCTGCACAGTGCGACGGTTAACGGCATAGAACCAGAAGAACGAGTGGGCATGATGGGACATATGGGTTCAATACGGAAAACAGTAAAGGTGGGTTTAGACCATGGAGGGCTTTAAAAACTAAGAGGAGAAGTTTATATTACACACGAAAAAGGACAGTTAGCCAATGTCATTTTTGAAGTGTAGGAGTAATATGTTCCCAAAGTTTTAAATGGACACCTTGCCACTGAATTTTGGACATGCTGTAGTCTGTTTAGGCTCCAAACAGAGATACCAAACCACACTGCAGTGTAGTAATCAAGTCACGAGGAGACCAGCATGGATAAGGGTCTATATTGCAATATCAGAAAGAAAAGAACACAACCTTGAAATTTGTTTACGATAGAAAAAGGCCACCTCGGTAATATTATTGACAGGTGCTTCAAAGGAGAGTGTGCCATCTAAAATAACACCAAGATTTTTGACATGTGCAGATACATCCATCCATCCATCCATTTTCCAACCTGCTGAATCCGAACACAGGGTCACGGGCATCTGCTGGAGCCAATCCCAGCCAACACAGGGCACAAGGCAGGAAACAATCCCGGGCAGGGTGCCAACCCACCGCAGGACACACACAAACCCACACACCAAGCACACACTAGGGCCAATTTAGAAACGCCAATCCACCTAACCTGCATGTCTTTGGACTGTGGGAGGAAACCGGAGCGCCCGGAGGAAACCCACGCAGACACGGGGAGAACATGCAAACTCCACGCAGGGAGGACCCGGGAAGCGAACCCAGGTCCCCAGATCTCTCAACTGCGAGGCAGCAGCGCTACCCACTGCGCCACCGTGCCGCCCTGTGCAGATACAGATGTAATAAAACACAGAATTTCTAATGAAAAATGGTCAGTTTCTTTAAAGTACTTTGAGATTAAATTATTAAAGCCTCGGTTTTTTCACTCAGAGAAAGTTTTCAGACAACCAGTATTTTATTTCAGATTGGAGGTAATGTTTGTGTAAGTCCTGTGTGTGAATAAACCTCTGTGTCATCAGAATGACAATGAAAACATAGACGTATTGTCTAATAATGGCACCAAGAGGAAATATATAAATAATAAAGAGCAGGGGGACAGGAACTGATCCCTGATGGACACTATGAAACAAATAAGATGCCTCAGAACTAAACCCACCGATGGCAACAAATTGCTGCCGGTCCTTAAGTTATGATTAAAACCATGCAAAAGCACTTCCAGTAATGTGGAATTCATGCTCAAGTCCAAACAAAAGAATATTTTTATGCTCAGTATCATAAGCAGCAAGGTCCAAAAAGATCCTAAGTATTACGAGACAACAATCCTCTGCAACACAGAGATCATTGGTCACCCTGACAAGTGCAGTCTCTATACCATGTTTGGCCCTAAAACCAGACTGAAATTCCTTAAACAGAGACAAGATGGTCTTCAACAGCACATTCTAAGATTTTACTAAGGAACAGAAGATTATAAGTAGTTTTTAAAAAGAGATCTGTTAACAATACTGGTAATAAAAGGGAGGAGGAAAGGCAAAGTAGCCTTAACCAAAAAGGAAGCCATGGGGTGCAAGATGTGGGCAGTAGGCCTAGCAGTCACAATAATCTTATGGATGGCAGGATCATCCAACAAAGGGAGACATGATAAGTAGTTTATTCTGTAGACTATGTGGTAGCTTTTAACCCATCCTCTACTAGCCATCTTTAAAGTAACCATTGATCACATTTCAAACCATTTTAATAATCTGTGTTTATGTCTAATATAGCATATTTTCCTTTTGCCATTTTAGATGGGAAAGTAGGCTTGAATGTGACCAAGTGTCTGGAACATGATAGTGCAGGAAGCAGCTCTGAAGGGAACAACAGTTGATTAGAAGACACACAACTTAAGAGATGCCAATGAAACCCACATAGACACAAGAAGGCCATGTAAACTGCACACCAATAGAGATCAGTAAGAGATTTGAACCCACCACCAAGGAATTGAGAGACAGCCGCTTTAATCAATGCATCAACATGTCCTATTGTTATACTGTACTGCAGGGGTACTCAATCACGGTCCTGGAGGTCCGCAGTGGCTGCAGGTTTTTGCTCCAACCCAATTGCTTAATAAGAAGCACTTACTGCTCAAGTAACACTTCTGCTTCACTTTAGTTGTCTTACTTGTTAAGATTTTGAACCTTTATTGCTTATTTTAGTCTTAAACAGCCGTAGTCTTGGTTTTTAATTGCTCCTTATTAGCAGTAACATGCAAATGACAAAAGAGACCAGCATTTCTCCATTTAGCTTGTTACCATTTACACCTCTGTATTTATCGTGCACTAATTGGCTTAATTAAATATTTGGAAGGAAAATGAAGAGAAAAAAGTGAAGGACTAAGAATCACTCATCCATTTTAGCGTTCAGATCATTCGGATGGTATCCTTAGAAAGAGGAAGAAAATCCAGGATATGAGAATGACCTGACATAGCAGAGTAAAAGCACTTACGAGCCATGAAATTAAATTATTGGAAAGAATTGCTTTCTAATTAAGCAACTGGGTTAGAACAAAAACCTGCAGCCACTGCGGACCTCCAGGACCGTGATTGAGTACCCCTGCTGTACTGTATACTAAAATGTCATTTCAGCATTGAAGAGTTGATTACTTTTATCATAGCAGATATTCAGGATGTTAGCATGTTGAAAGCAAAGCATACTGTATGAGCCCTTAGCAGAGCACCGCAAAGTTGGTCATGTTTAATTAACAGTTGACAGCATCTCTCCCCTACATATAAATTCAAACTGTTAATTTAACACTGAGAAATGTAATAGTGCACACCATATGTTTGCTGTGGATGACAAACACAGAGGGAGGTAGTGAGAGGTAATGAAGTGTATGCTGTAGTAAGAGTCAGGCAGACCTCTGGTGAAAAGGCCAAAAATGATGCTAAAGATAAGATCTGAATATGCCAAACAGTAACATTCAAGTAGAGCCACATTTTGAGGAATAACATACATACATCCCTTAAAACAAAACCACTTTTATAATCTTTTGACAACATTAAGATGCTCAGTATATTGAAACAAAAGCAGCAACTGTCAAATATACTGAATCCTATTGAGGAATGCATTAATTACATGAAAAAATACAATAAACCTTGCCACAAGTTTGAAATGGATGCAGTGGATTTCATTGCAATATTGCTTTTCCAATGGTGATTCAACTATAAATACTGATTTAATACAATATATAAATATTCAATTACATTTTTCAGGTGAAACTGTGAGCGCAGAACTGTTTCCAGTTAATCTGACTATCAATCCATTTATTTCAGCATTTTTAAGATTGCATACGTACAAAGTGAAAAATCGATCAGAATAAGCTTAATGTAAAAAGTTTCCATTTTTTGCAAATGAATTCTTACCTGTTAAGCGCACATAGATGATAACGATAAAGACAAGTATCACACTTACTCATGGCAATCCACCCTATGAAAACTGCACTATAAATCAAAGCATCACTTTGGGTTCTGCTGAAGTCAAAATAGGGAAAGTATGCATATTTAGTCTGTTTTATTAAACCTTTAGTTTAGGAAGTTAATGCATATTAAAGGGGTACTTCATTCTTCCTTATGAAGAGTTAAAATGCTGAACCAACAAGCCTTGCCTTTATTGTCAGCACAAATGTTCAGTTTTTTAGGCAGTAGGAGCCAGCTGCAGCTTTGAATGCAGTCAACGTAAAAAGCCAATGGATATTTGGGACATGTGTCTGGCCCTTAATTGGAAATTAGTTTGTATATTTTTACTCATTCTTGCAGTGAAATGTATGATAAGTGATCTAGCCAAAACTCAACAGAACTAAATATATTCCTCATAAATGATACAAGTCACAGCTTTTGAAGTAATCATTTTTCACATCCAGCAGCTGAACAGATGGACAGGCTGACTGATAATGCAACCCCTAATCCAGCCCTCCTAAGTGGCATATCTTTGAATTGATATGAGTTGGTCAGTCAGTCAGTCAGTCATTTTCCAACCCACTATATCCTAACACAGGGTCACGGAGGTCTGCTGGAGACAATCCCAGCCAGCACAGGGTGCAAGGCAAATTCCTGGGTAGGGTGCCAGCCTACCGCAGGGCACACACTAAGCACACACTAGGGACAATTTAGGACCACTCATGCACCTAACCTGCATGTCTTTGGACTGTGGGAGGAACCCGAGAGGAAACCCACGCAGATACGGGGAGAACATGCAAACTCCACACAGGGAGGACCCAGGAAGCGAACCCAGGTCTCCTTACTACGAGGCAGCAGTGCTACAACTGCGCCACCGTGCCGCCCATATGTGTTGGTTTACATGTTTATGTATTCAAGGCATATAATGCTTTACCAGTGAAGCCAAAGCCACTACAGAAGTAGTGCAGACTTCCACTGTAGTCACATATGTCACACAGGACTGCTTTGTGGCTAATTTCACCGATACATGTTCATGGGCAAAGTTTAATCTTGCCCTGATGCTCATACTCTTAGACAAACAAAAAAAAAGTTGTGTATCCTCTTTCTAATTGAAGACTCATGAACTTTGAAATCAACAGTGGCAATAGCCTGTGATAAAATTAGACCGGGGGTCTGCTGGAGCCAATCCCAGCCAGCACAGGGCGCAAGGCAGGAACAAATCCCTGGCAGGGTGCCAGCCCACCGCAGGGCACACACCAACACCAAGAACAATTTAGGATCGCCAATGCACCTAACCTGCATGTCTTTGGACTGTGGGAGGAAACCAGACCACCCGGAGGAAACCCACACAGACATGGGAAGAACATGCAAACTCTACGCAGGGAGGACCTGGGAAGCGAACCCAGGTCTCCTTACTGTGAGGCAGCAGCGCTACCACTTATTTATGGATTTGTATTGTGAAAACAAGCTAACAACAGAATATTCAGTATTAAATAATAAGCACACATGTAAAAATATATTAACTTAATTATGTCATTCCATTCATTTTCTGAAAGCACCTATTCAATTAATTCTTACTCATTTTTAAATCTTTATCCTGAAAGTGCTTATTTCATTATAGAGTTGTGGGGATGTGGAGTCCTAGCAGTATTGGATATAAAGTAGGAGTCAAACCTGAACAACATGTCAGTCCACCTCAGCACAAACTCACACAAGCCATGCCATGTTGCACATTAAACTGGCCAATTTCAGGTTCGGGAATGAGAAATTTCTCCAGGCTTTTTGCTTTAAAGAATATCATTTGGACTAGCTGGACACCTCATGCCTTAGAAAAAGCAATAAAGTTTAGCCTGACTCTATTAACTACTGAACAATTATAGTATCATTTTATCATCTCTGGGTCATTTGATGCATAGTGTATGCTTTTTAAAGCCCTCAGTTCACCTAACCTATTCATCTAACCTAAGACGCTTCTCTCTCAATTGAGTGTTTGTAATGCTCTCCCTAATCTTTTAATATTTAGTTCACAACAAGTTGTTTGTTAGGATGGTAGACTGTCTTTAAATAATATAAATCACGGCATTTCTAAATTGGATTTGTTTGCATCAGTGTGCCTATGATGGACTAGAGTCCTGCCCAAGGTTGGGTCCTGGCTTGCCCCAGTGCTGCTGGGATATGCTCCGAGGCCAGAATAAGAATAAGCTGAATTGAAAATGAATGAGCGAATGGGTATGTCCATAATGGGATTGTTCTTGCGTTGTGCCCGTTGCTTGCTGGGATACGCTCCAGCTTCTCTGTGGCCCTAGTCAAGATAAAGTGGGTCTGACAGATGGATGCATAGATGGATGACTGTTATCATATAGTATGGTACATTAGTTGGCCATCTCACTGTGCTCTGTGTGCTTACCCTCTAGGTTATACCATGTCAAAGACCTACTGTAGGTGTTGACAACAGAATGTCAGACTAATGCATGAACTCATGCCTGTCAAGTATGCTAAGGCAGCTTTGTCCCTGTTGCTGCGTATTACAATTGGAGCAGTCTTAGAATGCTTTAAAAACCTTCGGAAACCTAACATTTGTCCCAGTCCTTCTAAAACAGTGAGATCTTACTGTTGTTTTCTTTAAAAATGGAAATTTTTATATTCATAGTACATGATCATTAAAGAAAATTTTATAATGAATTTGAGTTCAATCCGTGTACGCACAAACAGACAAAAAATAGCTTTTTCCCATCTGCCGTAAACTTTCTGAACTCTGAATCTCCTCAATCTGAGATCATTTTTAATTGAACATGTACAATAAGCTATATTGGTAATATGCAATATACTAATGTAATACAATATATAATATGTAATGTACTCTTCATTAACAGGTGCAATAACAAGTTATGCTGCTGTACTTTGAGCAATAATAATTTGCTCTGGTTACTTGATCACTTAACACTGTATACGACATATCTGCGATTATTTGACTTTTCTTTAAATGCACCTTGGGGCTGTCACAAAAAGTAATTTCGTTGTATTACACAATGACAATAAAGTACTTGAACTTGAACTATGCGATCATTAAAGAAAATATTATTATGAATGCCCAATGTGTGGGGATATGCACTTTAAATGTTTATTTTTATTAATAACTCACTTTACCCTTTATTACGTATTCTTGGAAGTTAACATTTTGCTGCAAATTACCTAGCAGCATATTTTCCCCAACCCATCAATGAAAGCAAGTTCCATATTGACAGAAAGGTTTAAGTTTCACAAGTGTGATGTGACACTGGGGCAAAATGGCATTCTGCTTGAGTGACCTGACAGCCCAGCAGACTACTGTGCATCCTGTAAATCACAGCATTGCTCTAAAAATGTGCTTTGTCCATATTTTGCAATTGCAGATGCATCCAATACAGCTACAGAGAACCAAATGACCCATGTGTTTCTTCCTTGATAAGGTACTCTTTTATACCAAAGTTTAAATTTTTTGTTAGCAATAACTTTGTGTGCATGGCATGCTCATCTCTGTTATGTTTCTGAAATTCTTTTTCTGCTTAATGAAAACTCAGCATAGAGCATATTCATATTTAAATCAAACTTCTTTACTTGGTGATCCTGGGGTGGCTATTGGCATGATTTAAATAATCAAATAATAAAATATGTGGGGATATTCCATATGAAAAAGAAACCAAATAATAGCAGTCCCAGATGGAACCTTCATAATTCATTAATAGTGCGCATTTGAGAATAGAGACTGTAAATCAGTGTTTAATGTTTTTAAGTGTATATTAACTTGGGTCCCGGGGTGTTATTAAGCATCCTTCATGATGATTTTCATATATATGACTGGATCTGATTTCTAATGTACCTGTTATTAACAATATAGGGTAAATATTGTAAACCAAGTGCATTAATGCCTGCTGTGTGACCCTTCTGTGTGGCTCCTAATATGCCACATATATATATATTTAATGTACACCATTACTCATGAAATGTGACCAGACAGATTTAATTTATGACATTGACAGTTAAAAGAATCATGTGGTCTTGTTTAGGGCTTAATAATGACACAGTGTATTTTCTGTGCAAACATAAACTATAATTAGGCGCTAATATGTTAACATTTATGAGGCTACTCATTTAGCTTCAAAAATATGTATTAGGTCAAATTAATAGGCAGGTTTGGTACTGTGTATAGCTGGTGAAAGCATTTTTTATTTCACGGTTCTCACTTGCCATTTCCATGAAATCATACATCCATCCATCCATTATCCAGCCCAGTATATCCTAACTACAGGGTTATGGGGGTCTGCTGGAGCCAATCCCAGCCAACACAGGGCGCAAGGAAGGGAACAAATCCCAGGCAGGGCGCCAGCCCACCGCAAGACACACACACACACACACTCATACACCAAGCACACACTAGGGACAATTTAGAATTGCCAATGCACCTAACCTGCATGTCTTTGGACTGTGGGAGGAAACCGGAGCACCTGGAGGAAACCCACGCAGACATGGGGAGAACATGCAACTCCACGCAGGGAGGACCCGGGAAGCAAACCCAGGTCTCCTTACTGAGAGGCAGAAGTGCTACCACTGCACCACCGTGCCACCCTGAAATCACACAAAATAACTAAATAATTTTTCTCAGAAGATGGCTTTTCATCCATCCATCCATTATCCAACCCGCTATATCCTAAATACAGGTTCACGGGGGTCTGCTGGAGCCAATCCCAGTCAACACAGGGTGCAAGGCAGGAACAAACCCAGGGCAGGGCGCCAGCCCACCGCAGGGCACGCACACACACACACACACCAAGCACACACTAGGGACAATTTAGGATCGCCAGTGCACCTAACCTGCATGTCTTTTGACTGTGGGAGGAAACCGGAGTACACGGAGGAAACCCACACAGACACGGGGAGAACATGCAAACTCCACGCAGGGAGGACCTGGGAAGCAAACCCAGGTCTCCTTACTGCGAGGCAGCAGCGCTACCACTGCACCACCGTGCCACCCTGAAATCATACAAAATAACTAAATAATTTTTCTCAGAAGATGGCTTTTCATTCTCACATAATCATAGTCACAATAATTTTAAGAAATGATTGAAAATATTTAGTATAAGTTGTCAGCTGGAAACAGGGGTAAGGACTACATCAGGCAGGCTGATTTGTGTGTTCTATTCACTGGAATGAAATTCTGTATTTTTGTTTATTATGGCGCTGGAGAGTGGCAATGTGTTGGTCAGACATAGAAGTAAGAATTTACTCTGTACATAATATTGTATATTTTAATACTACTACTACTACATTCGTTACCACTTCCAACCAGCTTGCAAACAAAGGGAATCCCACTGCATGACAATTGCATAACAATACGTCACCTGCTAACATCAACTGGAACTGCATGTAGATATAACAAGTTTATAGGTTTGTAGGGTCATTATTGTCATGTAACCCAGCCACAGGGGATGCACAAACCAGTGTGTTTCTTCATGCCAGTCCCAAGCCCAGATAAATGGGGAGGGTTACGTCAGAAAGGGCATCCGGTGTAAAATTTTGCCAAATCAATATGTGGACAACAATACAAATTTCCATACCGGATCGGTCGAGCCCCGGGTTAACAATGACCGCCACCAGTACTGTTAGCCAACAGGGTGCTGGCAGAAATTGGGCTACTGTTGGCCGAAGAAGAAGGAGAAGAAGAGGGGGGAGACGTGTCCGGAGGCAGGAGTAGAGAAGTAAAGTAAAGAGAGTGGAACTGAGGGTAGGAGCTTTGAATGTTGGCAGTATGACTGGTAAGGGGACAAAGTTAGCAGATATGATGGAAAAAAGGAAGGTTGATACAGTGGTGTGAAAAACTATTTGCCCCCTTCCTGATTTCTTATTCTTTTGCATGTTTGTCACACAAAATGTTTCTGATCATCAAACACATTTAACCATTAGTCAAATATAACACAAGTAAACACAAAATGCAGTTTTTAAATGATGGTTTTTATTATTTAGGGAGAAAAAAAACCCAAACCTACATGGCCCTGTGTGAAAAAGTAATTGCCCCCTTGTTAAAAAATAACCTAACTGTGGTGTATCACACCTGAGTTCAATTTCCGTAGCCACCCCCAGGCCTGATTACTGCCACACCTGTTTCAATCAAGAAATCACTTAAATAGGAGCTGCCTGACACAGAGAAGTAGACCAAAAGCACCTCAAAAGCTAGACATCATGCCAAGATCCAAAGAAATTCAGGAACAAATGAGAACAGAAGTAATTGAGATCTATCAGTCTGGTAAAGGTTATAAAGCCATTTCTAAAGCTTTGGGACTCCAGCGAACCACAGTGAGAGCCATTATCCACAAATGGCAAAAACATGGAACAGTGGTGAACCTTCCCAGGAGTGGCCGGCCGACCAAAATTACCCCAAGAGCGCAGAGACGACTCATCCGAGAGGTCACAAAAGACCCCAGGACAACGTCTAAAGAACTGCAGGCCTCACTTGCCTCAATTAAGGTCAGTGTTCACGACTCCACCATAAGAAAGAGACTGGGCAAAAACGGCCTGCATGGCAGATTTCCAAGACGCAAACCACTGTTAAGCAAAAAGAACATTAGGGCTCGTCTCAATTTTGCTAAGAAACATCTCAATGATTGCCAAGACTTTTGGGAAAATACCTTGTGGACTGATGAGACAAAAGTTGAACTTTTTGGAAGGCAAATGTCCCGTTACATCTGGCGTAAAAGGAACACAGCATTTCAGAAAAAGAACATCATACCAACAGTAAAATATGGTGGTGGTAGTGTGATGGTCTGGGGTTGTTTTGCTGCTTCAGGACCTGGAAGGCTTGCTGTGATAGATGGAACCATGAATTCTACTGTCTACCAAAAAATCCTGAAGGAGAATGTCCGGCCATCTGTTCGTCAACTCAAGCTGAAGCGATCTTGGGTGCTGCAACAGGACAATGACCCAAAACACACCAGCAAATCCACCTCTGAATGGCTGAAGAAAAACAAAATGAAGACTTTGGAGTGGCCTAGTCAAAGTCCTGACCTGAATCCAATTGAGATGCTATGGCATGACCTTAAAAAGGCGGTTCATGCTAGAAAACCCTCAAATAAAGCTGAATTACAACAATTTTGCAAAGATGAGTGGGCCAAAATTCCTCCAGAGCGCTGTAAAAGACTCATTGCAAGTTATCGCAAACGCTTGATTGCAGTTATTGCTGCTAAGGGTGGCCCAACCAGTTATTAGGTTCAGGGGGCAATTACTTTTTCACACAGGGCCATGTAGGTTTGGATTTTTTTTTCTCCCTAAATAATAAAAACCACCATTTACAAACTGCATTTTGTGTTTACTTGTGTTATATTTGACTAATGGTTAAATGTGTTTGATGATCAGAAACATTTTGTGTGACAAACATGCAAAAGAATAAGAAATCAGGAAGGGGGCAAATAGTTTTTCACACCACTGTATATTGTGCGTGCAAGAGACTAAATGGAAGGGGAGTAAGGCCAGGTGGATCGGAGATGGATTCAAATTATTTTATCATAGTGTGGATGGGATAAGAAATGGGCTAGGAGTTATTCTGAAGGAACAGTATGTCAAGAGTGTTTTGGAGGTGAAAAGAGTGTCAGATAGAGTAATGATTATGAAGCTGGAAATTGGAGGTGTGATGATGAATGTTGTTAGTGCATATGCACCGCACGTTGGGTGTGCAACGGGTGAGAAAGAAGATTTTTGGAGTGAGTTGGATGAAGTGATGAACAGTGTACCCAAGGGACAGAAAGTGGTGATTGGAGTGGATTTCAATGGGCATGTTGGTGAAGGGAGACGAGGAGGTGATGGGTAAGTATGGTGTCAAGGAGAGGAATGAAGAAGGTCAGAGGATAGCGGATTTTGCCAAAAGGATGGACATGGCTGTGGTGAATACATATTTTAAGAGGAGAGAGGAACATGAGGTTACGTACAAGAGTGGAGGAAGATGCACACAGGTAGATTACATCCTATGCAGAAGAGTTGATCTGAAGGAGATTGAAGACTGCAAAGTGGTGGCAGGGGAAAGTGTAGTTAAGCAGCTTAGGATGGTGGTCTGTAGGATGACGTTGGAGATCAAGAAGAGGAAGAGAGTGAGGTCAGAGCCAAGGATCAAATGGTGGAAGTTGAAAAAGGAAGACTGCAAGGTTGAGTTTAGGAGGAGGTGAGACAGGCACTGGGTGGCAGTGAAGAGTTACCAGATAGCTGGGAAACTACAGCAGAAGTAGTAAGGGTGACAGCAAGAAAGGTGCTTGGCGTGACATCTGGAAAGAGGAAGGAGGAAAAGGAAACCTGGTATTGGAATGAGGAAATACAGGAGAGTATACAGTGGAAGAGGATGACAAAGAAGAAGTGGGACAGTCAGAGAGATGCAGATAGCAGACAAGAGTACAAGGTGATAAGGCGCAAGGTGAAGAGAGAGATGGTGAAGGCTAAAGAAAAGGCATATGATGAGTTGTATGAGAGGTTGGACACTAAGGAGGGAGAAAAGTACCTGTACCGATTGGCTAGACAGAGGGACCAAGCTGGGAAAGATGTGCAGCAGGTTAGGGTGATAAAGATGGAAACATACTCACAAGCGAGGAGAGTGTGTTGAGCAGATGGAAAGAGTACTCTGAGAGGCTGATGAATGAAGAGAATGAGAGAGAGAAGAGGTTAGATGATGTGGAGATAGTGAATCAGGAAGTGCAACGGATTAGCAAGGAGGAAGTAAGGACAACTATGAAGAGGATGAAAAATGGAAAGGCCGGTGGTCCAGACGACATACCAATGGAACCATGGAGGTGTTTAGGAGAGATGGCAGTGGAGTTTTTCAATAGATTGTTTAATGGAATCTTGGAAAGTGAGAGGATGCCTGAGGAGTGGAGAAGAAGTGTACTGGTGCAGATATTTAAGAATAAGGGGAATGTGCAGGACTGCAGTAACTATAGGGGAATAAAACTGATGAGCCACAGCATGAAGTTCTGGGAAAGAGTAGTGGAAGCTAAGTTAAGAAGTGAGGTGATGATTAGTGAGCAGCAGTATGGTTTCATGCCAAGAAAGAGCACCACAGATGCAATGTTTGCTCTGAGGATGTTGATGGAGAAGTTTAGAGAAGGCCAGAAGGAGTTGCATTGCGTCTTTGTGGACCAGGAGAAAGCATATGACAGGGTGCCTCGAGAGGAGCTGTGGTATTGTATGAGGAAGTCGGGAGTGGCAGATAAGTACTTTAGAGTTGTACAGAATATGTACGAGGGAAGTGTGACATTGGTGAGGTCTGCGGTAGGAGTGACGGATGCATTCAAGTTGGAGGTGGGATTACATCAGGGATCGGCTCTGAGGCCTTGCTTATTTGCAATGTTGATGGGCAGGATGACAGACGAGATTAGACAGGAGTCCCCTTGGACTATGATGTTTGCTGATGACATTGTGATCCGTAACAATAGTAGGGAGCAGGATGAGGGGACCCTGGAGAGGTGGAGATATGCTCTAGAGAGGAGAGGAATGAAGGTCAGTAGGAACAAGACAGAATACATGTGTGTGAATGTGAGGGAGGTCAGAGCAATGGTGAGGATGCAGGGAGTAGAGTTGGTGAAGGTGGATGAGTTTAAATACTTGGGATCAACAGTACAGAGTAATGGGGATTGTGGAAGAGAGATGAAAAAGAGAGTGCAGGCAAAGTGGAATGGGTGGAGAAGAGTGTCAGGAGTGATTTGTGACAGACAGATATCAGCAAAAGTGAAAGGGAAGGTCTACAGGACGGTAGTGAGACCAGCTATGTTATATGGGTTGGAGACGGTGGCACTGACCAGAAAGCAGGAGACAGAGCTGGAGGTGGCAGAGTTAAAGATGGTAAGATTTTTATTGGGTGTGACAAGGATGGATAGGATTAGAAATGAGTACATTAGAAGGTCAGCTCAAGTTGGACGGTTGGGAGACAAAGTCAGAGAGGCGAGATTGTGTTAGTTTGGACATGTGCAGAGGAGAGATGCTGGGTATATTGTGAGAAGGATGCTAAGGATAGAGCTGCCAGGGAAGAGGAAAAGAGGAAGGCCTAAGGGAAGGTTTATGGATGTGGTAAGAGAGGACAAGCAGGTGATGGGTGTAACAGAACAAGATGAAGAGGACAGAAAAATATGGAAGAAGATGATCCACTGTGGCAACCCCTAACGGGGGCAGCCGAGAGAAGAAGAGGGTCATTATTGTCATGTTTACAGAGTACAATGTGCTGTGAAATTCTTACTTGTATGCAGGATCGTCTTAATAGTATCATAAGCACCCAGGCAAAGTAATGCGCTAGGACTCCTGTTTTAATACCAAAACAGAAACATACATAGGCATCAGAAACATCTTTGGACCTCTGCCAGTGCCCATTGTGCCCATACATTAAGACGGCCCTGCATGTATGTGCTCATCAACATGCAATATGTCGCCGCTTACCAGCGCCATGAATACTGAGATTAAGTACCCTGCTTCAAAACTTCAGTCTTCTTTTTCTGAGTTAACTACGTCACCTCAAAACTTCAATGAGTCTGTCAAGGATAACAGAGTATATTACAGACATGAATGCTAAGAAGGAATGTGTAATTATACAGCTGTGAGTTCTCTTTTATCATCCCCCCCTGGGAGCTTACATCTAACACAGAACAGAACTAAAAGTATGATTACCTTTACTAATAATAATAATTCTTTACATTTATATAGCGCTTTTCTCACTACTCAAAGTGCTGTCGGCACAAGGAGAACCCGGGAAGCAAACCCACAATCTCCTTCTACCACTGCGCCACCTGTGACATTCTAGACATACTAGACTGATTGACATGTTGAAATTACAGAGGGAGTGTGTGTTTTGAACTTAGAAAAAATAACATAATGAAACTTCATAATTGATTAAAATGGCTTATATACTGAATATACAGGTATGAGTTAGTCAGTTAATCTGTTAAATGTTAACACTTCTCAATAATGAAACGCCTATTGTATTGCTCTTTAACTGTTTCATCAGTACCTTCCTCCTCCTGTCCTGTAGATGGCCCCCACGCGCCTTCCGTTGAGATTGGTGTCACGTAACACAGGAACAGCAGTCGCACTTTCGACATTAAAGGATCACTTTCAGATATCTGGTTGTCGATGATACATGTGGACTAATAAGTAAATAGTATACATTTAATAAAAATAGTTTTAATCACATTATCTAGTAAAATACTTAAGACTTGAGCAGCGAATCTTAAGGAACTTAGTCAGCTGGGATTTTTTTCTATTCCAGGAAGCGACACGTCACTGATAACCGGACAGGACGAGACCAGGGCAACTAGTTGAGCGTGATATAGAAAAGGGGGGACCAACCGCAAATAAAACATGGGTAAGTTATTACATCTGATATTTGATTTAAGTTGTTTAATGTGACGTTTCGGTGAATGTCTCAAAACAACGCCGACTAATGCGTCATCAGTAAATTTTAAACTATTGCGAGACAAAAATGTGAAACATTTTTTTTTTTTTTGCAAATTCTTCTGAAAATTCCTCCGGTTCAAATTACTATGTCGTGGTACTTTTCATCTTTTTTCTAAAACTTGTATCAGTCTACGGAACAGTTTTTGTAATCGGTAGCACGAAGCGTCCTTGGAAACAAGCAAACCCGGTCTGTCCGTGAATGTAACGTTTCACTGAGTGAGTGTATGCGAGCCAGTGACAGTTTGATATGTGAATGAAAGTGTGGATGCTTATGATTTATCCAACCATTTTTTTCAACTTCGAGTATTTTGTGTATTTAAACGTCCCATGCCGCCCTGTCACGTATCTATCTAGTGGCCCGGTCACCCGGAGTCTGGTCATACGGCACTGGGCACAAGCTGGGAGTCGGGAAAGCGCAGCCCCACCACGCGTGAGACTGAGTAATCTTCAGCATGGGTTTTCTCGGAGTTGTACTAACTAATCGATGAAAGTTGCTCACACCTTTGTACATTTAATATCGCGAGTTTAAACTGTCTATGTAAGTGCTGATCGCAGGGCCAAACGTATGAGTACTTAGTAGCCCAACTACAGTAAGTCATATAAAATTGTAATAATAATAATTCTTTGCATTTATATAGCGCTTTTCTCACTACTCAAAGCGCTCAGCAATTGCAGGTTAAGGGCCTTGCTGAAGGGCCCAACAGAGCAGAGTCTCCTTTGGCATTTACGGGATTCGAACCGGCAACCTTCCGATTGTCAGTGCAGATCCCTAGCCTCAGAGCCACCACTCCGCCTAATGTAATATTAGGCTAATATGTGATTTTTTTTTTTTTTTGGTCTGTGTGTACACGTTAGACAGTTGACACAGACACATAGTTATCAAATTGATTGTGATTGATATTTAAGACGATTCCGAGAAAACAAAAGAGTGATGATTTAAAAACCATTACATTATGAATGATTTTGTAAACGTTTATCAACTGTACAAAAGAAAAATGATAAAACACGAATATGTTTGAACTTCTCAGTGTATTCAGAACTGGATTTGATTTATTTTGCTGCAGATTGGAGTCGGTGACTCTGTAAATTTAGTTATTAAATATCTTTAGAAATAATATCCCTTTGATACACAGATCACTTCATATAGTCTTCATTAGTACATCATCTGTCCATCTTATAAAATTTTTTAAACTCTAGGAACCGGAAGTGAACTCTGGTCTTTCTGTATGCTGCTGCTCGCCAATTTGTTTTTTAGTCTTTTTTTTTTTTTGCCTTTTGCCTTTTGCATTGGATCTGACATCGCCTTTGCATCAGATTAAAAACTGATATCACGCATTCCTGTCCCTTCCCCCTTTCGGCCTTAACACAAGCCCTGTGCTGGCTACAATCTGTGTGGGTAAGTGGAAACTTTCTCACTGATTCTCTGCTCAAGCAACTAGCTTTGATGAAAAGGTGGTGGAAACTGCCCGTTGTCAGTTGCTGAGTACTTGTGGAAATCCCAGTGGTGACGGTCTACTGGCTAACGTGTTATTTTAATTGGGCCGAGTAGGTACACAAGGGGTACATTGCTTTTCTGCCAATCTGGAATTTGCTTGGGTGATTTTTGGAAATCTACTATGAGAAACCTCAATTGGTTGTCATGGATTACTATGTCTACTTTGCTATCTAATGCAGTCACATCTACAAAACTAAAATACTCACCAGGAGCCTCATGCATAACGCTGTGCATAGAATTCTCACTATAACACGACGTAAGCACAAAAGCGGAAATGTACTTACGCACAAAAAAATCCAGATGCATAAATCTGTGCGTTCGCCAACTTCCACATTCTTCTGCTACATAAATCCCGGTCAGCATGGGAATTAACTCATGTGCATACACCCGCTGCCCCAACTCCTCCCAGAATTACGCCTCTTTGAGAATGCAAATCAGTATAAATAGCCGTTAAACTCAGTGTTCTGTGAAAAGACAATGGCAGAAGTACGAGGAAAAATAGAAGAATTTCAGCGAATACCAAGTGGAGGCAAAGAAAAACGTACTATTTGTTGGTTTAAACAGTGGTATTAACAACAAAAGGAAGTTGATCGAGTAACATAGTGTGTTGGAGAAACTCGAAAGCTGAAGTTCGCACAGTGCCCAAAATAAAAAAGAAGTTGTCACATATCAAAGTCGCCGTGAAAAGGCAAGTTGTAGCCAACCGTCTGAGTGTCATATGAAAGCTTATTAGGGTACAGAGGAAAAAAAAAAAAAGGCACACAGTGGGGAAAAAAGCACAAAATGTCAACTTTAATCTCGAAATTTCCACTTTAATCACGTAGTTTATTTTGTCATTAAAGTAGAACATCATAAACTTCATCTTAAAATCGTTTAATTTACTAGTTTCCCAAATCCCATCGTAACTAAAGTAGCACGTTAAATTCCTTGTTTTGTATTTTATCTTCTATGTGCTCTATGTGCCTGAATCACTACGTGCTCTTCCTCTGACAGGATACAGAATCCATTACATTTGTAATATTACAGCTCTCTGAATAATTAAAATACTGAGAAGTATACGTGATATCATTTTCATGATGATAGGAGTTAAAGCATGTTATTAAACATGGGAACACGGTGGCGCAGTGATTGTTCATGTCTTATGCAAGATGCTTGCTGCGCCATGTGCAACCTTCGATGAAATGCTTTATTACAGAAGTACTGTCTCTTTCAAACGTACTAACCACCACTTCCTGTCCTTACTTTTCTTTCTCCAAATACCCAATCACCACACAATCCGCTCTGTAATAGACGTTAAGCCATCTGTACGCTTAGAACGCAGATTCTTCAAAACTTAAGGAACATCGAAATATCTTCGTAATGTTTAATTATTCTATCCATCTATCCTTCCAGTGTCGCGCCAGCCGCAGCAAGAATACAGCGCGAGGCAGGAAGAATCCATGAATGGAGCTCAAGCTTCCTGCTAGCGCTGTGGCACCGTGTAGTTAAAGTTAGTTTTATCTGTATAATGTAATAAGTATATTTTGCTGCATTTTATCTTAAAAATGATATCATCATCATATGTAAATACGCGCTTTATAAAGTGGCTCAGGTTGTGCAATATTATAACTGTATCATAAGTACAATTACCTCACTGTAACTTGCAAGTACAAACAGTTCTACAAGGAGCACTTGATGGACTTATTGAGTGCGTGTATAGTTCTTGGGATGAAACTGTTTGGGAACCATGAGGTCCAAACAGGAAAGGCTCTTATGCGTTGGTCGGGTGAGAGCAGTTCAAGCGAATGGCTGAGGCAGCGTGTGCTTGATGCTATATACCGATAATTCTCTTTCCGATCAGCTGCTGTAGATCTGAGATTCACACTCAGATACAGTGATATAAATACTCTGAGTGGAGCAGTGAGAGTAATATGGAAAAAGATGATCTGATGTGGCAACCCCTAATGGGAGCAGCTGAAATAAGAAGAAGAAGGTGCAGTGAGAGTAACAACGCTAAAGCAGCTATTTTATTTAGAACAGTTTGACCATTCTGTGGACCATTATATTGTTACAGGTTAATTACAATCGGATGCATTAAACTAATAAACAATATGCGGTTCATTTCATTTATAATTTGTATTTATAAAGCCGCGTCAGGGATGTGGATCTAAAAAAGAAAGGGAAACCACATAGGAACAGTACCACTGCTTTGACGCTGAGTGCCACCAGTCTGCAAAACCAAGCAGAGAACTTGCGTACGACAGGGTATGAACTACCGTGGAAATGTGTGTGTCTTTACGCCAAGTTTCGATTTTATACATCACGATTTGAACGTGGAAACGTTCTTGCGCAACATTTCTGTGCATACGCACCATTTATACATGAGGCCCCAGATGAATTGTATCGACTTGAAACAAACTATGAATTGCCTGCTGATCTCCTGTTGTACTGCTGCTTTCTCCAACGTCCAAAGAATGCTCACTGGGGGTCTCGTCGTCGTTTTTGTCTCAGAAGAAGTAACAGCTTGTCTATTCCTTCACTTTGGTCTGAAAGACACTCTTGTCCACCTATTTTTGAGCGACGTGTTGATCGTAATGTGCTGATTTTTGTGGTAAAATCACCGGAATATACATCCATAGACGTTTTGAAGTTTGGATTATTTAATACTCGATCTATCTCTAACAAAGCACTGCTCATTGGTGATTTTATCATAGACACTAAGATGGACTGTTTATATCTTATGGAAACTTGACAGCAACTGGGTGATTATTTTCATCTAAATCAAGCGCTCCCTCTGGGGTTTGTGTGTATCTCTAAATCCCATTCTTTGGGGAGGGGAGGTGGTCTCACAATAATTCACCGCAAAGACCTAAAATTATCACCGATACCTCTTCCAGCGTATCCTTCCTTTGAACTGTTACCTGGCAAACTCTGCGGACCTTCACCTATTATAATTGCTGTTTTATATAGACCTCTTAAACTATCAAGTGTTTTTATTCCAGACCTTTTTACTGTTTTAACTACTTTGTGTGCAGTGTCTCCTTACGTCATCCTTATGGGTGATTTTAACATACACTTTGACACCTCAACTGATGCAGTCACAAATGATTTTAATGAAATCCTTGACTTGTTTTGTTTTAATTGAATATATGAACGTTTCAACTTATAACAAGGATCATATTTTAGACTTAGTTTGCTACTTTGGTATCATACCTCACAATCTTATTCCTACTGCTTTACTCATCTCGGATCACAAAATGATTACATTTGATGTTAGTTTACCTCTCAGTAAAATAAAGGTTCAGTGTGTGATTTCATTTTGTAATGTTAAGCATGTACACTGTTAATCGTGAAGAGCCGTATTAATTTATTGCAGTTCCAGCCTGATTCTCCTTCTGCTACCACACCATCAGAATTAGTAGACCATTACACTGCTGCTCTGTCTTTTGCCTTCGATACACTGGCTCCCTTAAAAATACGGACTGTTTCATTTATTCACACTGCTCCCTGGTTTACACCTTCACTCCGACAGCTCAAGGCCAGGGGCTGACAATTGGTGTGTCTAGCTAAGAAGACTGGTCTTGTTGTACATAAGGAAATGTATTCAGATCATGTTAAATTACAAAAATGCTCTCTCTCTGCTGCCAAAACTGTATACTATCCTAAAATTTTCAATACAGGAGGAAAAAATACTAGACCTCTTTTTTCCACAATGAATGGGGTAATTACACCACCAGAAAATGTTGCTCACCATAACCACTCTGTTAAATACTGCTGTAATTGTTTTGGATTTCTTCAACTCAAAAATTGAAAAAATCCACCAGAAACCTTCTTCATCTATTTCTGCAGAAAATGACATGCTTTCCACTATCACCCATATTCCTTTACCAACCACCTTATTCTCAGATTTCAGTTTAACAGATGAAAATGATATCTCTAAGTTTATAACAAAATCTAATTCTTCCACATGCCAATTAGATCCAATACCTACAAGCTCTGTTAAGTCCTCTTCCCATACTACACACACGGTCCCCCTCTCACTAAAAACGGCCTCAATTACTCCAATTCTGAAAAACCCTGGCTTAGACCCTAATATTCTTAACAATTTATTGGCTTATTTCAAATGTTTCATTCATATGTAAAGTTCTCGAAAAGATAGTTGCCTACCAACTTCATTCCCATCTCTCAAAAATAGCCTTTTTGAACAGTTTCAATCTTTTTTTTGTCCTAAATATAGCACAGAAACTGACCTGGTCAAAATCACAAATGATCTTCTCTGGGCAGCTGACATGGGACTTTTATCAATTCTTGTAATTCTTGACCTCAGCTCCGCATTTGACACCATATCTCATCAGATACTTTTGAAACGACTAGCTAGTTTTGGAGTCTGTGGCCTTGTCATCCATTGGTTTTCTTCCTACCTCACTGATAGGAAGCAATTTGTTCAAATAAAGGGCTTTAAATCTAAGAATGCAGTTGTTACCCAGGGAGTTCCGCAGGGTTCTGTTTTGGGGCTGCTTCTTTTTCTCATTTACATCTTCCCAATAGGTAATATCTTTTGACACCATGGTATTAAATTTCATTGTTATGCTGATGACACCCAGCTTTATCGACTAAATACACTTCTGTGTTTTTTCTCCAAATACTCTTATGGCATGTCTCCAACACATAAAGTCATGGACGACTCATAATTTTCTCCAATTAAACAGCAATAAAACTGAGGTGCTCCTCATTAGTTCTAAATCTACACTCACTAAGGTTAACCATTATTGCATTTTAAATAACAACACCAATATAAACATCTCGGGTTAAGAGCCTGGGTGTCATTCTAGACAGTACCCTCTCTTTTTCTTCCCATAAAAGTAATGTTCCTCGGACTGCCTTCTTCCATTTCCAAAGCATTTCTAGACTTCTTCCTGTTCTTATGCAGCATAGTACTGACCCGAGTCACCTCACATATAGATTACTGTAATGTTATTCTATCTGGCATCCCGCAAAAACTTATCTATCGCTTACAACTGCTGCCAGGATAATAACCTGCTGTTCTAAATCCACTGAACATATTACACCGATTCTCTCTCCACTTCACTGGCTCCCTGTTAACTACAGAATACAATACAAAATAGTGCTCTTAACGTTTAAAGCTCTCCACAACCTCACTGATCTCCAACAGACTTGCACTCCCTCTCGCTCACTCAGATCCTCATCTGCAGCTCGACTTTCTGTACCACACATCAAACTCTGTTCTATGGGAGCTCGAGCGTCTCTCATAGTGCTCCTCAACTCGAGAATTCTCTTCCCTCTCATATCCATCAACTAGACTCCATGACACAGTTTAAAACTGCCCTCAAAACTTACCTCTTCAAACTGGCATACTAGTTATGAATTGAACACTGTTACTGCCTGTTATCTTTGATGTTTGCTACTACCTCTGTACTTTATTGCTATTTGATTTTATCGTCCTCTTTGTTTTTATATTTTATTAATTTCATTGTAAGGTGATATTGAGTGTTAAGAAAGGTGCCTAATAAATAAAATGTATTATTATTAAAAAGTTTGTCTGGTTCAGGATAGTAATAACCTTTACTATTAGTCGTTATATTTTCCATTGAAAGATGTGCATTGCTATTTGTAGAGTCAACAAAAATTAATAACATAATAATTTACTCTGAAGTAAACCGTGAAGTCTGTGTGGGGTTCTCATGTTGTCCTTATGGGTTTTATCTACTCCACTGCATACTATTTAGAGATATTATTAATTGCCCCGGTTTGAGAATAGGGGATCAGGAGATTGATGGGGTGTGCATGTGTGATCTTCAGTGGCCCCACCGAGAGTTGGTACAGCCTTTCCCCTAATGGTGTCAGTCTCTTTATCCCCATTACTCTGTTAAATTAAGTGCCTGAAACTGATCTGAAATCACATTTTGATTTTACATTCTCTCTTTCCTTCTACTGCTGAATGTTTGCACATTGAGTGTCAGTTGTAGAAAAAAAAAAGAACAGTGTTCAATATAGGCAATACTCTTAAACACACTTTCATGCTTGCATCTCTTTCAGGAAAGGATGTTATCTTGAGCAGGACTCTCCAAAAGCAGTGCAGAGCCACATGACGCCCTAACCCACATAGCCTGACCTTTTACAGTTTTTCTCTTTCCATTTCCTGAACCTGCTTTTGTTCAGCTCAGCTAGCAGAATGCACAGTGCAAGGCTTGCAGCCAAAAGATTCAGGAGATCAATGGACTTCAAACTATAGCTCCATTTTCTGCAGTTAAACCAAACCAATGTGTCACACAATTACAGGTTTTTACAATAAAAATTAAAAGTGGGACATTTAATAAGCACTGTCAGGTGGTTTGCACATTTCTTCGGTTATTAAAATTTAACTGTGCTATTCTGTGAGATCAAAAATATAAAATGAAATGAAATGGAAATCTATGTGTAGAATATAAATTCATGGCTCCGATTATTAACTTGTCGTTATTCCATGCTAATCTGTTAACATTCCTTAATCTGTAGCTTGTAGCATGAATGGTTTAGAACATGAATTTCATGCAAGTGCCTTAATTGTTTGCCTAATAAATGCAAATATTTTATTCAGAGGCTTGAAACTAAATACTATAGATGTATGATAAACATTACATTTGTTTATTTCTAATATTACATAGTTCACTTGTTAAATAAAATTTGATACTTTGCTGTCATGTTAAGCCATCCATCCATTTTCCAACCCGCTGAATCCAAACACAGGGTCATGGGGGTCTGCTGGAGCCAATCCCAGCCAACACAGGGCACAAGGCAGGAACCAATCCTGAGCAGGGTGCCAACCCACTGCAGGACATCATGTTATGCCACATTTTGGAATTAAGTCTTTGAACCAATTCTAGTTCTTTTTAAAGGTGCAAGAAAAAGAAGGTGGCAAGGTTGTCTGTAGACCTTTTTTTGGAAGAAAGGGACACATTTTCCTCCTTTTGTAGAAATGGCAGAAATCATATAAAAATAATCACCTGAGAGAACTTTGCAGATTTTATGTAAAAAAAAAAAAAAAAAAGACAACAGATACCACGAATTATTCTTGTTTTGTATCATGGTAGTCTTTTAAGAAGTACTAATATTAGTGTCAATCTTTTTATACAAAATTAAAGCTGGTAATTTTATAATGATTTGATGGCATAATTCTTTCCCAACCAAAGATTGGCTTGCTTCCAACTTTACAAGTAAGGAGTGAGTGGCTGCCCCAAGTGAAGGGCTTCAGGTACCTCAGGGTGTGGGCAGAGGCAGTTGTGACGTTGACCAATGAATAAACTGGGCAGTAGCCATTGGCCCACTCTTTCAAGTTGGGTACCAGCTCTCTGATAACCTGAACTTGATAAGTGAGGGAAAAAAATGAAAAGATGGATGGATTTATATTGTGCACCTTAATGATTTGCATTATCTTAATGTTCATGGATCCCAGTCAGGCATGCATGCAGGATTTTACCAAAGTCGATTTAAATGTAGATGAAGCTATTACTGTAATTTATGTATTGAATTAATTTCTGTTTGAATTAGAATTTGGTGATTGCAAACATTTGATTTCTTATATTTTGCATTTTTAAGGAGGCTTATTCTCTAGCATCTTTACCAGTTTGTTTGGGACAAGAGAGATGAGAATCTTGATTCTTGGTCTTGATGGAGCAGGGAAGACTACTATACTGTACAGATTACAAGTGGGAGAAGTTGTTACTACCATACCAAGTAAGTCTTGGCAAAGATGAAAATGATTCAGTAAAAATTGAAAATGTTTGATTATTACTTTAATCCTTATCTAAGTATGACAAATTACAATCTTAACTGTAAGAAATTGAAATGTCCACTTTTTCTTACACTATCCTAAATTTGCAATTGAAATTTTATTGTTTGAAATTTTTATTTTATCGTTTGAAATTGTTGTTTTCTAACTTACCAAATTATCAACCTACCAAAGGGATATCCTGCTGGGGTCACATAGTGAGAACATTGAGGAGGTTGTTGACTGCACTACTGACTACATCAACTTCTGTATGGACATTGTAGTTCCAGTAAGAACAGTACGCTGTTATGCTAACAACAAGCCATGGCTTACAAGTGACATCAAGGGCCTTTTGAACCAGAAGAAAAGGGCTTTTAAAGGCGGTGATCAGCATGAGCTCAAGCGCGTGCAGAAGGAACTCTGAGTCCAGCTCAGGGTGGCGAAGGATCAGTACAGGAGAAAGTTGGAGCAGAAGTTGCAGAATAACAGTATGAAGGAAGTGTGGGATGAGATGAAGATCATCACTTGCTGCAGCTCGAAGCGGGGTGCCACCATCGAGAGAGAAGTGGAGAGAGCAAACCAGATGAACAACTTCTTTAACAGGTTTGACCACCCTAACCCACTCTCACTCTCACCTCGGAGTACTGCACCCTCCACCCATCCTTCTGCTGATACCAGCATAGGAGAGAGTTTCCCCTCACCCACAATTACATCAGCCCAGGTAAGCAGAGAGCTGAGGAGACTTTGTGCCAGCAAAGCAGTGGGTCCAGATGGAGTATCACCACGACTGCTGAAGGCCTGTGCGTTGGAGCTGGGGAGTCCTCTACAGCACATCTTCAACCTGAGCCTGGAACAGGGGAGAGTCCCGAGGCTTTGGAAAACATCTTGCATCACCCCAATCCCAAAGGTATCACGTCCTGGTGAGCTGAATGACTTCAGGCCTGTCGCCCTGACGTCACATGTGATGAAGACCATGGAGCGGCTGCTGCTTCACCACCTGAGGCCACAGGTCCACCACGCCCTCGACCCTCTGCAGTTTGCATATCAGTAGAAGGTGGGAATGGAGGATGCCATCATCTATATGCTACACAGATCCCTCTCCCACTTGGACAGAGGCAGTGGTGCTGTAAGAATTATGTTTCTGGACTTCTCTAGCGCCTTCAACACCATCCAACCTCTGCTCCTCAGGGACAAGCTGACAGAGATGGGAGTAGATTCATACCTGGTGGCATGGATCGTGGACTATCATACAGACAGACCTCAGTATGTGCGTCTCGGGAACTGCAGGTCTGACATTGTGGTCAGCAGCACAGGAGTGCTGCAGGGGACTGTACTTTCTCCGGTCCTGTTCAGCCTATATACATTGGACTTCCAATACAACTCGGAGTCCTGCCACGTGCAAAAGTTCGCTGACGACGCTGCTATCGTGGGCTGCATCAGGAGTGGGCAGGAGGAGGAGTATAGGGACCTAATCAAGGACTTTGTTAAATGGTGTGACTCAAACCACCTACAACTGAACACCAGCAAAACCAAAGAGCTGGTGGTGTATTTTAGGAGGCCCAGACCCCTCATGGACCTCGTGATTATCAGAGGTGACTGCGTGCAGAGGGTGCAGATCTATAAATACCTGGAAGTGCAGCTGGATGATAAATTGGACTGGACTGCCAATACTGATGCTCTGTCAAAGAGAGGACTGAGCCGACTATACTTCCTTAGAAGGCTGGCGTCCTTCAACATCTGCAATAAGATGCTGCAGATGTTCTATCAGACAGTTGTGGCAAGCGCCCTCTTCTACGCAGTGGTGTGTTGGGGAGGCAGCATTAGGAAGAGGGACACCTCACGCCTGGTCAAACTGGTGAGGAAGGCAGGCTCTATTTTAGTCACGGAGCTGGACAGTTTGACATCTGTGGCAGAGCAACGGGCACTGAGCAGGCTCCTGTCAATCATGGAGAATCCACTGAACAGTTTCATCTCCAGACAGAGGAGCAGCTTCAGCGACAGACTGCTGTCAATTTCTTGCTCCACTGACAGACTGAGAAGATCGTTCCTCCCCCACACTATGCGACTCTTCAGTTCCACCGGGGGGGTAAACATTAACATTATACAAAGTTATTGTCTGTTATTCCAGCATTTTTATCACTCTTTAATTTAGAATTGTTTTTTATCAATATGCTGCTGCTGGAATATGTGAATTTCCCTTTGGGGATTAATAAAGTATCTATCTCTCTATCTCTCTACAGTACATCCGGAAAGTATTCACAGCGCATTACTTTTTCCACATTTTGTTATGTTACAGCCTTATTCCAAAATGGATTAAATTCATTTTTTAATCAAAATTCTACACACAACTCCCCATAATGACAACGTGAAAAAAGTTTACTTGAGGTTTTTGCAAATTTATTAAAAATAAAAAAATTGAGAAAGCACATGTACATAATTATTCACAGCCTTTGCCATGAAGCTCAAAATTGAGCTGAGGTGCATCCTGTTGCCCCTGATTATCCTTGAGATGTTTCTGCAGCTTAATTGGAGTCCACCTGTGGTAAATTCAGTTGATTGGACATGATTTGGAAAGGCACACACCTGTCTATATAAGGTCCCACAGTTGACAGTTCATGTCAGAGCACAAACCAAGCATGAAGTCAAAGGAATTGTCTGTAGACCTCAGAGACAGACAGATTGTCTCGAGGCACAAATCTGGGGAAGGTTACAGAAAAATTTCTGCTACTTTGAAGGTCCCAATGAGCACAATGGCCTCCATCATCCGTAAGTGGAAGAAGTTCGAAACCACCAGGACTCTTCCTAGAGCTGGCTGGCCATCTAAACTGAGCAATCGGGGGAGAAGAGCCTTAGTCAAGGAGGTGACCAAGAACCCGATGGTCACTCTGTCATAGCTCGAGAGGTCCTCTGTGGAGTGAGGAGAACCTTCCAGAAGGACAACCATCTCTGGAGCAATCCACCAATCAGGCCTATATGGTAGAGTGGCCAGACAGAAGCTACTCCTTAGTAAAAGGCACATGGCAGCCCGCCTGGAGTTTGCCAAAAGGCACCTGAAGGACTCTCAGACCATGAGAAAGAAAATTCTCTGGTCTGATGAGACAAAGATTAAACTCTTTGGTGTGAATACCAGGCGTCGCGTTTGGAGGAAACCAGGCACCGCTCATCACCAGGCCAATACCATCCCTACAGTGAAGCATGGTGGTGACAGCATCATGCTGTGGGGATGTTTTTTCAGCGGCAGGAACTGGGAGACTAGTCAGGATAAAGGGAAAGATGACTGCAGCAATGTACAGAGACATCCTGGATGAAAACCTGCTCCAGAGCGCTCTTGACCTCAAACTGGGGCGATGGTTCATCTTTCAGCAGGACAACAACCCTAAGCACACAGCCAAGATATCAAAGGAGTGGCTTCAGGACAACTCTGTGAATGTCCTTGAGTGGCCCAGCCAGAGCCCAGACTTGAATCCGATTGAACATCTCTGGAGAGATCTTAAAATGGCTGTGCATCGACGCTTCCCACCCAACCTGATGGAGCTTGAGAGGTGCTGCAAAGAGGAATGGGCGAAACTGGCCATGGATAGGTGTGCCAAGCTTGTGGCATCATATTCAAAAAGACTTGAGGCTGTAATTGCTGCCAAAGGTGCATCGACAAAGTATTGAGCAAAGGCTGTGAATACTTACAGTATGTACATGTGATTTCTCAGTTTTTTTATTTTTAATAAATTTGCAAAAAACCTCAAGTAAACTTTTTTCACGTTGTCATTACGGGGTGTTGTGTGTAGAATTCTGAGGAAAAAAATGAATTTAATCCATTTTGGAATAAGGCTGTAACATAACAAAATGGGAAAAAAGTGATGCGCTGTGAATACTTTCTGGATGCACTGTATTTAAGTAAAACCTAAAACATGCACATCCAAAATTACATTCCCTTTTTAACCAGCATATCTCTGATTGAAAATCAGTAAACTTTAGTCTAGTTTTGTGTATTTCTATTTTAATGTGAGACCAAATGTTGTATAGCCAGAAGTACCACAGCTAACCTTTCTTTTGTTTTTTTATTTTTATTAGCAATTGGCTTCAATGTTGAAACTGTGACATATAAAAACCTTAAATTCCAAGTATGGGACTTGGGAGGACAAACAAGTATAAGGTAATTAAAATTACACTTAAAATATGATATATTTCCCATTTCTCCATTCACTGTTAAAACCTATTCATTGCCTGTAAAAGCATCCCTCTTATGATGTCAGTGTCAGATGAAACTGTCCATGTAAGCTACTTAATTTGGTCTGGATGCACATCATGATCTGATTGCTTTCGCATGATTTTCACGTTTGTCCATAGTATGTCTGAACTCCATTATATTCTTTGGAAGCTAACGACGAGCAGTGTCAGGACAGGCACTGGCCTCTTATGGGCTTGTACTAAATAAGTGGGTTTAAAAAAAAATGAATGGATTGTGTCATTTGGTCCACATCTTTTTTTTTTTCCTTTTTAATATCACTCATTTTTTTTCCTTCATCATTTTTCAGGCCATATTGGCGGTGTTATTATTCTAATACAGATGCAGTGATATATGTGGTAGACAGCTGTGACAGAGACAGAATGGGAATTTCCAAATCAGAACTTGTTGCAATGTTAGAGGTAAGCAGATGTACTCTTCAGACATTTTTATAAATGCTGAACAGATGTCATTGACCTCTGAGGAACAAAAAAGACACTTCCTATATATCTTTCTGTTTGTAGCATACCAGGTTGAGCTGCTTTTTACCTTGCGACAAGCAAGAATTTTTCAAGTCATAGATTCAACTTGGTTTGGGAAACTTTTGTGGTGGATTTTGATCCCTGCTATGTCAAACCATGATGAAGTTCTTGAAATTTTTTGGCTATACATTCTTGTTGTGAATATCCTGTTGGACATCATTAATGCTGGATATGTTTTAAGTAATATACATTAATAAGCCAAAACATTATGACCACCTGCCTAATATTCTGTTGCTCCTCTGGCTGGCCTTAGAACAGCTCTATAACCCTCTGAGGCATACGCTCTGTAAGACCTGAAGGTGTCCTCTGGTATCTGGCACCAGGATGTTAGGAGCAGATCCTCTGTGTCCTGCAAGTGGCAATTTGGAGCAACTACAGATTGAACTTGTTGTTCCAATACATCCCACAGATTTTTAACATCTGAAGAATTTGAAAGCCAGGGAAGCACCTTGAACTATTCACCGTGTGTTTCTCATGACACATTATTCTGCTGATAGATGTCGCTTCCATCAGAAATATTGTTACCATGAAAGGGTGAATCTGATATGCAACAATGTTAAGATACATAGTATGCGTGAAATTGGTGCCCACATGAATGATCCAGGGTTTCTCAGCAGATCATTGCTCAAAACACCATCATGCTTCTGCTGGGTTGTTTTCTTCCCATAGCTCATCCTGGTGCCATCTCTTTGCCAGCTAAGCTACACAAATATATCCAGCTGTCCACATGTTCGGCAGAATCAGACCAGGTAACCTTCTTTTGGTTTCAACACATGCTTGCACATTTAGGCACTGTCAGCAGTGGACAAAGGTTAACATGAGCACTCAAGACATAACATGGCCTTTTTTTGTGATTAGTTTTTTAATGTATTTTATCGAACAAAGTCAAAAACAGAAATAATCAGCATGTGAAAGAAACCCAAATGACATCCATCCTATACCATACCACCAGGAACCACCGTTTTTGACTTCTCACATTAATGAATCTTGGCTGCTCAGCACCCTGGTGGTGGTTTGTAGTTTTTCCTTCCTTGTACCACAGTTGATAGGTACTGCTGCTGGAGAATGTGAATTTCCCCTTGGGATTAATAAAGTATCTATCAATTTATCTATCTATCCATCCTACACAACTGATCATGAACACTGCACATGCCTTGTCTTTTCGAAAATACTCTGACCATAGCGATTCTGCCCTTATTGAAGTCACTGTGGTCTTTATACCTGCCCATTTCTTGTGTATTCAACACGTCAACTGTGAGTACTTAATGCCAGCTTACAGTCTTCCTATCCCTGACCTTGAAACGTACTGCTGGTAAGAAATGGTCAGTGTCATTCACTTCACATGTGAGTGGCCATAATGTTTTGGCTCATCAATGCATATGTTATGCATAATGGACTGCAAAAGTACACAAGACAGATTTTTTACAATTAACTTACACTTGGGAAATTTGTAATGGCTTATACTAGATGAAAGGTGCTAGTGAGTACATTAACACTGGATACTAAGGTCAGTATTTTTTTCTTCATATGTCTTTTTATTAGCATTTGGTGTAATGGAATGTGCAGATCTGAGACTTGGGCATTTGTGAGTCCTTTCACTTGAGATTCAGCAAGATTTTTTTGATCTCTCACAAAGTTTGGTCTGCACAATGAACTAGAGGAGAATGGTGAAATGTAAACCTTGGTTAATAACATTTTATAGAAACTACTAGGCTCACTAATTTATTAATTTATGTGTGTTTACCAGTCTTGTGTGCTAACTGTCTACTCTGATGCATCATTTATGAAAGCATAAAAATGCCTGCACAGGATTGTTTTAGCAATCAGGGTTATGCAACAGAACTCGCTACAGCCTATTCAGTGTTTGTATGTTCTCTGTATGTCTGTGTGGGGTTTTTCTCAGGGTTTCCCTCTTTTTCACTTACATAACAAAGATGTAGAGAAAAGCCAAGCAAAATGACACCTTTTATTGGCTAACTAAAAAGATTACAATATTCAAGCTTTCGAGGCAACTCAGGCCCCTTCTTCAGGCAAGATGCCTCGAAAGCTTGAATATTGTAATCTTTTTAGTTAGCCAATAAAAGGTGTCATTTTGCTTGGCTTTTCTCTACATTCATAATGGCTAATACGGTACAACACCCCAGTACTATAACAAAGATATGTAAGCTATGTTAATTTATTAATTGATGACACTAAATTAGCCTAATGTAATTGATTGGTAAAGTGTGTTTTATGGTGGATTGGCACTCCATCTACGGTACATTCCTATATTATGCCTGATACTGCTAGGATAAGCTGTGTCTTCTGTGAGCATGAATTAACAAAGCTAAACCATCAACTTCCCGACAGTGTTCAGAAGCCATTAAGAAGGCTAATAGAATGTTAGGTTATATAGCACGATGTGTGGAGTACAAGTCCAAGGAGGTTCTGCTCAGCCTTTATAATGCACTGGTGAGGCCTCGTCTTGAGTACTGTGTGCAGTTTTGGTCTCCAGGCTACAAAAATGACATAGCAGCGCTAGAAAAGGTCCAGAGAAGAGCAACTAGGCTCATTCTAGGGCTACAGGGGATGAATTATGAGGAAAAATTAAAATAGCTGAGCCTATACAGTTTAAGCAAAAGAAGATTAACAGGTGACATGATTGAAGTGTTTAAAATTATGAAGGGAATTAGTACAGTGGATCAAGACAGTTATTTTAAAATAAGTTCATCAAGAACATGGGGACACAGTTGGAAACTTGTTAAGGGTAAAGTTTGCACAAACATTAGGAAGTTTTTCTTTACACAGAGAATGATAGAAACTTGGAATAAGCAACCAAGTAGTGTCGTGGACAGTAGGACTTTGGGGACTTTCAGAACTTGACTTGAAGTTTTTTGGAAGAATTAAGTTGATAAGACCGGCAAGCTTTGTTGGGCTGAATGGCCTTTTCTCATCCAGATTAATCATTCTTCTATCACTTCAGAAGATTAGAACAAAGTGTGTAGAATGATATGCCAAGGTTCTGTTTGATTATCTTGTATCTGCTTTCCATACAGCTAATCAAATTATTTTGGCTGAAAGATTGGCAGTGCTTTTCAGTAGGCAGAGATGTCACCTGATTGAACTTTTTGGTTAATAGGTTATAGCAAATCAAAACTGATGAATGGTTGCCTGACAAATACAATAGATTTAGTCGTAGTAGTATATTCATAGGTACAGGTCTTGCTCTTATAGGATGATGAAGTGGGAGAATATGGACATTTCTTGAATGACTTTGTTGTCTGGTGCAGTATTGCTTTATTTCAGTTGAACATGGTAAAGACAAAAGACATGCAGACTGATTTCAGGAAAGGAGCAGCATGACCACCCAAGCACAAGTGGGGATCCGGCAGACCAGACTGAAATTCTTCAAATGATTCCATCGGGAGTTTGTGCAGATTCCTTCTGTCAGTCTTTACAAGACAATGTAATATAAAAACAACAGAAGAAAACCTTTTATCTCTAGTGCCATGGCTGTTCATATCTACCAGGCTGGCCTAATAGTTCATTGTTTAGTTTTTCTGGATTGCTTTTCTTTAAAATGTTTACTGGTACTGTGAATTTATCTGGTTGCACCTTCTCTCATTCTGATTTCAGATGTTATTTTATTTAAGTTTTAATTTTGCTGCAGTAGGAACATTAAATCTGTGATTTAGAACCATTTAAGTTTTGAGCACTGTTTTATTTAATGCTTTTAGAATACCATTATGAATATGCATTCTCATTACAGGAAGAAGAGCTGAAAAAGGCCATATTAGTGGTATTTGCAAACAAACAGGATATGGAACAAGCAATGACACCCACGGAAGTTGCAAATTCACTTGGTTTGCCAGCTCTTAAAGACAGAAAGTGGCAGATTTTCAAAACATCTGCAACAAAGGGCACTGGGCTAGATGAAGCAATGGAATGGTAGGTGGCCACCAGCTCTTGTGATCTGAAGGAGCTTTTATCTCTTACACCAAAGTATATGTAAACCAAAAAAAAACTATTGATTTTAAATGTAATTATGCTAGATGGACCTTCAAAACAATCTTTAACTGCTGCCTAATATTTTTTAAGTGTAATGCTGTGTGCAGAACTTAGGGAAGAACTTTGAATTATGTTTGAGAACGATTATCTCTGGGTGCCAAAAATGTGCATGTTTGGTTAATTGACGGTTTTAATTTGGCGTTATGTGAGCCTGTGTGTGTGTGTGTGTGTGTGTGTGTGTGTGTGTGTGTGTGTGTGAATGACCTGTAGTGACCTGCTACCCCATCCAAGATTGGATCCCACCCTTTGTCCTTATGTTTTTGGGGTAGGCAACATTTCCTATGACCTTGAAACTCATAATCCGAATAGAAACTGGTATAAAAAGTCTACTAAAACTAGTCTTACATATAATTGGAATTGTTTTCATAATTCTTTTTTTCTTGTATATTTTTCAGGTTGGTAGAAGCACTGAAGAGCCGACAGTAAATAGGTTGTGGCGCATTGTTTAGCTGCATTGGCTTCATTATCCACTCTGCATTTACTTCCAGTTTGACTGAGGAAATGTGCTCAAAAGTTAAATATTGCATCCCAATTTACTGAAGACCATTAAATAATACAAGCTCTCAAATAATTTCTTTTGGATTGTACAGAAAGGGGCTAAGTAAGAAAACTCGTATGGGATTGCTTTCTGTGACAGGACATTGAGGAACAGAAAAGAAACACCACACTGTATTGTAAATGTTTCCTTTATTTCTTTTGTTGCATTTTATTTACTGGTGTTAAGAATGTTCATTATTTATGTTGATTTTTTGTTGTTTTTGTTGTGAATGTGTGTGGATTTTTTTTTAATAATGGACCTTTTTTATCTGGGTGTCATAAGTGATTTTGTGAGAGAAATGTTTTGGGCAATTGATCTGTTGTGTTTCTAAGAGATTTGATCATTTATACACACTAACTGAACCTGGATGCACTGGTTTCTGGTTCTAATTTTCATGTTTGTTTATCTTCATTTACAGTAGATAACTAATATTAAATATGAGAGGTGAATGCAATGGAAAAAATAAATCGTACAGTTACTAGTTGGTATGAACAGAGTCCTGATTTAAAACCTATTTCTGTCATTTGCAAAGATCATGATCTTATTAGATATGATTGCATGGTTGAAAAGGTTGGTGGAACGAGTGTTCAATAAGACTGCCAAGATTGTGGTTCACTTCTCTCCGTACTAAACTGTTCAGAGAGCTGTAACATCATGAGTGTAATGTATTCTGTGTGGCGACAGCTACCTGTGCGCTCCTGTCGGTGTTAAGAGAAAACCAGTGTCTAATCCAGAAACCTCTTAAAGGTTGTCAAGGTTTCTGCTTTAGCTACATGTGTCAGTAGTTTGTTCCAGATTCCCAAAACACTTTCTGTAAAGAAGTGCTTCCTAGCTTCAGTCTTAAATCCCTTTAATATCCAGTGATGTTCTTGAGTATGTGATTCAGTGTTGAATGAAAAGAATTCTGCTCGATCTGCTTTATGAATGCCTTTAAGGATTTTAAATGCCTGGATTATGCAGTCTGTCTCCATTTGAGACTAAACAGCTTTACTTCTGTGAGTCTGTCCCAGTAGGACACGTCCTTAAGTCCTGAGATTCTCTTTGGGTGCTCTCCTCTGCACAGCTTCAAGTGCTGCTATGTCTTTCTTGTAGTGTGGTGATCAGAACTGCACACAACACTCCAGATGGGGTCTCAACTGTTTAGACATTTTATTTTTAACATTTTATTTGCCTTTTCAATCGCTAATGGACATTGCTGAGATTATGAGAATTTTGTGTCCTGTAAATCAATAGTTGCTTTTTGTGGCGCAGTGTCTCCCATCTTGTATTTATATATTTATTAGTTTTAAGGACATTTTGTTCTGATCAAGTGGAGGAGCCAGCAGGCAGTCAGGTACAGTTGACACAAAGGTGATGGCAAATGACTTTTCAACAGCATGTCGTAAGCAATTGATAAGTGACAGATTATAATGGGAGAGAGTGTTACATACATGAGAGGGCTTTTGACTCGATGGTGGACATTTGAGAGCCACAGATGAAGGACCTACTATTGAAGTTGAAATTCCAAGTGACTGTTGATGGAGTTGTGTGTGTGTGTGTGTAATCAGATAGTTTGTGGAAAGATTAGTAGACACGTTATACCTTAAAAGCTTTACCCTCCCCAATAACATTTTACAAAAACATTTCCATTCTAAGAAAAAGTGGTGATATCCTTTCAAAATCTTCATCCTTTTTGAAAGACGCAGATTTAGAATGTTAATGGAATTTGCAGCTTCTGCTGACACACACCTTCACAATTTGCTTCTGGTAATGGTATTCAATGAATTTACAAAAGTCTGTGCTGATACTGTATGTGGTCATCATATTCGTTATTAACAGTGAAGGGGTGCCGAGTTGTGTTGGGATGTGGTTCATGGATTAGGGTGAGTTTTTCAGAGGTATTAAGTAGTGCTAAGAACATTGTAAACTCCACGATCAGTCATTATTTATGCATGTCCACCCCATCATCACTAAAGTAGCATATTAAATGCTTTGTAATCCCTATGATCCCCTGCCCAATCATTAATCGTCAAGTGCTTCTTGAACTGGTCACCTCTTGCACCAACCAAACAGCAGTCACCAGACTGAGCACATTACACTCCTGCCGTGAGAGTTCTCTGGACATTTACAGTATGGTATCATTCTCATGCATACCTCCTGACATGAGCAAGCCAGCAGTTTGGTAGAAAGTAACATAGCTAATATAAACAGAAGCTACTTTTCCACAGGCACTCGACAGAGCCCTGCTGCTACACAACATTGTAATTAGAACAGGGGCACTCATGCCATAGACAAACAAGAGGGAATGGAGGTGGCTTAATATCAGGCAGGTGCTGGAGACTGGCACTCCTGTTATTACAGAATTAGTTTCTTTGTTTTTTTTGTTTTGTATTTCACTGTATTCGTCTGCAGGTGATAACAACCATGTTGTTATCTTGCCAGTTCCAGTCCTGGTCCCCTCTCCTTATCTTTTGTTTCATCTCGTCTTGTTTTCTCAGTCTCTCATTCTCCTTTTTATCTCAACCCATTGGAGAGACGGCTGTGCTGCTGTCAGTCTTGCCCGATTGAAGAATGAGCTCTTCTTTAGAGAGCAATTGTGATTTGTTTTGTGTTCATATTTAGTAACAATCTGTGTCCAATTTTATGGCGTATTTGTTAGGATTTTGCCTAATTGGTTATAAAATTATGAGGTCAAGTTTATTTCATCCGACTGAAGGACTAAAACATCACCATATAATGAAAATATTGTCAGTCGATTGTTTCAATCAAATTGTGGTGCTGTTGGGTAAGCGACTTCAGGGCAGAGGTAACAGGCAAGGTGCTTTATACTCGTTCCACCGACGGCTGACTAAGAAAGGTTTTGAGAAATAAGGAAAAGTCGCATGTGTGTTCTCTACTGTATGTGTTCAGAGCTCAATGTTATGAAATAATTGCATCCAGGCAGCTAAACTCTCACCAGTTTAGTAGCTTGGAGACGGGCTTGACAGGCCGTGTACAAATCTGCAGTTTATTAACAAAGAGCAGGCGTAAAACTACAAAATAAAGAAATTCAGTACACACCTCAAAGGCCTGTGAAACAGGACCCAAAATTCATTGTGATCACTGACATCTTGAGTGGCAAGTGAACAGCAGCACAGAATTGATCAGAAACTGGTTTTAACCTAGAAATAGAAATACATAACCATCGGGATTTACATATTGACAGCTTTAATAGTTGGTATGAAGTTGGGTGCGCAAGGAAGGCAGTGGATACACTCATTCACATTGGTAATGAGCCACTGTTAGGTGGCTCAAGAACAACACACATATTTAAAGAACAACATAATAGGACAATAAAACTCTGGGTTGGATTGGGACATTAACTGACATTACTTGGGTTGGTTGGATTGTTGTGGGTACAGGACAGATGTGATTCTTTAATAGGAGAACTGCAGCGGAGCCTATCCTGGCAGCTTTAGATATCACAGGGCCATCACCACACCAGGCATGAGACAGGGCTCACAACCACATTGGACATGAGGTGCCAGTCCACCACAGCATTAGGCCAGGTTCAAACTGCCACTTTCCCTGGTTCACACATCTGAGGTTGGAATATCCATGCAAACTTGACACAGGCTGTGACTGGGCCAGCAATGACTGCCATTCTCCTGGAGCTGTGGGGCAGCAGCACTAATCACTGGGTCACCATCTCTTCAACCGAAACATACAGTAGGATGTTTATTCTAAAATCCTTCATATTAGGTGATAAGAGTTTCCATATTACGCAGTCATTGTTGCACCCTGCACATAGTCAAATGCTCCTGCCATCGTTAATCAGGGCTAGTGTGAGAACAGTAAACAGTAAAGCGGTCTGCGTGTCTGTGCGTGTACGTGCAGCATGTTGGACAGTGGCAGGAGCGTTGAGAGCAGAGTTCAATATTTTGATGGCACTATTCAGGAGACTGGACTTGCAGGTCTTTATAGAAAAAAGATGATAGCCAGAGTTTGATGAGGCCTTAATGAGGTTTGTGGCCAGGCTGAGACACCCTGGTTAGCGACAAGGTCTTCCAGTATAGGCAAGTGTGTGTGAATGATTTTCTGGGCTCATCTGACGACCCTCTGAAGAAGAATAGACTTCTTGTGAGCCCAAGAACAGCTAGTACCATAGGTAAGGAATGTAGATGATAAAAGGGCACCAGAAGCTGCTCAGGCAAACTTTAGCAGAGAGGAGGTGGTGGTGGTTGTCCACATGAGGTCTTTGGAGATGTATGGTTTATCATATATGAACTTTCATTATAGAAACATCAAAAATCGTGTAGCAAGACAAAGCTGAGGGTCTTTACAAACATTTTAATAGTACGCTGAATTACAGAGGGAAGCTTATTACTTGGAGCTGTGGCCTACCAGCCTTGTGTGCACACACACCACTGGCCTATTTATCGGCTGTTTGTTGCTTGTCATATACCAAGTCCTTAGTTCAAATTTGAGAATTGCAGCTCACTGTAATCTCTTTTGATATTTGCTCCTCATGGTTATCTGGTTATCGTCTAATTTCACTAAAACTCATGCAAGCATCTTTCAGAAATTCAAAGAGAAATTTCTGGGGCAGCAAAGAGACAGACGACTGGCCCATCAATGAACAAGGGGGCTTAAGTTTAAAATTGAAACAAAGTGTGCAGCTACTTGGACCCTCCACAGCCAGGACTGCCCACCCTGACCCAAGTCTTGGAGAGGCCAAAAAGTTTAATGGTGATGGGGCTGTGGCCGCTTGTTGCCGGAGGAGAAGAATGCCTCTGGCTCAGTCGTCTTCACTTGTTTTTGTTTTCATTCATCAATTATTTTGTGTTCATCTTTGTGGTGCAAATCAACACATCCATTAAAGAAAGCAACATATCCTCTACTAGGAGAAGTTTGATTAAACCACTTGGAGTCAGAAATCAGACAGGAGTAAAGCTGGTCCATTGTGTCTTTAATTATCTCCTCAGCAAATCCTGAAGAGGGAGCAATCATCACAGCAGTCTGTTACAAACTGCTGAAAGGGGCAGAGGTCATTGTTTGTGTTTATGCATCACTTGACATTTACTCTGATTAGTTTGTTGGCATACACATCAGATAATTTAATAAATAAAAGTCTATTTTATTATACTCTTGTTCTTCTTCTACCTTTAGGTTTCGCCATCACCCTTAAAATTTGTGTGTATGTGTCAACGGTCCAGGCTTCTTGTTTACAAGACATCTGCTGATCTCTTGGTAATCTTTTAGTCCATTTGGTGTATTACATCACTCTTTGTTGTCCACTTGACCTTTATCTGGTTACCGGATATGCTTGAACGGGTTTCTGACTTTCATTAAACCTTTATGCTGTTTCTTAAGATGAATGTCACGTTACCCTAAAGCTATTCTCTAACATCTTAAACTTCACCACTTGACTGTCGGTCAGCTGTTTAGGGCCCAATTTCCCTCATCTTCGACCTCCTGGAGTATTTGTTTGTGCCCACCACACTGATGTAATGGCACTCTCTAAGTACTAGCAACCACTCATGCATGAAGAACATTCCTTTAGCCTCATCAGTAAAACTAGCGGCTTGCTGCCCACCACCCACAGCACAGCCTCCAGAATAGTGAGCCAGAATCTGATGAAAAAGTTGTGTCTGCTTCTTACTGCATCTTTCCTGAGGTTGCATGCGACACAAACAACATCTCAACATCGTTGAAGAAGAGTGCGGTACAATTTGTTGGGTGGGTCTGTCAAACTTCATTTAAGGTGAACAATCAATTGCAGCAGTCGGCACTTACTGTTTAAACTGACAGTAAGAGAAGGTCCGGACATTTCATTAATTAGCATCACTCGGAACACAGAAAATCTCACGGCTGCCTCACTGACCCAATGGCAAATGGGAATATTGTGAGAAAATCACTGGAGTTCTAATACAAACAATCAAGGATACATCAAATTTATTTCCTCACAGTCATGGTGTTTATTAATTTACCACATGAAATTGAAGTCTAAAGTGAAACGTTTTATGTATTAAAAAAAATAACCAGCCTACTCTTACATTTCAGCTCATGGCTACTTGTGACCCATTATGGAGAAACAACATCAACTTGAAAAATATGAAATTTACCCAAACATCTGGCAGGCCATTGAGAAGTACTCATCGGATGATGTAAAACCTCTTAAGAATGTCATAAAACATCGAGATATTGATTGTGGAGTAACACTTTGATGCCTCTGGAATTTTATTGACCAATGTATTAAATTCACAATAAACTCCCAATGTTGACTTCACCGTTTTCAGTTCAGTTTATAAAAATGGCTGACCACCATAGGGCGACGAAGCTAGCGATGTAGTGACGTCTTATCATTTCCAAATTAGTGTGTTCACATGAAATTCTGACTGGATTTTTAGGGGAAATGTGAGGTCGCAGAAAAAGTAATTAAAAGTGAACCTCACATCACAACTTGGAGAATTCAGGTTGCATTGTTTTCTCCAAATTGTCCAACTTAGCTTCAACTTTGTAGGGCAGAAGTTCAACTCCATAGTCCCACCCTGTATGGCAGAGTAAACCCAGCAATGCCACACAGGACCCTCATTTCTGTAGCTTGCACCTGTGATCTTATCTCATTGGGTCACTACTCAGAGCTTTGGACTGACTGATAAATTGAAGGACCCTGCCTTACCCCCACAGTCCAGCACAATGTCCACTCAGCTGCAATCATGGCAGGACAGGACCCTGACCTCAGATTTGGAGGGGCCGATTGTCATCACACCCGCATCACACTCCACTCATTCCAGTGCGTGCTGGAGATCACAGTCTGATGAGGACAAAATAGATAACCTTCCAACTTTCATCTACATCCTAATTTCCAGTGAGGAGACAAAACGTCTAGTTGGAGGAGTCCAACAACCCCACTGAAGGGACTCGACATAGCAGCAAGTATGTGAGGACAGCGTCACATCCAAAAAAACAGCAGCCCTGGAGTCCACACTCTTGTAGTGGCATCATCAACATGATACCACAGGTTACATGGCCACAAACGTTTTCCATATCCATAAAGCTCATTGTAAATAAGATGACAAAGTTTCAAAAAAGGTGTGTTGCACCAACCAGGAGAACACCTATTTAATGTTTAATTTACAGATGAAAACCGATGGAAAGTTTCAGAAATAGTTGATTTGGTGCCATCCAGTGGTCCTGTTGAAGAACTGCAGGGGCATCCTTCTGGCCCAAGTTCCCTCAGTCAAATGAGGAATCATGCCAGTCCTGGAGGAGGAGGTGGAACTTGAGGCTGCACAGAAGTGACGCCAGGCTTCTTCTTGCTGCTGTTCCTCCATTCTAATGAGGGAAATGGAGACGGTGTGAAACGTTCCAAACAGCATTCATTGTTACAGCACATCTTCAAACAGCATGTAGCTGAGCTTTACAAAATGTCATGGGAATAGTTTACAAGAAAAGAAAAAACAACCTACCCACCCAGAGTTGCCGAATGGTTTATTAAAGGTCGTCTCATTCTTCGTGTATTTTCCAGTTTCACTATTCATATATGGGCTTTGGTTTGTCCACTGCTATGGCTCACACCTTTGTGGCCTGCCAGTGAACGTTAGTCAAAAAGTCCCATTTTTTGTCAGGTTCCCTTACAGCTGGTGTCCACTAGTGGATTGTCTCAGGGTTATCTCCATGACAGGCGTCAACAACCTTTTGGCCACAAATCATTGCGGCTGGATCCAAAATTGAAGTCCATGTGTATCTATAACCTCCCCTGAGATGCAGGCTTAAGCTATTCTAAAGGTGGCACATGAACTCATCCTAAACAGAGGCATCCATGATTCATTCTACTTCACCACTTGACAACTTTTCAGGCCTGTAAAACGATTAAGTTACCATCTGAACAAGCTTACCACTGAATGTTGAGCAGTTGACAGCACCTCCTTCTACCCAAATGTCCAGAACATGCAGCTTCAGATCAGATGACATAACACAAGTTGATCACTAACCTTGGGTACCCAGTAACTTTAGGGGCAATCTTGTGTTTGTAACAGGAGAACCAAAGGCTAGCATGTGAATCCATCTGGGTCCACATCAAGCAGACATTCCTCTAATCGCATGCCTGTAAGTATCTCCATCATCCACGACAAGTGATACCCTTTTTAGCACAGAATCTGTGGTGTTTATTAGGTTAAAGTTCTTTTCTTGTTGCAACCAGAAGTTGCTTTAAGGAAGCACACTCATCACCTGAAACACTCCAACTGTACAGCAGCTAGCTGAGGAACCTGTGGGTATCCACAACACCAACCTAGGGCCTGTCATGCTGGGAAACACCAATGAAGCGGAGAGGAAACCCATAAGGTTGAGAGCCAGTGCTGTGCGAGAGGGGAGTCCAGCTGTATCAGGCTGCTATTCTTCCCTTTCCCACACAAGCACCAGATCATTCCACATCTAATGGTCCAGTGGCCATTGCAGAGACTTACTATACCTAGATTTATCTCGCTTAACTGGAATTGCACTAAATCTTCAACCCTGTCTTGTTAAGGAGGAGTCTACATGGTTGGCTCATGGAACTTTGGGCTTACTCGGACTATGGAGTCACACAACATTCAAATACCACCTAATAGGCCCCAGGGTACTTTGTGAAGAGGTGTGTGATTACCATCATTTGATTGGAACTAGTTCATTAGTCAACAAGAAGTCCACTACATGAGATGAAGTACTGATAGATTTTAGTTTGCCTGGCAAAAAAATACAGAATCATTGGTTAGGCCAAAGCAGAATTAAGAGTTTTGGAAGAGACCAGAGAATGGAGATACAGAGGAACAGAGTGGTACAGGGTACAGGGAACTGTTAATCAAGACAAAAGTTTTAAACTGGATCAAGGTGACAGTTTATAGTCAATCGTAAGAGTGAAGTCGTGAAGAGGTATAGCTGAAACGGGCAAAAGAATGCAGCAGTTGGACAGTAGCATTTTAGACGACTTATAGGCTCTTATTACTGTTATCTAATCTCTATCAGTATTGAGCTCCCGTAATCCAGCTAAGAGGAAACAAAAACTTGAGCAAGATATTGAGTTACCTAGCTTAATGATCAAGAGTCGATGTTGAGGATATGGAGAAGAAAGAAGTGACTGGTCTGGATCAATGAAAAATTTGTTTTTACTAAATAAGGAGTTGTCCAGTTTGCACACACAGGTTTGCTGACAGTAGTGGAGGTTGAAAGGGTAATAGTATCAAGAACAATGCTTACAGAAAAATTGAATGGAGAATCAGAAAGTGGACTTGGAAGAAGTAAGATGATGTTCATTCATAATAAGATGGCAGAGAGACAGCTGGAGATCTGGACTGAAAAATATTAGGGCTTCAAGAAGGAAATACAGTAATCCCTCGCTATATCGCGCTGCGACTTTCGCGGCTTTTATATGTAAGCATATCTAAATATATAACGTGGATTTTTCGCTGCTTCGTGGGTTTCTGCGGACAATGGGTCTTTTTACTTCTGGTACATGCTTCCTCAGTTGGTTTGCCCAGTTAATTTCATACAAGCGACGCTATTGGTGGATGGCTGAGAAGCTACTCAATCAGAGCACGCAGTTAAGTTCCTGTGTGCTGATTGGCTCAGCGACGGAGTGCTGCAATTAACCAGGAAGTCTCATCTCACTCATTCAGCATTAACGTGCTCCTGCTACTGCTTCAGGGGCCGTGTCCAAGCGCCAACAGAAGATGCAAATGATTGCAGAAAAGGTAAAAGTTTTGGATATGTTGAAGGAAGGGAACAGCTACACCGCTGCAGGACACCATTACGGCATCAATGAGTCCACGATTCTTTTTATTTAAAAAGGAGGAAAAGCATATAAGATCTACGGCCGCAGTGTCCTCTAACCAGGGCCCAAAACGAGTTGCAAGTGGATGTGATAAGGCAGTAGTCTGGATGGAATCTGTTTTAGGGATTTGGATTGAAGAGTGATGGAAGAAGAACAACGGCGGTGCTACACAATCGCCTGAAGAGGCTCCTTTAGAAGAGCTGTAACGCTATCCTTTGTAGTGCAGTAAAATTAAACTCATCGTTATCAGACAAGTCGTCGTGTCATTGTTGGTGAGTAACCATAATTAATTATTTACGTACAGTACTTATTACATGTACATAGTTTAGCGTCACTGTACACACATTTTACTGTATACAATTTTTCTTGCATTGTACGTATTTATTGCTGGTGGCCAGTCTGTCGTAATGGCTGTAACATATGTGATATCGGAGACGCTCGATATATTTAAAATAATATTTAGGTTTTACTGTATATAAACTGTGTTTACATACATAATTTCAATGAATCTTACCTAATATCTAAGAGAATACAAAGGGTTTATGCTGTATAATTGTGTGTGAAATGTTTATAATAGTGTGGGAGAGTTTATAAGGGCTTAAAATATATAAAAATAACCATATAAACATATGGTTTCTACTTCACGGATTCTCACCTTTCACGGGGGTTCTGGAATGCAACCCCCGCGATGGAGGAGGGATTACTGTAAAAGGAAAAAAGATCCTTTATTAAAAGATACAAAAGATCATTAATGAATGGTGGTCTTTAGTGATTTGAAATAGCAGGAGGTTAAGCAAGTCTTAAGTGTAGCTGAGTTCAGAAAAGGGTTTTTCAAATAGGATTGCATGAGTCCTGTAAGATATGCAAGAAAGGTACATGCACACAGGGATGAGTTAGATGAGAGGGACTGAATGATAATTATGGAGATATATATATCAATAAATATATATATACCACATATACTTACATATAAGTCGGGTCTTGAAACCCAAAAAATCAATCATAAAATCAGATCCTGACTTATACACCCATTCAAAAATGTGACACTTAAATTTTTTTTATTATCTTACTTTCTCCAATCTCACATTATACCTGATCTTAATTATTGTGAAACAACCAAGTGGCGTCCGCTTTCTGAACATGAGCCGCCAAGGCTACACTCAACGCAATTGCACTACTAAGGGCGCAACAAATTGCTGCTCATGCCTTTTTCCTTCCAACTTTGGCAGATCGCCCCATGCCATTTCGCAAACTGGCTGGCCAAATCCCGGAATCGAGGAAAAGATCGGACATTGGCCATTTTCCGATTTGGCCGGACATTTCCCGCTTTGGCCAATTTCGGGTTTTGGCCGTAACACACACACACACACATATATATATATATATATATATATATATATATATATATATATATATATATAATTAAACACACAGTTTACAATATGATTTATAAACCACAGTTTAATACAAAATCTTGATACTTGTTTTTCAGCTGTACATTAAATATTTCTGTGTTAAAAGCGATGGTCACAGTAGTAATGGCCATACACACGTGCACTGCTCCAAGTGACCTGCACTTCACTCCACCATGGCCAGATCCTTCAATGCAGGACTTTTCAACCTCTTAGCTTTGTATCCAGGACGCAGGAACTCAATTTTTCGTTTTTTGGCATTGATTTTATTTTTATGTTTCTTTAATTTTTTCTGTGCAGCAACTGCAGGGTTAGCAACTGCCTAGAGGGGCAACAAAAGGAAGTAATTTCATCAGAGTGTCCAAATAACAATCTTAAAACAAATTAAGGAGGATTGTGAAAGATGTGGTTACCTCTGTAGCTTTTTGCTGTTTTCTGACTGCTCTTTTCTGGCTGGCTTGTTTCTGAACCGCAGCAAATGCCAAGGAGAAAATCTCAAGGCCAACAATCTTCTTCAAAAGCTCAATTATTTCTTGGGAAAGGTTTTTCAAAGTTGGATCTACAAAAATATGCAACATCTTAATCAAAGAAGGAACAGCAACAGCTCGAGAGTTTATTTTGAAACCCGCTTAGTCAATTGTAAGATGCGCACTCACCTTGTTCAGCGTAAGTACTGTTGAGCTCCCTATAAAGGGGTGCAATGATTGCGGTCAGGTAAGGCTTTACTTTGTCCTTTCCAAGATCAACTGCAATTGCTCCAAGAAACTTGAAAATGCAGGTTCTCTGAAACAGGAAGCAAAAGTTATAATTTAGGAGGAGCAAATTAAAGGGGCACTAGCTGGACGTTCACCTACTATACCTAAATGACTTCAATCTTTCTAGGTGCACTCAAAAGGCAATACTTATATTTACATTTTTAAATACTCTTCCAGATACAAAGAAATCTTGAAATACTTCTACTTAGCAACTAACTGAAAACTGGTGTTAGTTTTAGTCTTGGGGCCAATGCACGTTTACCATCAGATGTTTTCGGTTTCATCCACTTTTGGCTTGGATCAAAACGTTTTTGAAATATTATTGTAAGATGAATGTCATTTAGTGGTCATTTTAATGCTTTCTTCCAAAACGTGAATGCTGAATAAAATGTTATAACTCACCCTAATTTTTCAACTCACTGAAGTGTTAGACTGCTCTGTAAGTAGTCAGCACACATTGCCAGGCAGGACTACTGGCCATGAAACTGCAGTCATAAACAGGACAAGTTCAATAAGTTTGGGGTTTTGAAATGAAATACCGGAGCATGACCCCCTTAATGGCTTGAATACATCAGTCATCTGTTTGAAGTGATCTTAGTCCATGTCTACTGAGCAGTAGGAATTTTATGTTTATTCACATTTTTGGAGTACTTTTACTGGAGTACTAGATGATGTTTTAAGAAACAATTTCTTTAAGTGTTTAAAGAATATATTTTGTTAAATTGAAAAATGGTACTATAAAGATAATAAATTCAGTAGAAGATCAGTTTTGGATAATCAAGACTGAAGGGTGTTTTACTGAGTTGTTACCAAACGGCATGCCTTTTTATATCAAGTAATGCAAAAGAGGAAACCACAACTGTTTCTGATCCATCTGGCCACCCCTTTTCCAAACCTGCTCTGTTAAATAGTGTCATATAGCGGCAGAAACAAGAGTGGCCCATGAACCAATGCTGCGCAGGGTGCCAGTCTATTGCAGGCCACAATAACCGACATCCATTAGAAAACAGTCATTGGCGCTGCAGTTTTCCTAATCAGCAAAATAGTATATGGTAATTTTTTTTTTTGTTGTTGAACTGAGTTGAGTGAACAAAAGTTCGAACACCACAACATTCTGAAGATCCCTACGGAGCTTCGGTTTTGACAATGTAGCTTTAGTGACAATAAAAGTCGCCCGTGTCATACATTTCTTTTAAAAACTTGCTTTTAAGTCAATCTATTAATATTCAAAGGGCCCTGAAAAGCACAATACTCAATGCCAAGTCAAGTAACAAGCACTTTCAGATGATTACCTTTAAAGGCACTTTAGGACTGTGGGCTGCCTCCACCTTTGCCAAGTAAGAAAGCTTGTTCATGAGCCACCTTAGTGAAGCAGGCTGGTCATTCTCTTCTGCCACAGGTTTTGAACTCGTTTCGTTTTGCTGATTTACTCCTTCTTCCGGGTGTATCTCTTCATTCTCATGTGTAGTAACACTGTTAGTGTCCTGTTCTTCTAATTCAGGGTTCAGTAGATAAAGAACTTTTGCAACAAAGAGCAAGTTTCTGATGACCTGTTCACAAAACAAAAATAATTTGTGAGCAAATTACTGACGGATTTAACACACACAATCGGATTTATATTGAGCTGCAGATTCTAATATGCACTATGAAGGCTTCTTCTGTCTGGAAAACAAGGATAAAATACCAGCCTCAGTGTTTCTATGAGAAAGCCTACTTTCCTCCCACCGTCCAAAGACACATTTCTAGTTTACCAGGCAGAGCTAAACTGGCTCCACATTTCTTAAAAGTGTTTGTTAGTGTGCTTCATACCATTCATGATCCTGGAGAAGAAATCCAGGACTTTCAAATTATATTATTCTCAATGAAGACAAAGTATTAGGAAAAAAGCCAATTCTTTTTTTCACAAATAATTATACAGTCGACCCTTGATATACGACCGGCCTGACATGTGAACAACTTGCTTTACGACCAAAATTTTTGTTTTGAATTACGACCAACATCTTGCGTTACGACCCGAATGCAGTCACGTGTATCCGCTTGTGCGATTGTAAACAAACAGCCAAAAGCATTTGTAAGCGTCAGTCGGAGCCCAGATACATGTGTTTGTGGACGTAATTTCGGTCAGCGCAGTGATTTATATAATTTATTTCGATAATTGCTAAGGAAGGAAGCGAAGGTAACGAAGGTAAATAAAGTGATCACAATCGAAACGAAGAAGGAAATTATGCAGAAATATGAGAGTGGTGTTTGTGTGACCGATCTCGCTAATACGTACAGCATGTTGAAATCCACTATCTCGACAATTTTACAAAGAAAAGATCTGTATAAGGAAACTCCTTCCAAACAATAACCACCTTCCATTTCATTCTCCTCCTCCTCCCTTCCTGCAAGCCAAAGATGTCAACTTAAAAGGTGAGCACAGTATGAAATTGTTGTTTCTGGTAGGCTAGGCACTTTTTATAACTTTTTGGTTAGTACATTAGAAAAGTTATTGGTGTTTCTGGTAAATTATGCACATTATACAACCCTTTTCTATTAAAAAAAGTTAAGTAAGTGTTGCCATGGGCAGTTTGGAACGCATTAAGGGCATTTCCATTATTTCTTATGGGAAAAATAGTCTTGACTTACAACCAACTTGAGTTACAACCAGCCCTCGCAAACGAATTGAGTTCGTAAGTCAAGGGTCCACTGTATCTGGAAATGTCAAATTTTTCTCCTTTTCCAAATCATCATCTAAAGATTGTCTAGGTTACGCAAAAAACAAAACATTGTAATCAATCAAAATATAACTATCCGTAAAATTATTGTATAAAGGTGAAACTGGCCAAATTATTACAGTCCTATCCAATTATATTTTTCAGTTTGGCTTTTTCCATTATATAGCCTAACCATGGAACATAAGCAGCAAAGAAGGAATCAGCTCAGAATGGGATCTCAGCCTGCCACACATACCCATGCTTAGTTGTAACAGGCAAATTAGAAGTCACCAATTTCAAACATGCACATTTTGTGAAACTCCAACCAAACAAAAACCACAACACACTGAGTGTGGAGAGAACATGTAAACACTACACAGATTGTGACCATGACCAGGACAGGAATAGAACTGTGGCCTCCTGAGATGGGAGGTAACAACGGTACCCAAAGTGCCACTGTGCTACTTTTATTTAGAAATGTAAAAATTACAGACTTTCCCCTTTCTAAAGCACCCTGCGTGACCCTGTTTGTGGGTGGTGGATAGAGGATAAATACCCAATAAGCAGTCTAGAGACAAGCCTGGAGTAGGGATGGGCTCTGTCACTGGGGGATCAGTCTAATTAAATATGACCTATGTGGTGTTGTGGCATGGTGATGGTGTACTGTCATTAAATAAGTGCATCCTGAAGGGCTTACCTTTACTCTTAAATGGTGTCTCTTATTAACAGGCTCTGGGGCTAAGGGCCTATAACCCACACATCTTATATTTAATTTATACAAGAATCAGCTATAAAAATATGAATAATCAAATGACAATGGCCTTCAGCTTTGACAAAAGAACAAGAAACTGGGACATTTTTTGCAGTTTGCTGGAATGTCAGGACCATGTACTGTACGAACAAGGCAGACTATGCCAGGTAGCTGCAGAAAGACAGAGGTACAATATCGAGATTCTTGGTTTCAGTTAAATAAGGAGACATGAGAAAGGAGAGTTTCCTATAAATACTGAGAATCCACTGTTACATTCAGGGCATGAGCAAGAAGGTAAGGCACACAAAATAATGGGTGTCCCTGTATAACAAGTCTGCTAAGAGAAGCCCAATAATTAACCAGCAACCTCTCTCAGATGGGCCAATAAGAGCAGGCTTCAAAAGGTGAGCCAGGGATATGACTAAATGAGCCTGTGAAGGGATAAGAGAAGATAGACAGAAGAACTGGCAAGGAAGGTGCTGGAAGCAACAGAGATGTAGAAGAATTATGAGCCATACAAGATCATGATACAACTGACCAATAAATGGTGCCTTCCAAAAAAACTATCAGAAGCACAGAAAATGAACTTTTGCCAAATGTTGGAGGATCATCTCAACAGGTGAAGAGAACACACCAAGACAGTAGTGAACCAGACAAGCGAGACTGATGTTGCTATATGGGTAGAAACCACAGATTGGGAGATTTTGAGGATCAATATGAACCCTCCAACACGTTCAGAGATTATCAAAGCCCTCTAAGAGTTGAAGAGTGGCAAAGCAGGAGGAAGAGGCACCACATGTTCACAAAGATGACCCTTCAATGACATTTTCTCTCCTCCCCCACCCTATTGTCTAACAAAATACGGGAGAAGTAACAGATGCCTGATGAAGAAAAGAAAGGATTCTTCACTAAAGGCCCAAGAATGGTGACCTAATCAACTGTGAAACTGGAGAGGTACCAATCTTCTGTCAGTGCCAAAGAAGATCTTCTCAAAGGTCATAATCAACAGGTTCAGAAATGGCACCAACCAGAATATTAGAAGAGAACAGCATATTTTAAAGATAATTGTCCCTGTATACACCAAATTAACGTATGGGGATAGTCTTGGAGCTGTGTGTGGAGTATATATCACCTTTGTATTTGTTGCTTCTGGACTTTGAGAAAATATTCCACAGTGTTAATATGGAATGGCTGTTGTCAGTTTTCCAAACAAAATCATTTGCCTAATGAAGTAAATGTAAAACAACTTTAGGTGTTATGCACAAAATATGGGGAGATATTTAGGTTTTCTAGATGTTTCTAGGTTTAAGTGTGAATTGTTACTTTCTATTTGCTATGGTTTATGACACTAGTTTTTGGAATAATGTCTGAAAATTAAAGCTTACTAAGCCTACTGTCCTGCATGCATGTTTCCTCTATTCTACTGCTGCTAATTACGCTACTCTCCCAGTTAAGGAAAGGTTGTTCCATAGCCAGTCTACAATAAAAAACCTGCATTTCACCCAAAAATCATAATACTTTGGCTTTAATGGTTTTTCAACTGATTGCTAATTATGACTACTGTCTCTAGCCTGTGAGAGACAACATTGATAAGAATCACACTGTACGTATTCTCATGAAAACAAACTTCAACTGGAAAGAAATTAAGTAGCCATGACTTCTTCCATGCATTTTAACCTTAACAAATAAATACAGCAGCCTTTTACTTGAAATGTACTGATAACACTTTATGTATGCAAAAATGCACCCATTACTCATTTACTATTATGTAACAAAACTTTAGAGGATAAAATTGGTATTTTTCAAGTCAAAGTTATTTCTTCACAAACATGTTATATATGCATTTGCTGGGCAAAATTGTGTTCTAAAGTTAATCGCATTCCACAAATTAACAAAAATATCGACAGCTGAATTACTTGAAAAATGGACATATTTGGTACATTTTTAAACTTTTCTTCCATGCCCCATATTCTCCATTGTAAAGGACCAGAGTAGGAAAGGTTTATTATTATTATTATTATTTTTTAACTTTATAGAAAGCACTTAACTTTGGAACTTAGTTTCGGGTGGTAAATGCACATATAGCATGTTTTTGAAGAAATAACTTCGACTTGAAAAACAGCAAAATTACCTTTAAACAAAGGCTTGTAGTGGCGCTATGTAAAATTAGACATATTCAGAGGGTACAGGGGATAGCGGGACCTTTAAATGGGATCTGACTAGACAGAGACAGGAGTCAGAAGTCTCTGTGTGCGAGTCAGTCCAAGGCAGGGTGTGTTTCCCCTCCCCATAAAAAAATAAATAAATAAACACCATCTTCGTGGCAGTGTGAATTGTAGCATCCTCATGACTGGTAAAGGATTCTTCTGGTTATAATTGCGCTTATACAGAATTAATAAAGTGGTTATTCATCTCTTTGCAGCGTGGCAAATTAACATATGCTGGTAAAATTACTTATGAATATGAAGGATTCACCGGCCTTGTAGTATGATGAAGTATGCAATATCAAGAGAAATATACCTCACTTAAGCCAACTCTGGCCATTCCAAAGTCAAGTTATTTTAGTAGGCCACATTGCAGACACGAATACCAACTTTTCTGACGCTTTGTAAGCATTATTAGCACCAAAAGAAAATTTTATCAAAGTCTTTTTACATAATGGTAAATGGATAATTAGATGCATTTTTGCAGTACCTAAAGTGTACCAATACATGATGTATTTTAAATGCACTGTTTATATTTTAAGTCCACTGAAGACCAATTCATAATCAAGGTAAATTACTAATCCAGTGAGAAAAAATTTGAATTTCAAATTTGCTATTGTGAAGTATTAAAAGAGAAACAAGAAAAAATAATCTCAGAAGATGCTAGGCCACAAAATGCGATATTCTAAGTTTCCAAGTCAAGAGTCTTACTTATGATTAATAAATAAAGAGATTAAAGATTACCATATTTTTGCTCCAGACGACGCACTTTTTTATCCCCCCAAAAGAAGGGTGGAAATATTTGTGCGTCTTATGGAGCAAATATTGCGTCACAGACTGTGATGTGTATTACCTTACAAAAGTCAACATCCAGGGGTAGAGGGCAACAATCAGCTGGTAATGGCGACAAAACTCACTGTTACGTTACAGGCATTCCCTCTGTGCTTGGAGGAATGTTAGACTCATTGACTCGGCATCTAATCCTTGCGTGTGCATGAGATACGAAATGTAAACAAATGTAAACAAAGGCAAGATGGCATCGACATCTCATGAGGGAGCGAAGCAAGTGCAGAAAACAAAATACTCAGCAGACGATGTTTTGCACATTATCACTGAGTCGGACTCTGATTTTTCAGAATCTGATTTTGTTGAGAGTGATCAGGAGATCGAGCAAGAGAGTGAAGAACTGGCATCAGCTGATCGAACACCAGGCGCCCCAGCTGAGTGCATTTGCGCAGCCGATGCACCTATGGCAAGGTTCATGTGGGAGGAATACCTAGACATTGATCCATGGGAGCCAAACTGGCTACCGGACTTCACAAGACAGCATGGCTTGCTGTTGGACACGACAGATTACCAGCCGCTGGACTACTTCAGGCTGTTCTTTCCTGAAGCTGCCTTTCAGCTACTGTCAGACGAGACAAACAGGTATGCAGAGCAAATTTTTGAATCACAGGCTGTGCTCGCACCACATTCTCGTTTTTCAAAGTGGAAACCCACAACAAAAGACGAGATGAAGGGCTTTGTGGCATCACAGATAGAGATGGGACTAGACTTCAGGGAGCACTGGTCCAAACGTGCTTTGTCCCCTGGTGGCTTTGGACAGGTTAAGCCGCGTGATGATAGGTACGTGCACCTGCAAAGTAATTGTGAGCAACTGAGCTTCATACATTCTGACACTAGCGATGAGGAGTTCTTGGGGTTTCCAGAAAACTAGAAGAGTGCTTGAACCTTAAAGTCTCTCTTCATTTGTTAATGACAGTGATGATGGTTCTTAATACCGCTGATGACTTTACATGGTTGAAATATTATTCTGCTATATTTTATTAAATATATTAGTACACCATTTAGTTCAGCATATTTTTTTTCTTGTTTTCCTCCTCTAAACCTAAGTGCGTCTTAAGGAGCGAAAAACATGGTAATTTGGACAAGGCAGTGAAACGTTTGCTAAGGTTAGTGTACCAACCTGCTCTCCTGAAGACTGATCCAAAAATTTAGACTGCAGTTGATGGCAAAAAGCTAGTGCCATTTCTTTAATCTGAAAATATACAAAAGGATCAAAACCAAAATTAATATTTTGTTTTACTACTATACAGAGGGAAAGAAATAAACAGATTAAATAACTAGAATAACATCTTTTCATAAACTGAAAACTCAAGTTTAAAATTGATTATATAACCAAACAAATACATCAAGAAAAATCCCTAATCTTGCTTTAGACCAGAAGAACATGGCCATATGCACACAGTGCATCTATCAATAGTGTATGTAATTTCACTTTTATAGTTGATGTTATAACAAGTATGTTGGCCTTTTTCACAAACTGTAAAATCAAAATCAAGACTGACTATATAATTAACTCAAAAACATCAAGACACTAATCTCAGTTTAGACCAGTGGACTATAGGCATAAAGTTAAAAAATAAAAGCTCTTAATCCATGTATACAGTGAGTCTATCTATATTTTTACTGATGTCACAGTCATCAAAAGACAGAGTGGTGTGGCTGGTGTTTAGGAATGTGCTTCTCATGGGTTTAAACGGTTCTTGCAATACCTTCTACAGAACCAGTGACAGTAATCATTTAGGTGGTAGATTTTGGTACATGAGTGTATGTAACAGCAGTAATACATTCTTTTTTGACGGATGTATCCGAATTTCAAAGCAAATTTTAAAACTGCAAACAAATCAACTGAGGCTGAGGTTAGCAACTGGTGTTTTTCTAGAAGATATTCATGCTAACTGTAGTTCCAAAGCATCTAAAGTCATATGAACATTTCACTGTGGTCTGAAATTAATACATAAATACAGTATGTCATGCATGTGCGCCTGGAAGCTACCTTCCTGGCTCTGGGGAGGTAAGCACTTCTACTACGGAATGACAGGGGCTGGTGTCGCTAAACACATCTTCTCTTTCCACCACAGTCCTGACAAGAAGGTTGTCGAGGAAGCCTAGTCCTGCCTACATCACTCCAAGTTGGGCCTCCCCTCAGAACAGGGTGTCATTTGAATCTGAACCCTCAAGTTTGACAGACCAAATATATGGCCTCCCTTATTTGGGCACTGGGTGCGGTTTTTAGTTATTTTTATCAGTTTACTAAAAGATGTAGTCTAGTTTGTATCCCAAATTTCTTTTTTTGCCTTCAGCATGTTCCTCAGTCATAAGTAGTATAACTTGATCCTGATAGGATGCTTTCATTAGTTAGAAAGTAAATATGATAATGTTTATGATGCAGTGGGGAGAAAAACACTGACTTGAATGTGGATGTGTTTTTTCTTTCCTTAATCACTTACAACGGGCAAAATCAACTTTATTTGATCAACACAACCTCAAACATACAGAGATGCTGATAATTATGTATATATGTACAATCTGAAAAGTAATTCATTTCTGCTGAAACACTAAATTTAGGTCCAAAATGGCTTTGATGTGACTTTATTGTTTTCATAGATGTTTAAGTATTTCTTACCTTTTTTTCCAAATCATGCAGTAAGAACTGTGTTGCTGGCAGTTCACTTGCCATCTTCTTACTTGAATTTGACTGGTATTCACTGTGCTTTTTAACTAGTTCTTCCGGATTGTGTGCAGCAAACAGCAAACCAAAAATCTGTGATGCAGTCAACCATACCCAGGTGTGGGGAAACCACAAATGAGAATGAATGTGCCCTAAACAAACAAACAAACAATTAAAATATAGATTTTTAAAACTGTAAAATTGATGAAGAATATGCGCATTACAATCCTATATGCCTTATAACACCCAAACCTTTAACTTTATCTTTTTACTTCTTATTTTAGAAATTCCTTTCATTTTATATTCATATGGCATCTTGACTGCAATCTTTGTGTGTGTTTTAATAGTAAGGTCAAAGCAGATATACTGATGTGAAACTGAGCATCATCTAAGCTAAAATATGAAAGACAAGAATTACTGCTGCCCCCCCTTTATGAGGGAATGACCATTTTTTGAGCTAAATATTAAAGGCCAATGATTATTTCAGATCCAGCACTGGCATCTAGCATTTCAGTGTCGTCTTTCTATTTTATATAACCACAAAGCCTTTCTGAGACTAATTCCTACAAGCAACAGTAGCCACACTTTGACTTGGAATCCCTTGTGAGAATAAATGCTATTAATTAAAACCATTTTATAAATATCAGAAAATTATTACATGAAGTTGCATTTTACTTTTTTTTTGCAGGAGGAAGCTAAATCTCACATATTTTTAAAACAAAAGCACTGTGTGGTGTGTGAGTATTTGTGTGGGGACACAAACAGGAAAGCACTGAACTCTAAAGCTTGCTTAGTATGAAAGTGGTTCAGATTATAGAGATATTAAAATCATGTTCATGAAAAGCAGCACTTCACATATTTATAACTAATTAAATAAAGCAATTCACATGCAATAATAAACCAAGTACTGCAAAGAAAATAACAGAAACTTACGCAAAATGTTATCAAATGTTACATCGTGCTTAGACAGCTGCAAAAGGTTGCACTCTCTTATTAGTTTTGTAATCAAAGTTAACAGAACAACCAGAAGTCTGTCAGCGGCTTTTTCCTTAACTTCATCATCAATCTGAAAAGTAAATATTTTGGTAATAAAATGTAAAGGTGAAAAATCTGACCAATGACCATTTGTTATGGTAAGTTAATTTTGGTTACAGAATACATTTCAGAATGTATTGGCCTGGATAATATTTAGTAATGCCATTAGTTTGTTTAATAATTTCAATAATAGCTCCATTATGGAATAAACAAGTGGTAAAAGTTTCTAATAAAGCACCTTTAAAGAGATGCAATGTATTATGCACATCACTACAGAAATCACGTTAACCATTTAATAATATTTTAATAAATGGTTGTTTCCTTTTGTCATGCTTTAGCTAAGCTACAAAGGCAGTCTTTTATAACATTTCAAAAACTGCTATGGACTGGGTTAAAAGAACATTTTACTGTTGTCCAGCGTGCACACATAATTCTGGTGAGAAAAAACAAAAAACAAAACAAAACGTAACAGCTTTTCATTAAATTTGGGAGTTTGATGGGTAAATCGAAAACTAACCATTACCATTACCTCTGTCATGCATAATCAGATTACTCAAATTCACTACATGCTAAAATATGTAACAAGCGGTTCACAAACTACATAATGACTCAAAGAATAAAACTGCTTACATCTTCAAATTTTGAAGGGTCAATTTCTCTCTCAATTAATGGGAGAAGTGATTGAAGACGTCTCTCAAAACACACACCTTCTAATTCCACAAAAAGGCCACAAGCCTGGGCTCCCAATCTTCTGTGAGGAACCTGCATATTAATGGGGAGACGGAACAGTAAAGAGTTTCTCCTTGCAAAACATTTCAGGTTCTTTAATGGCAGTCTCCTTATTGCATTTCCCAGTGCAAAAATTACTACTGCTACTTCAAGGGAGAAAACAAATTTGAATAGTTAAAAACATTTGAATATTTTTCTTGAACAGTGGTCTATACTGTACTTCATGTTTACAATGACATGATGATCAAGAACTTTATATGTACAGTTGCCATCAGATCACAATTTCTGCTGAAAGAAATTTCATGTAACATCTGTGTAGTATAGCTATGAATTAAAGACAACAGAGCTCTGTAATAAAGATTAATTGACAACAATGGTGGTGGTACAACTGATGCCAATCACTAGTTCAAGTGAAAACATGAAAATACCGGTAGCCATGTAAGTTCCATTCTGTCCCATTAGTAGATACTATACTGTATGCACTGTATAGAATGTTAAAACATAATGCTGTTAAAATGCAATAAACATTACATTACTATGAATGTGTTCATATGAAGTTAAAAAATTAATGAAAAAACAATAAAAAAAGCTTCTTGCTCATTTTAACATCTTTGTCTAATGATGTGAATTTGCTGGTAATGCTGGGGGTAAATGCAAGTGATATGGAGACTATGGGTAACACTTGCTACAGAAAAGGATTGCAATGTGTGCCGTAGGACAATTGGAGGCATGCAGTGGAAGGATGCATTTTGGAACCAGTTAATTACTTTAGAGACAGTGCCATTTGGAAGATTGTTTGAAAACAAAGTGTTTTAAAGGTTCTGTGAGAGTTGAGTTTCCTGAAGCCAATAATACTGTACAAACTGAATGGCTGACTTGTATAATATAGACCACTTTATGAAATCCTTACCAGCATGACCACTCTCCTATTCTGTCATGATTCCATGGCACTTTAGGAGTTTAAAAACCATGTAATTTAAAGGACAGGGATCAGAAGTGTAAAAATGTGTGGTGCGTTTTACAGAGTTTGGGGCAGAAAGCAGGAAAAGCAAGGAGAGGCAACCATGCTTCTTTGGTCTGGTAAATGATGAAGAATAGAAGTAGTATCTAAGTTGAAGGCAGCATTGCTAAATGGTCACTAAGGTTTAGAGGTAACCCATAAGCCCACAACTGAAGCCAGCAAGGGAATTGAATGGCCAGGAGCACAGAATGCATAAGAAACTGATTCATTAAAAACTTACCTAGAGGTGAGAATTAGACAGTATTTATGTGGCAAAATAAGAAGGGCAATACAACAGATTGATTGGGAATGTTAGCACGTACCTAAAAAAGACCTAGTTGGGCTGAAAGATGTCATTAACAACACATATTTAGTACGTGTTTGTGAGTGACCACGCAACCAAAGTACTTTGAAAAGGAAAGGAAACCCTTTCTCAGAAATACTTATCTGGATGTACCCAACAATCATCTAGTCCTCATGATGATTATATAAATCTAATCTCAGGTGACAAACACAGAACAGATTTTACTTTGTCATTATTCACTGGAAAAAAAAACAAAAAAAAACAAGCCAACCTGGAGAAGTCATTAATAAAAATGTCAGGTATAATGATACCAACCTGTATGACCTCAATATTTTACAAAAACTTCATCATTACCAAATAAATAAATATTGCAGTGTTTATTTTAATCCATTTATAATTTAGGTTTACCTTTTCGCTGTCAAGCCATGACTTTACTATTTCATACATAGCATCTTGATGTTCCGAACCGACTTTTTCCAGGAGTGACTTTGTTGATAGTGCTGCCATCTTTTTACACTTTGGTGAGTCGTCATTTACCATTATAAGTGACAGTGGAATAAAGAACAAGCCATAATATTCATGTAGCAGAGTCTAAAACAGCAGAATATAAACCTTAGTTCAGCTTAATGTTGATTATGAAGACTCTCATGCTTAAAAAATAGAATATTTATACAGATGGAAACCCGTTGTAACAAAACTCATGGGACCATAAAAATATTTTATTAACACAGAAATTCTGTTAAAACAAATATGGGTAAAAATATGTATACTCTTGTAACTGGGTTCGCCGATGATTCGTCGTATCTAATGGCAGTGGAACAAGGACAGCTCCATAGCTGCTTTTCTGGGTTTGGTAAACTGCAAACCAAGAACAAAGAAGTAATTGGTTGTCCTCTACAAGATCAAGTTTACCGCGTAACATGCTTGTCACACAACATTTAGAACAAGTAACACCAGGGTTTTGACATGTTCTTCCTTACACTCTCCCGATATCCCTTCTCCAGACCACATCTGCCATAGCAGTGATTCTGAGTTGTTCGTGTTCTTCTAATCTGAAGATGGGAGCTAAAGCAGGAAACTCGGCCATGTCGCGATTCCAATCTCATGTGCTTGAGTGCTGAAGTAACATCTCCTATTTTGAATGAAGTCTTAAGACTATGCCTTCCATCTCTATACAGTAATAAAGTACCTGCATTTTTCTTGAAAATCTGGACCCACCTTCCTGTCTCTCATGCAGGACTTTGACCAAAGCTTGACAATAGCTGGCTGTATAAAAAAAGTGCTTCTTAAACTGCAAAAATATTTTATTTCAAAATGAGACGTTAGCCGTTTCTTTTATTTTAATTTTTTTTTAAAACAGCAATACAGGAATGATAACATAGAAGAAAATGAGACATTAGATGACAATGAAGGTACGATTCCAAATGCTTTCACCACATCTTTTTTTTTTTTTTTCGGAATCATCTTTTTCCAGGATTGTTAATTTTTCTTTCAGCATAAATGGACACCATTTCCCACTTTTTTTGTTCATCTCAAATAACTTTGAGAACCGTTATGAAACTTGAACTGTACACTATCCGCACACAACACAACTACCCATTTCATTGCTAGATGGAGCACAGACTCAGAATTCGATTCTGTGTATGTTGTTGCACCTACACTTTCGCTGTGCCCCACCGAGACTGCCTGAGACCGGAAATTTTGCAACATACCAGCACTTTCTTTGAGATAGCTTATTGCAGGTTTCCCGAGATACAGTACAGAAAGTGTATTTTTTGCATCGCATTATCATCTTCAGTGGCCATTTTTGGTCAAAAAAAAATTGTCATACAGAAATTCACATTTCGTTAAAATGAAATTTGTTTAAAAAGATGATTGTTCGGACCAAGAAAAAGTATTTGTTATTCTGAAAATTTTGTTACTTCGGCATTCACTATGATGGGATATAAGCTATATCTACTTTATTAAGAAAGTTCAACTTTCAGATATCTGTCAAAACACATTAAAAAGGTATAGTAAACAAAAACATTATACATACCTGAGGAAAGGTTTGAAAAATGCTGGTTAATAGTTCTAGTGCTGATTCTCTTCCAGTTTCATATTCATAGCTGGATATAAAAAATGTATTTAATTAGAGAAATACACTGACAGTTTTCACACTGAAAAGTGTTTATTCAATACTTAATGCACTATGCCTACTACTGTAGGTGTGTGTTCATGGTAGAATGAGGAACAAATTAAAAGTAATTTGGTTAACCTGTTCATGAACTATATTATTATACAGAAAATTAAAATTCAGAAAATAGATTTTCTTAAATCTTATATCACATTAAATATGAACATACTGTATATGATCAGAAAAATCACTTCCATCATAACAGAAAAAGTAGAGTAGTTCTGGAAAACTCAGTTGAACTGTATCAAGCTACAGAACACTGGCAAAATAGAAAAAGAATAAAATTAATATAAATTATATAAAACTTTTCCATACTTTATTTACCTTAGCTGGGAAACTATGAATTCTAAATGTGCTCGCAGTTTCTTCCCCAAGGGATAATCTAGGATGTACCTCATATAAATCTAGGCAGGAAAAAACAAAAAAAAAAAATCACGTACATATTTAGTAACATAAACTACTACATTATATATACACACACATTGCTGTCTGCATATTGATTTGGCAAAATTTTACACCGGATGTCCTTCCTGACATAACCCTCCCCAGTACTGTTAGCCTGTAAATGGGTGCTGGCGAAAATTGGGCTACTGTTGGCCGAAGAAGAAGAAGGAGAAGAAGAGGGGAGGGTCGTGTCCGGAGGCTGGAGGACAGGAGGAAGGTAAAGAAAGTAGAGCTGAGGGTAGGAACTTTGAATGTTGGCAGTATGACTGGTAAGGGGAGAGAGTTAGCAGATATGATGGAGAGAAGGAAGGTTGATATATTGTGCGTGCAAGAGACTAAATGAAAGGGGAATAAGGCCAGGTGGATTGGAGGTGGATTCAAATTGTTCTATCATGGTGTGGATGGGTTGAGAAATTGGGTAGGAGTTATTCTGAAGGAACAGTATGTCAAGAGTGTTCTGGAGGTGAAAAGAGTGTCAGATAGAGTAATGATTATGAAGCTGGAAATTGGAGGTGTGATGATGAATGTTGTTAGTGCATATGCACCACAAGTTGGGTGTGTGATGAATGAGGAAGAAGATTTCTGGAGTGAGATGGATGAAGTGATGGAAAGTGTACCCAAGGGACAGAAAGTGGTGATTGGAGCGGATTTCAATGGACATGTTGGTGAAGGGAACAGTGGAGACGAGAAGGTGATGGGTAGGTATGGTGTCAAGGAGAGGAATGAAGAGGGTCAGATGATAGTGGATTTTGCCAAAAGGATGGACATGGCTGTGGTGAATACATATTTTAAGAAGAGGGAGGGACATAGGGTTACGTACAAGAGTGGAAGAAGATGCACACAGGTAAATTACATCCTATGCAGAAGATCTGATCTGAAGGAGATTGAAGACTGCAAAGTGGTGGCAGGGGAAAGTGTAGTTAAGCAGCATAGGATGGTGGTCTGTAGGATGACGTTGGAGATCAAGAAGAGGAAGAGAGTGAGGGCAGAGCCAAGGCTTAAATGGTGGAAGTTGAAAAAGGTTGAAAAAGTTGAAAAAGACTGCAAGGTTGAGTAAAGGGAGGAAGTGAGATGGGCACTGGGTGGCACTGAAGAGTTACCAGATAGTGGGAAACTACAGCAGATGTAGTAAGGGTGACAGCAAGAAGGATGCTTGGCGTGACATCTGGAAAGAGGAAGGAGGAAAAGGAAACCTGGTGGTGGAATGGGGAAGTACAGGAGAGTATACAGAGGAAGAGGATGGCAAAGAAGAAGTGGGATAGTCAGAGAGATGCAGAAAGTAGACAGGAGTACAAGGAGATAAGGCGCAAGGTGAAGAGAGAGGTGGTGAAGGCTAAGGAAAAGGTGTATGATGAGTTGTATGAGAGGTTGGACACTAAGGAGGGAGAAAAGGACCTGTACCGATTGGCTAGACAGAGGGACCGAGCTGGGAAAGATGTGCAGCAGGTTAGGGTGATAAAGGATAAAGATGGAAACGTACTCACAAGTGAGGAGAGTGTGTTGAGCAGATGGAAAAAGTACTTTGAGAGGCTGATGAATGAAGAGAACAAGAGAGAGAGAAGAGGATGGATGATGTGAAGATAGTGAATCAGGAAGTGCAACAGATTAGCAAGGAGGAAGTAAGGACAGCTATGAAGAGGATGAAAAATGGAAAGGCCATTGGTGTAGATGACATACCTATTGAACCATGGAGGTGTTTAGAAGAGATGGCAGCGGAGTTTTTAGCCAGATTGTTTAATGGAATCTTGGAAAGTGAGAGGATGCCTGAGGAGTGGAGAAGTGTACTGGTGCCGATATTTAAGAATAAGGGGGATGTGCAGGACTGCAGTAATTACAGGGGAATAAAATTTATGAGCCACAGCATGAAGTTATGGGAAAGAGTAGTGGAAGCTAGGTTAAGAAGTGAGGTGATGATTAGTGAGCAGCAGTATGGTTTCATGCCAAGAAAGAGCACCACAGATGCAATGTTTGCTCTGAGGATGTTGATGGAGAAGTTAGAGAAGGCCAGAAGGAGTTGCATTGTGTCTTTGTGGACCTGGAGAAAGCATATGACAGGGTGCCTCGAGAGGAGCTGTGGTATTTATTGTATGAGGAAGTCGGGAGTGGCAGAGAAGTACGTAAGAGTTGTACAGGATATGTATGAGGGAAGTGTGACAGTGGTAAGGTCTGCGGTAGGAGTGACGGATGCATTCAAGTTGGAGGTGGGATTACATCGGGGATTGGCTGTGAGCCCTCTCTTATTTGCAATGGTGATGGACAGGTTGACAGACGAGTTTAGACAGGAGTCCCCGTGGACTATGATGTTTGCTGTGTGTAAATGAGAGGGAGGTCAGTGGAATGGTGAGGATGCAGAGAGTAGAGTTGGCAAAGGTGGATGAGTTTAAATACTTGGGATCAACAGTACAGAGTAATGGGGATTGTGGAAGAGAGGTGAAAAAGAGAGTGCAGGCAGGGTGGAATGGGTGGAGAAGAGTGTCAGGAGTAATTTGTGACAGACGGGTATCAGCAAGAGTGAAAGGGAAGGTCTACAGGACGGCAGTGAGACCAGCTATGTTATATTGCTTGTAGACGGTGGCAATGACCAGAAAGCAGGAGACAGAGCTGGAGGTGGCAGAATTAAAGATGCTAAGAGCCGCACTGGGTGTGACGAGGATGGACAGTACATTAGAGGGTCAGCTCAAGTTGGACGGTTAGGAGACAAAGTCAGACAGGCGAGATTGCATTGGTTTGGACATGTGCAGAGGAGAGATGCTGGGTATATTGGGAGAAGGATGCCAAGGATAGATCTGCCAGGGAAGAGGAAAAGAAGAAGGCCTAAGCGAAGGTTTACTGATGTGGTGAGAGAGGACATGCAGGTGGGGGGTGTAACAGAACAAGATGCAGAGGACAGAAAGATATGGAAGAAGATGATCCGCTGTGGCAACCCCTAACGCGAGCAGCCGAAAGAAAAAGAAGAAGATATACACACACACATATAGTCACGTATATACTGTACATACAATATTCTTGTACATTTCTAAAACAATTATTCTTGAACACTGTAGTTACCAGTGGTAGATTACTGATTGGGGGAAAAAGATAATGTCAATGCTCTTACCATTAGGAATGGGCACTGCTGATTATTTTATAAATTTGTTGTGGCACAGTGATAGCATTGCTGCCTTGCAATAAGGAAACAGGGATTCATGTCCCAGGTGATCCCTGCAGAGAGATTGCATGTTCTCCCTTTGTCAGAGGGGAGTTCCTCTGGGTGCTACTACAGTTACTTTCCACAGTCCAAAGACATGCAGCTTAGGTGAATTAATGTTGTTAAATTGGTCCTTGTGTGTGTTTACTCTGCAGTGGACTAGAACCCTATCCAGGTGTTGGTCCTGCCTTTTGCCCAGTAACTGCTGGGACTGACTCAAGCTGCCCTGCAACAATGTTCATTGTTTTGACATATATGATCTTGCTAAGGAACACCTTCACCTTAGGTAGCACGGTGATGATTTGGTTGATGCCTCTACTACAAAGTTCTCAAGTGCTGGGGTCTGATCTTAACCCACTCACTGTCTGAATTGTATTTGTTAAGGTTTTTATTCAGTACTCCTCTTTTTCTCCCACATCAAGAAGATTAATACAGTGTCACATGCAGGTACGCACAGAATTTGTACATCACTATATTAAAATTTTAATTTGTTATATTTGCAAAAATGAACAATGGAAAAATAAGTTTCCAGGAAAAACAAAATAAAAAAATTGAGTTCAGATTCATTAAAAGAAAACTCACCTGTCGACACTGAACCCGAATTAGGTCACTTGGTCCTGTTATGGAAAGTTTAGACACTTTTTTCATGACATCTTCCATTTCAGGAACAATTAATTTTTTAGAAACAATAGCCTGGAAAAGATTAGGACATGTTATATAAGAAAGTAAAAGTATTCATTGTTTGAAAACAAGACACTACAATAGTTTTTTTAACCCAACATGCAGAGGGTCAACAAATTCTAGACTATCACTAACCTTTGCAGCCTTTCAAAGACTACTATGTTCATTCAAGTATGTCATCTACACAATGTAGTTAAGTATTACTGCAAAGTTAACAGATTAAGTAGCAATGGTCATTAATTTCATTGTGCATACTAATAAAAAAAATAATTTTATTCAACTTAATTAGCTAAACAACAAGAGATTATAAGAATTAAAATAGTATGTATGTTTGAATGTATAAAAGAATTATAATAGTATGTATGAATGTTTATAATAATAGAAGTATGTTTGAATTAAACTAGTAAACTCAGCCAATTTCAGACACAATGTATTAGGAAAAAAAAGAAAGAAAAAAAAAGGAATTTTTAATAAACTATACTGTTTTGCCAGTGAACATCTAAGATTTTTTTTTGGAACTCTAAGTTAAACCTCTGCGTGTATGACAACAAGAGACAAATTTTAGTGTACACATTCATCTATTTTCTGAACCTTCTTGTTCTACTGTAGTGCCCATCCTAGCAGCATTGTGAAAGGTAGTAATCAACCGGATGAAATCTAATTTGCAGAACTATTAGTGTTGTTAATTGTAAACTTTTGACACCATTAATGCATGCACACAAAGAATGTTCACATTAAGCATTCATGCATGTCCTAATTTTGAGTACACCTTTACCTGTGGGCAGTTAATGTAAAGGCATCTTATTTTATTAGTGTACAGTAATCCCTCCTCCATCGCGGGGGTTGCGTTCCAGAGCCACCCGCGAAATAAGAAAATCCGCGAAGTAGAAACCATATGTTTATATGGTTATTTTTATATTGTCATGCTTGGGTCACAGATTTGCGCAGAAACACAGGAGGTTGTAGAGAGACATGAACTTTATTCAAACACTGCAAACAAACATTTGTCTCTTTTTCAAAAGTTTAAACTGTGCTCCATGACAAGACAGAGATGACAGTTCCATCTCACAATTAAAAGAATGCAAACATATCTTCCTCTTCAAAGGAGTGCTTGTCAGGAGCAGTGACTGTCACAGAGATAGAGAGAAAAGCAAACAAATCAATAGGGCTGTTTTTCTTTTAAGTATGTGAAGCACCGCGGCACAAAGCTGTTGAAGGCGGCAGCTCACACCCCCTCCGTCAGGAGCAGACAAAGTGAGACAGAGTTTGTTTTTCAATCAAAAATCAATACGTGCCCTTCGAGCTTTTAAGTATGCGAAGCTCCGTGCAGCATGTCGTTTCAGGAAGCAGCTGCACAAAAGATCACAACGTGAAGATAATCTTTCAGCATTTTTAGACGAGCGTCCATATCGTCTAGGTGTGCGAACAGCCCCCCTGCTCAATCCCCCTACGTCAGGATCAGAGAAAGTCAGCGCAAGAGACAGAGAAAAGTAAGCTGGGTAGCTTCTCAGCCATCTGCCAATAGCGTCCCTTGTATGAAATCAACTGGGCAAACCAACTGAGGAAGCATGTACCAGAAATTAAAAGACCCATTGTCCGCAGAAACCCGCGAAGCAGCGAAAAATCCACGATATATATTTAAATATGTTTACATATAAAATCCGCGATGGAGTGAAGCCGCGAAAGGCGAAGCGCGATATAGCGAGGGATTACTGTATAACGCTTTCATATTCATATATTTAGTATAATGACTCGCCTGCACCTGGCTTTCTTGAGCTATACGCAGTCTATGGACAGAGCTTAAGACAGCTGAAAGGAAATGCAGGAAGTCAAAGGCCCAGGTTGATACGGATAAGTATTAATCTCTTCTATCTTCCTTTTCTCCTACTACCAGTACGAAGGTAAGTTTCTTTGAAAATACAATTTCACCTCTCACCTTCTTTATCAACCTCCATGACTGTTCATGACTTTGCCACCTTTTTTCAGGAAGCGGTGGCTGTCATCAGTAGTCAATTCTCATCACCCCAGCCAGGCAGCCTGCTCCCTACTGAACATATTACAACATTCTCTTTTTCCCCCTTTATCCACCAGTGATGTTTCCATACTCCTCTCCAGACTTCCCACTACCTGTCTACTTAACCCAGTACTCTAACATCTCATACAGACTCTCTCTCCCTCACTCATGTCTGCAATTACACGTCATCAACACTTCACTTAGCACAGGCACTTATTCCACACTGTTCAAGCAGACCCTAGTTAACTCCTCTCGTCAAGAAGTCCACTCTTGACCCATCTCAAGTAGGTAATTACAGACCTGCCTCTCTCCTTTCCTTTCTATCTAAAAATGTATAACATGCTGTCTCTAACCAGCAGAAGAGAACAGAATAGAACAGACTGCTCAATCCTAATCAGTCAGAATTCAAGAAGGATCCCTCCATGGAGACAGCTCAACTCACCGTTGTTTATTTGTTACAGAATGTCAAAGGCACCAACCTGTACATCTGTACTTATCCTGCTAGATCTCTCCTTTGCCTTTGACAAGGTCAAACACAAGATCCTCTTTGCCACCCTTTCTGACCTTGGCATCATTGGGACTGCCCTCAAGTGGTACAAGTCGTACCTCTTGGGTAGATCCTACAGTGTGTCCCGGTATATGCACAGATCTTGGGAGATCTCAAGGGTGCATCAGGCAAGTAGTGCTGGGTCCTCTCCTTTTCTCCCTATATACCTCTTCACTGGGCCCTATCATATAGTTCCATGGTTTCTCTTATTAGTGCTTTGCTGACGATACATAGTTATACCCTCCATAGGACAACGTGGTATCAGCTAGAATCTCTCCATGTCTCATTGATATTGCAACTTGATGAAGGAATATCATCTCAAGCTCCACCTTCTTATATCAGCTTGTCCATCTATTCATGATTCTGACACAGTATGAAGCACAACTCCAGATCCAGGTTTTGGTCTTGTCATGGCTGGACTACTACAACTCTCTGCTGTCAGGAGCACGAGTATATGTCATCAATGTTGCAGGTAATTCAAAATGTAGTGACATGTCTGGTGTCCAATCAGCCGAGGCATGCATATGTTACACCCTTCATCAGATCACTACACTGGTTTCCTGAAGAGACACATATCAAGATCAAATCCTTGATGCTTAGTAGTCCGTAGATCTGCACCTATACATATGGAAACACTTCTGAGGTCCTATGATCATTCTCAACCACTCATCTCTGCTGATGAATGACATCTGATGATGCTCCCTCTGCGTGTTATAAAATCTCAGTCCAGACTCCTTGCATAATGTAGCTCCTGACTGTTTGAACAATTTGTCACTCCGCCTCTCAGTGCTTTCAAGAAGCATTTTAAGACTCTTGTTTGGTGAATTTCTGTCTGTCTGAGATGTTAAATTTTGTAAAATCGGGGAATTGTAACTAGATTAAATATTACATGTTGAGCTTTTCACTTGTAGAAATCAATTTTGTATGCTTATCCTCTAACACTTGTTCCTAAACAGTCCCCAAACTAAAGATTATGTTGACTTCTTTTGTAAGTTACTTTGGATAAAAGTTTCTGCTAAGCAAATAAATTTAAGTGTAAATGTCATGAAAAAAATGCTTTACGGACATGTCATACGTTGACACAAACAGAGAATAAAACCTGTTTAGCCTCGAGCAGAGAAGACTATGTGGGGACCTAATTCTCAAGGGCACTGATAAAGCAAATCCAACAGAATTCTTTTAATATAACAGTGATTCACGTTCTAGAAGACACAAGTGGAAATTAAGGGAAAGTGCATTTAACACTGCCCAGAAGCACTTCTTTACACAAAGAATTGTTGGAATCTGGAATAAACTAACAAGTCATGTAGTTGAAGCACAAATCTTGACAACAATTATAACTGTTACAACAATTTAAAAAGCATCTGGATGAAATATTTGAACAGCTTAGCTAATATCTAGACAAACAACCTTGACTGACCGAACGATCTCCTGACATTTGCCAAATTACTGCATAAACCCAGTAAATCATAGGAAAGAAAGCACTTGATAATTAGAAAAAGTTTAAAACTTTTGCCAAGGTTGCATCCTGTAAGTATTGTTATGAATGAAATAACAAAGAAAGTATCTGTAGGAGGTACCTACATTTTTCATACTATTCAATACCTAAACATTTGTCTTCTCAACTATAGGAAAAATGTAACTGCCATACTTGGCTTTGCAAACTAAGGAACAAATGCAATGCTCTGAACAAAGATTAGCATATTAAAGCACGAAGCAGAGATAGCAAAAAAGTAGTGGCATAATTATTTACAAACCATCTCAAGGCATGCTAAAAATATCTAATAAGAAAAAACTCAAATTCTACTGTGAATAAAATATAAATATACATCCTATTAAGTACAAAAAAAAGTGTTCCAGTTTTTGGAATTTGTGCCTGTATTGAGTTCAAAAGTTCAATAAACATCATAAAAAGAATAAGATTTATCAATGGTTTGTAAATAAATGTTTATTAATTTTGTTATGCAAATTAAAATGAAAATAAGTAGGCAAACTCTGCATTTTTCCTACTGGATCTATTTTAAGATCTGTCAATGCAATATAATGTGACACATAATTATGGGACTCAATCAATCCAGAATTCAGGAGCTAGAAGGGGATGCAGACAAAGCTAAAGCCATAAACCACATTTTTTATTAGATTTTCCCTTCTACTGCCACCTTCTTATAATGACCAGTCTCCCCACACCATTCCTACTACATCAACAACTAACTAACTACATCAACTAGAATGACAGTGTGGACTGTCCATAACTGAAGACCAAGTAAGGGCACAACTGAAGCTACAAACAGAAAACGTTGTGAGACCAGAAGGAGTCAGTCCTCAGATTCTTAAAGCCTGTGCTGTCCAACTTTGTGGTGTCCTCTGTCACCTGTTCAGCCTGTCCCTAAGGCTTCAAAAAGTGGCACTGCTGTGAAAAACATCCAGCATTGTTGCTGTTCCAAAGAAGGCAGGCACCTCTTCACCTAATGACTACACACCAGTGGCAGTTACATCTCACATCATGAAGGCCTCTAAAAGACTGGTCCCGGACTATACAAGTCCTCTTGTGGTAGACCATCGGGACCCACTGCAGTCTGCCTATTGGACAAAGAGTGGTATGGAGGATGCAATTATCTGTCTGCTCCATTAGGCTTATTCTCACCTGGACAAAGCTGGTAGCAATCTGAGGATTATGTTTTTAGCTTTGCAAAGTGTAAAGGAGGCCTTGAGGTGGGAAACAGGGGTAAGGGTTTCTTTTCTTCACTTTCCAGAACAAGCATAAAAGGCAAGTTTCCATAAAATTAGCATTGGAAAAATATTTTACTTTAAAGTCACAAAATCTCACCTTGAGGAGGCCAAAAGCTGTGGCTTGTCTTGACTGATCATATATATCCTCTTCTGCATATCCCAGCAAGACCTGCAACTGCTTGTCTGAGATTTTGCATCTCTCATTATTTCTCACAAGCATTGTTATACACTGTAAGTAACAAACAGACAAATAAAATGAAGCAAATGTCCTCAGTGTTAAATTAAGCACAGTATAGAAATGTGCATGTGGGTGATGATGTACTAAAACATATGTGCAGAAAGCCCAGGGCCAATACCTTGAAGCAGTTGACAACAAGATGGAAGTTATCTCCTTTAGCTGCTCCTGCTTTTGCATAGTCTTTTAGTAACACAAACAATTGCTTTGTCAGTTGATCTATGTTATTTTCAACAGAAGGAAGAGGAAACTTCAGAATCCATATAAAGCATTGCAAGGATTCAGTAATCACCTGATCAAAAACAAAAAAATAGAACTTAATATATCACTCTAAAAAAACAAAATAATAAAATTATTAGAAACAGAGTCTCTCGGTGTAGTGTGGAAAAAAAAAACTAATCTGTTTAGTTTTAAATATAGTCTGGAATAGCACAGATGAACAGTTACAGGGCATGTTTATCCTAGTTAAGATTCAATATTTATACAGTAAGTGCTGCTTAAATAACATTTTGAAGATAAGGCATTAGTTGACCAACACTAATGTAACAACCAACATTAAATTACAAACAACAACACTGATTTAAATGCAAAATGTTCAAAACTCAATAAATATCACAGGACTTTTAACCCATAAATATCTATAAAAAACATGACATAGTACCTTCTGGCATGTGGTACCTATTACACATGAAAACGACATACATGGACATTTAAGACTGATAAGCCAAAAGCTTTTCTCAGAACACACGAGACCTTAGTTCCTCACCTTGACATGCATGGAGTTCAGGCAGTCAATCAGAAGCTTTACAAAAGGATCAAGCATTTCCAACACATCACTTTCAGAAGAATTGACTTTGGACCTTTTTAAACTCATATGTAAAAGCTAAGTATAAAGAGAAAAAAATAATATTTTATTATTTTACTACACTGATAAATACCTAATAAGCAATTACCAAAAACAAAGGATTAATCCTTTATGAAACAATATTTTAGTATATTAAATTTTAGAACAGTATATCCTTCAAGCCTACTACAGCCAGTGTAAGTATTAGAATTTGTGTGCAAATTCACGCAATGTACATTTTTCCAAAAAACGTTTAAATTCATTATCACCAAAAACACACTGCTCACACTTTATATTTACATTTATTTGCTTAGCAGACACCTTTATCCAAAATGACTTACAAAAGAAGCAAACAATCGAGTAACATTAGGCTAGGGTCTGTTTGTACAGCAAGTATAATAGAAGGGGTAACAAAAATTGACTGCCACAAGTGAAAAGATATAATGGCTCATACATTTACAATCACAGAAGCAATTAAACTTAAATAAATTAACCAAGAATATAAAAATATTGCAGAGCAAAGTTGTTTTGTTTTTTTCCTTTCATCAATTAGACATATTAACAAAAAAGATGGGTCTTCAATCGCTTCTTAAATATATTGAGGGAGTGAGCAGTATGGATGGAGATGGGCAGCCTGTTTCACCAACTAGGAACTACACAGGAAACAGTCTGGATTGAGATTTGATGCCATGTAGAGGTGGCATCACCAAATGCTGCTCCCGGCAGATCTGAGTGGGCAAGATGGAGTATAGCACTTCACCAGTGTCTCCATATGCTTAGGTACCGACCCATTGATTACTCTGTAGACAAACATCAGGGATTTGAACTTAATACGTGCTGCTACAGGGAGCCAATGTAGCAACCTAAAGAGAGGAGTGACATGTTCCCGCCTTAGCTGGTTAAGTACAAGATGGGCTGCTGCATTCTGGATCATTTGCAGTGAGATGATAGTACATGCAGGCTGATCCTACCAGAAGTGAGTTGCAGTAGCCCAGACGTCACAAGACCAATGTATAAGTACATAATGACCTAAATATCATTTTATTTATCTTTTCCACTTGCCTATGCTTTAAACAGTTTATTGTATTTATCGCAAGCAGGCTAAGTTTTATACTTTATGGAATGAATGATAATAACAACAACAGTATTTATTTATATAGCACATTTTCATACATATAATGTAGCTCAAAGTGCTTTACATGATGAAGAGAGAAAAAAGACAAAGTAAGAATTAAAATAAGACAACACTAATTAACATAGAATAAGAGTAAGGTCCGATGGCCAGGGAGGACAGAAAAAACAAACAAACAAAAAAACTCCAGACGGCTGGAGAAAAAAATAAAATCTGCAGGGGTTCCAGGCCACGAGACCACCCAGCCCCCTCTGGGCAATAATAGACACAAATATCTAATACCAAAAATCACAGTAACAGATAGGCTCAATTTAAACAAGGAAACATTTTTGTAATACCACATTTGTTATTTGCTATATAATTAGTTGTTGATATGTTTTGACAAATATGTTCTGCATGTAATAATGCTAACGCTATAAACCTAAAAGTGTAAAACAGCATCGGACAGAAGGGGGTTGGCATTTTTCAAAAAAACAAAAAGAAATGGTTATGTGGTAGGTTTTTATATTTAAGGAATAATATAGATTATTACTGAACTACACTGTTAGATTAGGGATACAGGGAATTTAATCTCCAAGAATGTGTGAGACCAAGAACAAAGGAGAAAAAAAAGATTTTGGGACAACCGGTCAACCCACGCTATCTCCAAAAATAACTATTAAGTCTGTGATGCAATGCCTCCATGTCCAATGTTGGTTTGTGGCATATTCCCAGTAATTCCTGTGGTAATAGACTGGACAAGCAGGATAGAACATGTATATTTATTGAAAATGACCCATTTATTGTTCATCATATAGAACATTCACATTTTAAAATTTATTTAAAAAAAGTTACAAAGCCTGGTACTGCATTTGTGGATTAAAAATATTTAAAAACTTGAATGTGTTTGTCACACCATCTAGAGGCTAAGTGAGGCTAAACCCAAAGATCAAGTTTAAGAGTGCCTGCCCTATCACTTTCACAAGGAGCACAATGTAGCACTGTGCAATGAGGGACAAAAAAAATAAATGTCTCTCCCCAAGAATTTGCTGGAGAATGTGAACAGAACAAGAATTGAAGATGTAGTTGAAAATGTTTGGCATGGTAAAAAGTGGCATTAAAAATAACTTATCATCTGATTTGTTGGTCTTATGCAGAAACTCATGAAGGCATAAAATAGAATGCCAAGACTTGATTTTAAAACAATCACTATGTCTTACAGATCTCCTAATATGTAACAAACTCTACATAGGAAGACAGTGAGTGTGATTTCCTGAAAAAAATTAGGGTTTAGTTAAGACATGTATTTTGAAGTTGCATTATTCAGGTACAGTTCACGTGGCTAGAAGCAATCAGCAAAACAACCTTATCAGAATATTTAGTGCTTAACTCTTATACCTTAAGTAAAGTTATTTTACAGCTACACCTACCACCATAAAAAGGAATTTCAAACTTAGAAAAGTCAAATATAAAGGGGTGGGACACTGCTTCATTGGTCTTGTGCCACTGGCCTTTAATCCCACCTCTCCTTGGAGACCATTTGGAGCATGCAAGGGTTTTACCAATTTTCTGCCTGGACTAAAGCACCTGCTCTAGTTAGGAATTAAAACTTATTAATTCTGAGTACAGAGGACTATGTGGGGAACTAATTCTGGTCTTTAAATTCTCAAAAGCATTTAAAATATGGTTTCTTCAAAATTCTTTAGTTATACAGCAAATAACATATTCAAGCACACTAAGGAAAATAACGGAAAGAATGCCAAGAAGCACTTTGACCCCAAAAGGTTTTGGGAATCTGAAACAAACTATCAAACCATGCAGGTGAAGCACAGCTTTCTCAGGGTATTAAAAGTTTCTGTAAAGTACAATTTAGCAGTTTGCTAACCAAATACACTTGGACTTAAAGTTCTCCATTAGTTTGATGGACTGCTTCTGTTTCTTATAAGGACCAGATAAGTAAAAGGGTGCAATCAAGTAACAAAGAAATAATTTCTGAATTTGAAGATGACTACTTAAGCTGTATTCAGAGTTACTTTTTAAGAAAGAAAATTATATTAAATCATAACAAAATAAAATGAAACTCTGCTTTTACAGAAAGATTTAATAACTTACTCTAAGACCTGTGTCCACCAAGATGTGCATATTAGTTCTGTAGCTAACTGCAGCTTTCTGACCATCTCTGGTGGGAGCTGGTGGAAGCAGGAGGCAGCTTTTTGGTGGAAGTCTTGGATCTAATGCAGGCTGCTGTACAGTCTTTTCTCTGTAAAATATATTTGTTATTTTCTATTATTATGCTTTTCTAGACAAAGCTAATAATATAATACACATTTCGACATGCAGTCATCCATCATTTTCCAAATCTAATCGGCTCCCAAGAACCAGTTGGAAAACATGTCTTAAAAAAGACAATATTGAAAAAGTATTTCCCATTATTTTAAATAGGAAAAAAATGTGAGCCTTTCCCCAAATACCACCGAAACACACTTAAGCTGTATAATAGTCAAACCTTGATTTCTAAATTATGTGCACTAGTTCATTCATCAATTACCTACTTAAGGAACTGTTTAATAGGATTGTTTCTGAACACAGACCTACATTTGATAAGAGACAGAAGCTGGGTCTTTACTGCTCTCATGCAGAGGTTCGCCTACCAGAGTGGTAGACTTGTCTTGTAACAAAATGCAGTTACGAAATTTGCTTAAAATAAAAAAAAAAACAAAAAAACAGTAGTAGCTTTCCAATTGTTTTTCACAATTTGTAGAGCCGTTTCCCAAGATTACACAGATATTTAATGCATAAAGGTGTCATAGTCTTGTACCTTTGTTTATTGTGCTATTGGGAGGCAGCACAGAGCACATGGGTAACATCAGAAATAAGCTTGTTTACATTGGCACAACCACATTGCACTTTCAAAAAGGCACATCGGTTAAAATGCAATCAGGATTAAAAAAAAAAAAGTTATTGTAAAAAAGTACATAAAGAAAAGTCAGATAAAGAGAGATGACTATGTTAAACTATAGATACAAAAAATACAGAACTATACAATGTAATTAAATTCATCAGAAAAGTGCACAAGTTTCATTTAAAATGCTAACTAAATAAAAAAATAAATATATATATATGACAGGATAAATGCTGAAATAAAAACAAAGGCTTACTTGGTTTTCTCTGTAAGGAGAGGTAAACTTTCACTGACAAGCCCATAACTTAGTAAAAGGATTGAGTTTGCGGCCATTTCCTTATTAAGTAGCAGACCAGCTACAATACGTCGCAGAGTTTCATGGACTTTACGGGCAATTTTCAAGCTTGTAGTATTTTCAAGAACCTATGAGAGACAAAAATATATTCAAATATAATAGTCACCTAGAAAAGATCACTTCATTTACTCAAGACCTTTTGAATGCAAATCATATATCACCAAAGCGGTGACTTTCATTTGCTTCTACTGGTGGGGGCCAGAACAAATGGTCTGGGCAAACCAGAATCTCTTAGTCCATATGAATTATTATCTTCATTCACTATTTGGTTCGGGTCATCTTGCAGTGAACCAGGGCTAGTACATGTTCAGCAGGTGCCCTTACGGGAAATCCTCTTTGGATAACCACACCACACGAACAAGCTCCTCAAGCCCAATGAAATGATGGCTCTACTAAGTTATCTATCCAAATGTTTTAGTTTCATGGTGAATGAAACCCAATGTAGATCTTTATTTTGGTTCATATACAGTATATATTTTTTTAAAGTTTGACAACAAATAGAAACAAAGATAACAATTAAGAATTTATACAAAAATAATGAACAGTGACAGCATGAGGGGAAAATCTAGCAATTGAAACAATGGATATAAAAACAAGTCATGGTGGATTACCAAAAGATCATCTTGGAAACTAAGCTGTACAGTTGCAAATTTAGTTGATAAAAATTTTTCAACTCACTGCAGACAGTATATGTTTTATATTTGCCAGCCTAATCGTCCAAGGTGGCCACTGTACGAGTGGCGCTTTTCATGGGGTTTATGGAACATCTCTGTTAAGTATTATTGTCAGAATGCTCAATAAAATGTTAATCACAAAAAGTATCTACTTTAAATACTGTAAGGAAAGGAACTGGCAAGAATATGAAAAAAGGGATGGATCACTCACTATCCAAACCTCTGCTTACATAAGTTTGCTGAGGGAAATCCTCAAGGGAGCATAAACCTCTCAACAGATCTCTAAGACTGGAGGAATGTGTAAATGTGTTTACCTTGCCAAAGCCATGCTCCTATGAAAGGTGCTGTGCATATGAAAATATTACAAAATGGAAAAAAGTAACTGTAATAAAGGGGAAAACAATCTATAGTTGTAGCTACCAATTGTGGTTTCCATTAACCCTTTAACCGCCAACTCCCTAAATATTCCCCACGCCAGGCGAAATCTGAACAATTTTTGTTTTTTTACTTTTTTACATTTTTTTTACATTTTTTACATTTATTCAAGCAGTATTGACCACTAAATGTTGTGCAAGTTGCCAGAGTATACACGAAATCTATAAATGTAACCTGAATTCTCAGCTAAGCAAAACATCTTAATACCAAACCGTGCCCTTTTCAATGGTAGATACTGTCGAAACTGTAAGCGGCCCTTCCACGACAATAAACTTTCATCAACTGCAACTGACGGTCCTGGCATGTAGGGCAACTGAAATGCTTCAAATAAATGATCAATCAAAGGACGTAGCTTGAACAAGTGGTCGTGGTTTGGATCTTTCTTATCTGGCTCGTTTCTGTTGTCATTCAAATGAAAGAATTTCAGCAGCAAAGAGAATCGGTTACGTGTCATGACAGCTGCAAAAATAGGTGTTGCATACATAGGATCTGTAGACCAGTACATCTCAATATCTGGTTTTCTGATTATTCCCATCAACATCAAAATCCCAATGAATTTTTTCATTTCGTTTTCATCAGTGTCAAACCAAGCACGAACACGGGAATGTGGAGGTAAATTGGGATTTTTCTCAATAAACTGTGCTGCGTACAGATTTGTCTGATGAACAAAATGTCTGATCAAATCAGGTGACACAAACAGCTCATAAAACTGCTCAGCAGTGTAATTGTTTACATCAACAATAAAGCCACACGTTCCCTCAAACGAATGCAGAAAAGGTAGTTCACCACGGGCAGCAGCCCAGCTGAGATGCTGGGGATACACCCACTCAGCGCCGTCATCCGATGCGTCTTCATTCACAATATCATGCAGCGCACGTTGCTGCTCATCACTGTCACTAAAATCTTCTTCAGAACTGCTACAATCATGATCAGAACTGTCCAAAATCGCCTGCAAAGCCTCACTTGAAGTCAGTTTACGTTTCGCCATATTCACAGCTGTTACATGCGAATCACGTCACATGACCGGCCAAAACAACCACAGACTTGTCGAAATACAACGTAGTAATAATACCCACGCCAAACCGTCAGTTATACTAAGCGCCAGGCATTCATATAACCACAGGCAAATGTGCCGGATAATTCCGGCAGTATGGCGTTAGCATTAAAACAACGGTGCCGGATATATCCGGCAGAGGGCGGTGAAGGGGTTAAAATTCAATAAATAAAGCAAAAGTGAACAAATACGCAGTACAAATTATAAAGACACTGTTATTATAAAAACAGAAGTGCATAACCAGTAAAAATAAATAATAGGAAAAAATAAAATAATTAACATCTTATATATAAACGTCTATGTGTGGAAGTTGTGTGTCTGTCTGTCCGGCCGGCCCGGAAGTGCAAGGCTACAGCATGAAGCTGAAAGACCCAGTAATGCGGCCCCAAGTTCACGAATCAGAAGAAGAAAGAAGTACAAGGCTACAGCCTGAAGCTGAAAGAAAGCGACTCCATCGTCAAAGTGAAACCACCAAGGAAAGACAAATGAGAGACAAATTCGCTTAGCCACTGATAGACAAGGGGGGCGAGCGTGTCCACAAAACTAAACCATTTCAATTTTTTTTCTGATGATTTCAATAGTTTCTAGGAGCCCGTGCTTTTTACAGCACAGGCTTACTCAACTAGTAATTGTATAATGCAATTTGTTCATTTAATATGATGTATAAATGTTGGAATGAAATTACTTAAAATAAAAATTTCCAGCCTACCTCTTTCAGTGGTATGATGAGTTGAGACACTTGGCCCTTTCCAATAAATTGAGCAAGTATTTCATAAGAATCATAACTTTTGCTTCGTCTGGCTTCCATTACTTTAGAAACAATCCCTTTAACTTCCTTTTCTTCTGCAATATCACCGAACAGTTCTCGATTAAAGATCTGTGCAAATATAAAACACTAGAAGTAAGAACTGGGATATTTAAGCATCTTTCCTTGCATAATAAGCAAAAATAGAACTTTACCGAAATTAACATGTCCATACAAGAATCCAGATCTCCACTATTAAGAGTGTTACTGAGAGTCTCTAACAGCAGGTAAACTGTATATGTCAAAACATGAACCTAAAAGGAGGGGGAAAAGAAGAGGGAAAAAATAAACAAAAAGCAACCACTTAATTATGTAATATGACTTGATGAATTACTTGTTAATTCTTGTTAACAACAGAAGAAACAGTCTAAATAACTGATCACATTAATCTTTTAATATAAACAAATACCATCAATAAGTATTGGGACAATGAATTCTAAATTGCTATTTTTCCTTTTGTTTTGCATGACCAAAGCGTGTGAGCAGAATATTTCATTTATTCTATAATTTGAAAGAATATATGCAAAGGAATACCCAGAAATAAATGGTTTCATTAGGTAGTTTTGCTTTGTAACAACATTTTTATTTAAAATCTGAAATGCTTTTGAGTGCAGATTAAAAAACAGCAATTTTTACTTTGCTGTTTGAACTTTTATTGAGGGCACTGCATCCAGTAAAATGTCATTGCTCTGTACTTCAGCTTCTATGAATGAGTATTGAAGAGGCCCCAAAACTGTTCAGGTCATCATCAACTTTCACACACGCTGAAAGACATCTTACAAAGTTTACTGATAAGAACATGCTAAAATTTTAATGAAGTTTAATGCAATTACACAGGGAGAATTCCTAGTATGTATTCACAAAAATTAGACTACAATTTTAACATTTTAATAATTTTTTTTACACATAGAACGCATATCTAAAAACTAGATCTGTTTAACATAAATAATAGCATTGCATATTTTACTATGAAAAAAAAATTATCCAAATAACACAAAAACATTGCAGACCTTAATCACATTTTCTTGTTTTATCTTTATGTTAGCTTAAGTTTTAGAGACAAAAAAGACCAAATATAAATAATATAGAAAAGAAGAGAAGGTCCTGAATGAAAATGAGAAAAATGTAAGTGATATATACCTGATAACCTTTGACTAAGACAGTCTTCATTTCTGTTAACAGATATTGGAGGTACTGACATCCCAAAGTTTCAATGATTTTTATCAGTGCATTGCGAGCAGCATCTCTAATTTCTTGAAAGCGGTTTCGAAGAAGGATGCAAATTTTCAGCAAAATACTATTTAGGGGAAAGAAAAATCACAAACACAACAATAAGGATAATTACATTTTAGTAAATCTGCCACACTTCCAATAGAACTTTTATACACGGACACACCTGGTAGATATTTGTGGCAAGATATCAGAGTGCCTTAATAAGCGTAAGGATGTCTAATGTAAACACAACACAACCCTCAGGATAACTGGGGGATACAGAGCACATTAAAACAAGTTCAGGGACTTGTGCATTTACATAGCAACTTATTACTTTTAAAAACAATTTTGTCAGGTGCCAAAAGAAAACTGTTACAATGCCAATCCAATGTAACAAAAAAAAGTTACTAAACTCAGGTGTTTTTTAAAACAAAACAGAAAACGCGTGCAGGTTATCACAAATCAGATGTCTTCCAAAGGCAGGAAATAAACATTAGGCAGTGTGTTGTCTGGTACAAGCACACTCAAACAAGATGATGATACTAAATCAACAATTCAATGCCACGGTTGCCACCTGCCAGGTAGGCTCTTCAGTTTCAGGAACACCAAAACTAAAAAAATGTTTCGGAATGCTTCAGCAGGCCAGCCAATAATAGTCAGGGTGGCAGGAATTATATCAGAGAGATGTTCACTTTCATGGAAATTGAAACATTATGCATTACAAAATCATTCGCACATCTTTATTAATACAACAAAATGGAAAATGTTTGAATTCTTGCTGTAAAGCAATGGTAGATGAAAAACAACCTTTATGAGTGAAGGTGCTTATGCCCTGCTGTCTGTTCTCCAGGGCAAATATCTGGTTCCAGTATAGGTTTTGCTCAAGTTTTATAAATTAGGGAATTTTCTTTACCTATACGCTTTCTGAACATGCCCTTTATGCCTGATGAAATTTGAGAGTATGTATATAAACAGACAGAGGAGAATAAAAGGTGGGTGGAGTTGAGGGGTGAATATGATCAAATATTATTCTTAATTTTTTCGGATATAATGCATGTATCTATTTAAGTTGGTATATTTCCATCTGAACCAAAAGAGTAGAAACCACATATCCTGGTGATTAACCCCTTATGCAGTAAGGTTTTTTGGCGTTACTGATCCTAAATTACATACCAAAAAATAAACAGTTATATTTCCTTTATTAAATGAGCTGCAAATGGCTGAAGAGTACACTTAAAATTAAAAAAAGAATTTATATGATTAAAAACCTGTTTACACCAATATCAACTAAACAAAACATAAAAAGTTAGTACTTACGGATTTCTCTCCAAAAAACTGGATTTTACAGTATATAAACAAGACATTTTATGATGCACAACTCAGCCTTCAGCACACGTTGTTCTCAGTAAAGTCAAAACTTTACGCACAAAGGTTTAGTCAAATTCTGAGCAATGATGTGTAAAGATGAGTTGTTGAATCTGCATAATATTTGTTGCCGTTTACAGACAGATGTGACATGTAGTACAAATGACCAACAACTATATGTCATCAGAATGCTCCAAGACTCAGCTATCCAATGGTAATAATAAGCGTTTCACTATAAGCAGCTGGACATAGGTGGGATATTTAATAAAAAGAGAATAATTCAGCCTTGACGGATTGCTCGCCTCCGGATATACGTAAGTGTGCAAATTACATATTTTAATAATGAAAGAAAGCAGACAACATGGAAACAAGATTTATTTGAAAGAAGACTCCTTTGGGTATGTAAAAATATTATTGCTTTTAACACTAGAATTACCAGAGCCTACAAAAGTCGGTGGGGGGATGGAATAGCTGGCTGCTTGCAGCATGTTTTTATCGGAACATTTAGATGGCAAAAGACGCTGGCAGATAGATGTGAATGGATTTAAGAAGCGATTTAAGGTGGGCCGGATCTACGAGTTTTTTTCGTAGGCTCTGGTAATTCTAGTGTTAATTAACTTGCAGGTTTACTGGATCATACGCAAACAACTTTGAAATAGGGCATGCATACGTGGTTATTATGCAATTTACTAGAAGTTTATGGAAAAAGGTGGAATTGTGATTTATCCTTATACTTTATCCTTATTAATGCATTTTGCACATTTTGAACATACAAATGGATAATGGAGAAGTGGATTATGCGACGCAAGTTACATGAGAATTTTTTTCACTTTTTTTCTACCGATTTTTTCAAATAGATTGATGTTGGACAGGGTGGTTCATCATTATGTTGAATGTTCTACATGAAAACATGAGATTAAAAACTTCTCTTGGCTACAAACTGTATTGGTTAAGTAACATATAAAAAAATATAATTTTTGGGTTGGAGTAATCCTTTAGTAAATTTCCATTTTTTGCTAATAGTGATAAACAGTATATTTAACTTCACTATTTAATTAATTTTAGGAAAAGAAAAATTTTGAAAATAAGCCACCATTAGAAATAATGTTCAAACAATGCATTCTTACCAAAAGTTTACAGATATAATGGTGACCAGGTTGTATCAGGCATAGTTTGAACAAGTAAAAGGAATGACATGAGATATGGAAAAAACTGGTGTCAGCTGGGTGGAACAAGCATGCCGAGAGAGTGCATACTAAAATTCAAGATTGCTAAAGTAACTAAAACTATAGCAAGTTCTCACTACTGAAAACTCAAGATTTGGATACAAACAAGTCTTTACAACTGAGCAGAAGACACTAGTTTCATCAGTAAAGGCTGGTTTATACTTCACGCTAAGAAAGCGTACATGCACTCATCATGGCTGCCACGTGTTCCCAACATTCATTTGATGCATCCTCTGAGCACGTCCTCAAAAATTAACATGACACGTGTGTGACTTGCATTAATAGCAAAAAAATTGGGGGGAGCAATGTGTTCAAGTTGGAATATGACATCAGAGTTTCTGTTTACTATCAACATGTGATAGCAAGTTGCTTTGCAGATCGTACAGGGTCAATGTGTGCGCTTCTATGTTTGATGAATGGATTGATGTGGTGAAGCAAAATGCTGACATACAAATGCATTTGTGGTGCTTTTATATTCAAGCATTGCATATTCCCTATTGTGATGAGGAGTTTAAAGGTTTCACATACCATTTTCTATTTTTTTTTTTTTTTTTGGCACCTTCACAACAGCATCAGAAGGTACGGTAACATATTTCAGCCACAGAGAAAAAAAAATTAGGGACACGGTGAAAAGGTTTATTTTGTGATAAAAGTGGAAATTTTGGCTTTAATCTTGAAATTTCCAAAATAATCTTATAGTTTGTCATTAAAGTAGACTGTCGTAAACGTCATCTTAAAACCGACCCAGTTGTTAATCGCTATGTGCTTGTGGGGATTCCTCCTGAACTGACAGCAGCAGCAAGCAGTAATTGCCACACAGAGCAGATTAAATGAATGATATTCCAGCTCTCTGCACATTTAGAATCTTTAGATTAAAACTTGATATCACTTCCATGATTAAATATGTTAAAGCATGTATATTACATTTTACAGATAAGTCTTTAGCTTCGTTTAAATAATTAATACTGTTAATAATTACACATGTGGGGGTGACATGGTGGTGGAGCAATAGTGCTGCTGCCTCGCAGGGAATCACGTCCCTGCTGTTCCCTGCCTGGAGTTTGCATGTTTTCCTGGTGGTTTCCAACAGTGTGCTATGGTTTCCTTCCAAAGACATGCAAGTTTGGGGATCTGTTAATGTTAAAATGATGCTAGTGTATGTGTGCTTGTATTCATCTTGTGATGATCTGATGCCTTGTCCAGATCTGTCTCATGCCTGATGCTTGCTGGAATGGGCATATCCCTGGATTGATGGATGTAATCATTAAACATCCATCCGTTTCGGAGATATTGCGGCACAGTGTCCTTGAAATTTAATGGATGTTTCAGGCTATCCACAACACAGGGAGACTGAACGTTTTCTCACTGTGATGATATCTCGCCCTGCCACCTGCTGGAATCTTCCAGATTTACATAAAGTACGCATGCTAGTATAAAGAGTACACCACTTGTGTAGCAGTAGCATCTGCAGGACTACGCATCACGTGAAGTATAAACCCGGCCTAATACAAAATTACAAAGATTGTCACATGAAATTGTGTTTCATGTTGTAATTTTGTACTTTCAGTTTAAATTTAGAAAGACTGTCATTTTTAAACAGAGTAACACTCTTTACCTTGGTAAGTTTGATTCCATGACTTCTTGTGGAAGGGACTGCATTAACTTGACCATGGCAAATGCAATAGGAATTCGAGCAAGTTGTTCTTCATCCACTTCTTTGGATTTTGCTAATTTATGTTCGCTCTCTTGCTTTCCCTGTAATAGAGCAAAATTAACTAATAAAAATATATTTCATTGTATCCAATCAGTAAATGCATTCATGTTGTTAAAATCACCTTTGCAGAGAGGCACTTGTGTAGTCGAGGCAAGATGGTGTTAGACACAGTGCCTTGAATGTGCTGAATTAGATTTTCCAGTTCGTGTTTATTTCTGGGCATTCCCAAAAAGGTATTATTAGAATGATTTGTGGTTGTGTTGTTTTTATTTGTAGACAACACTTCCTTTGCTTCTCCTTCTGTATTTATTTCTTTAGAACTATCTTCAGGAATATCCATATCCACCTCCTCTTCACTTTCCTCTAGCTCCATCTCTTCACCTTCCTCTTCTGCAGTATCATCCATAACACAAGCTTTATGGTGGGGGGAAATAAATTATTTTAAGCAAGAGATTAATAATGATCAGACACAGCCATCTGAATCAATAATTAAAATATTTATTTATTGTAATCTCATAAAGATATTAAAATTAGTAACATGTCAATAACATAAAACATAGACATTTCCTGCAAAAAACAAAAGACACACACACAGTCACAGACATGCTAAATATTGGATCCGATTGAGAATTGTTACACACAAACCGTGAACTATTAAATCTCTCTCTACATTTCACAAATAAAAATGAATTAGTATTTTGAAATGTACTTATTAATATTTTCTTTCGTTACATGTAATTATTTTGAAAGTAGAAGTTTAATGATGATCCTGCAAATTGAAATTACAAAAGAAAGCTGAAACATCTACTGTCATTTATTAATAAATTCCAATGAAACAATAAAAATAGCAGAAACAGGGACATTATACATATTATATATACAGGTGCTGGTCATAAAATTAGAATATCTTGACAAAGTTGATTTATTTCAGTAATTCCATTCAAAAAGTGAAATTGTATATTAGATTCATACATTACACACAAACTGATGTATTTCAAATGTTTATTTCTTTTAATGTTGATGACTTTAACTGACAACTAATGAAAGTCCCAAATTCAGTATCTTGGAAAATTAGAATATCAATTAAGACCAATGCAAAAAAAGGATTTTTAGAAATGTTGGCCAACTGAAAGGTATGAACATGAAAAGTATGAGCATGTACAGCACTCAATATTTAGTTGGGGCTCCTTTGGCCTGGATTACTGCAGCAATGCGGCGTGGCATGGAGTCGATCAGTCTGTGGCACTGCTCAGGTGTTATGAGAGCCCATGTTGCTCTGATAGTGGCCTTCAGCTCTTCTGAATTGTTGGGTCTGGCGTATTGCATCTTCCTCTTCACAATATCCCATAGATTTTCTATGGGATTAAGGTCAGGCGAGTTTGCTGGCCAATCAAGAACAGGGATACCATGGTCCTTAAACCAGGTACTGGTAGCTTTGGCACTGTGTGCAGGTGCCAGGTCCTGTTGGAAAATGAAATCTGCATCTCCATAAAGTTTGTCAGCAGCAGGAAGCATGAAGTGCTCTAAAACTTCCTGGTAGACGGCTGCGTTGACCTTGGACCTCAGAAAACACAATGAACCAACACCAGCAGATGACATGGCACCCCAAACCATCACTAACTGTGGAAACTTTACACTGGACCTCACCCAACGTGGATTCTGTGCCTCTCCTCTCTTCCTCCAGACTCTGGGACCTTGATTTCCAAAGGAAATGTAAAATTTACTTTCATCAGAAAGCAGCAGTCCACTCCTTTTTGTCTTTAGCCCAGGCGAGACGCTTCTGACGCTCTCTTGTTCAAGAGTGGCTTGACACAAGGAATGCGACAGCTGAAACTCATGTCTTGCATACGTCTGTGCGTGGTGGTTCTTGAAGCACTGACTCCAGCTGCAGTCCACTCTTTGTGAATCTCCCCCACATTTTTGAATGGGTTTTGTTTCACAATCCTCTCCAGGGTGCGGTTATCCCTATTGCTTGTACTCTTTTTTTCTACCACATCTTGTCCTTCCCTTCGCCTCTCTATTAATGTGCTTGGACACAGAGCTCTGTGAACAGCCAGCCTCTTTAGCAATGACCTTTTGTGTCTTGCCCTCCTTGTGCAAGGTGTCAATGGTCGTCTTTTGGACAACTGTCAAGTCAGCTGTCTTCCCCATGATTGTGTAGCCTACAGAACTAGACTGAGAGACCATTTAAAGGCTTTTGCAGGTGTTTTGAGTTAATTAGCTGATTAGAGTGTGGCACCAGGTGTCTTCAATATTGAACCTTTTCACAATATTCTAATTTTCCGAGATATTGAATTTGGGACTTTCATTAGTTGTCAGTTATATTCATCAACATTAAAAGAAATAAACATTTGAAATACATCAGTCTGTGTGTAATGAATGAATCTAATACACAAGTTTCACTTTTTGAATGGAATTACTGAAATAAATCAACTTTGTCATGATATTCTAATTTTATGACCAGCACCTGTATATATACATATTATATATTACACATACATACATACACATCCTAATAAATATTTAATGTAAATATTTTAACCCACCTTCATTTGATTCCTTCTTTGGTGCTTCAAGACATTTTGAAAGAGTTTTACTATCAAAATGGAAAGCATCTAAAACAGCCACTAGTAAACTAAAAGTAAATAAATAAACACATATAAAATGTTAATAGGACCAACTTTGCAAAAAAAAAAAAAGTTTCTTTGAGTGACATGAGAATATTAGATTTAATCAGTATCTAATAGAAATCTATTTTAATACAAAATGCCTATCATAATTATTCGGACAGTGAAGTGAAAATTGGTAAGTCTCCTGTATACTCAGGAAATTCAGATTTGACATGCACAAATAAATAGAAGAAAAAATTCAAATACCATATTTTATTTCAGTACAAGCTGCATATACTTTGAAGTTTTCTTTTCTATTTTATTCAATTTTTATTTGAAGAAAGTAACATTCCATACATCTAAGAAGATAGCATTACAGTAATCCCTCCTCCATCGCGGGGGTTGCGTTCCAGAGCCACCTGCGAAATAAGAAAATCCGCGAAATACAAACCATATGTTTATATGGTTATTTTTATATTGTCATGCTTGGGTCACAGATTTGCGCAGAAACACAGGAGGTTGTAGAGAGACAGGAGCGTTATTCAAACACTGCAAACAAACATTTGTCTCTTTTTGAAAAGTTTAAACTGTGCTCCATGACAAGACAGAGATGACAGTTCCATCTCACAATTAAAAGAATGCAAACATATCTTCCTCTTCAAAGGAGCACAGAATGTCACATAGATAGAGAAAAAAATCTCTAGCAAACAAATCAATAGGGCTGTTTGGCTTTTAAGTATGCGAAGCACCGCGGCACAAAGCTGTTGAAGGCGGCAGCTCACACCCCCTCCGTCAGGAGCAGGGAGAGAGAGATAGAGAGAGACAGAGTTTGTTTTTTAGTCAAAAATCAATACGTGCCCTTCGAGCTTTTAAGTATGCGAAGCACCGTGCAGCATGTCGTTTCAGGAAGCAGCTGTACAAAAGATAGCAACGTGAACATAATCTTTCAGCATTTTTAGACGAGCGTCCGTATCATCTAGGTGTGCGAACAGCCCCCCTGCTCAATCCCCCTACGTCAGGATCAGAGAAAGTCAGCGCAAGAGAGACAGAGAAAAGTAAGTTGGGTAGCTTCTCAGCCATCTGCCAATAGCGTCCCTTGTATGAAATCAACTGGGCAAACCAACTGAGGAAGCATGTACCAGAAATTAAAAGACCCATTGTCCGCAGAAATCCGCGAACCAGCAAAAAATCCGCGATATATATTTAAATATGCTTACATATAAAATCCGCGATGGAGTGAAGCCGCGAAAGGCAAAGCGCGATATAGCGGGGGATCACTGTACATACAATCAAATCGAACTTAACAAACCAGTTTGAAGACTGAATATCAGATAAACATAAACATATACTATAGGGTACTAAATGAATTTGTGAAGGGCACATTTGCACAGCAAGTAGCAACTTCCTCTTTTAAGCTATCTAGATAGACTGGTATGTTGATTCAGACATCACAAAGTACTACTTCCTAAATTATCACATTAAAGACATCTCATTATAATACTTTCAATTACTAGTCAGACTTACCTGACAGCCAATTTCTGATCAATTTGTCTTGTCTGTAAAACGTGCACAAAAAATTTCAAGTAATATATGTATTTGGACCAGGGTAATTGCTTGCATATAGCTCCAATCACCTCCACAGAAGCAGACATCATGTTCTCATGCTGTAAAAAAGGATGGCTATATACAGTATTATTTTTTTAAACCTTTTATGTTGAATTCTGCTGTGAATAACCCCCATTGTTACAGCTTTTAATTAATTTTGAGCAATGAAATGGTACAAAAGTAAACTGGCAGAGGTTAAAAAAGGCTGATATTATTATGTAAAAAATAATGTAATTTTCAGAGTTATACAAAAATGTCTTTTTCAGAGAACAAGTAATAGGTTAACAGCTTACATTTTTTTTCTGCAGCAATCAAAGTTATTTGAGCCTTGAAAGTTAATGCAAACAGTTGACGCTCAGATACTTGTTGTCTAATTCTGTTGAGGCTTCTGTGACTGCAAGACCTGTTTGTGTTCGTTTCCTCTAGTTAATCAGTTTCAACTGCTTTGGTGTTAATGAAATTAACAACAGGTGCACTAGAGGGGCAAAATGAGACAACCCCCAAAACAGGAATGGTTTAACAGGTGGAAGCCACTGACATTTTTCCCTCCTCATCTTTCCTGGCTGTTTTTTCACTAGTTTTGCATTTGGCTATGGTCAGCGTCACTACTGGTAGCATGATGCGATACCTGGACCCTACAGAGGCTGCACAGGTAGTCCAACTTCTCCAGGATGGCACATCAATATGTACCATTGCCAGAAGGTTTGCTGTTTCTCCCAGCACAATCTCAAGGGCATGGAGGAGATTCTAGGAGACAGGCAGTTACTCTAGGAGAGCTGGACAGGGCCATAGAAGGTCCTTAACCCATCAGCAGGACCAGTATCTGCTCCTTTGGGCACGGAGGAACAGGATGAGCACTGCCAGAGCCCTACAAAATAACCTCCAGCAGGCCACTGGCGTGAATGTCTCTGAGCAAACAAGCAGAAACAGACTTCATGAGAGTGGCCTGAGGGCCCGACATCCTCTATTGGGAACTGTGCTCACTGCCCGGCACCGTGGCATTTGCTATAGGATACCAGAATTGCAGATCCACCACTGGTGCCCCGTGCTTTTCACAGATGAGAGCTGGTTCACCCTGAGCACATTTGACAGAAGTGAAAGGGTCTGGAGAAGCCATGGAGAATGTTATGCTGCCTGTAACATTATTCAGTATGACCGGTTTTGGTGGTGGGTCAGTGATGGTCTGGGGTGGCATATCCATAGAGGGATGCACAGACCTCTACAGGCTAGACAACGACACCTTCTCAGCCATTAGGCATCGGGATGAAATCCTTGGACCTAATGAATTATTTTTTGTTAGAACACTAGCATGGTTTAATAACGAATAAAAACTACAAAAACTGAAATTTATATTTTTAGTTTACAAAAATTATAATTAAGTATAAATCCAAATTAAAAAAAAACTGAAAAAGTTAAAGACTTCAGATTGAAAAATGAGAGAGAAAAATTACTCAACTGTGAAGGTTGTGTGTCTTTATATTTTAAAAGGTCATTATTGTCAATGTTGGGTTCTAGTTTAGTCCTGCTTCTAACTTCAGCTTATTCCTCTATTTATTTGTAAAAAGGATGAAGATAGAAACATTAGAAACTTTGTCTGAAACAGCAGCTTTCAGCTAAGGTAATAACAAAAATTATAATTTTAGATTTGTGTATTTTGTTACTACTATTTGTTAAAATGTGTGTTTTGTTCTTCGTTGTACAGTCATGTGAAAAATGCAAGTATACCCCATGACATTTTCAACATATCTGAACAAGATCTTCATTCAAACAGTAACTACAGATAAAGGTGAAACACTTGAACAAATGACACATAAAAATGACATGGTGTATTCATTCTAATAATCTAAATTACCAGAAATGCAGAACTATCACATGAAAAAAGAAGCCCATCTTTGTCTTTATCACCACTACAAACCTATAAAATTGGAATCAGGTATTCCAGATTAGGTGCCAATGATTAGAACATTCTTAGGGAGTTTGCATATAGAACCTGTCAAATTTAATCTGCAGTTATCTGGGGTCAGGTGTTCTCTTCCATGATGACACCAGACACATGAATGTCAAAGATCAAAAGAGCTTTCCATGGCACTCAGAAAGACGGTTGTGGATGCCTATGAGTCTGGCAAAGGATTTAAAAAGATTGCCAAAGTATCTGAAACCAAGCTTTCCACTGTAAGGGAAATAAGCTGCAAGTGGTATAGATTTCAGATGACTTTTGATTGACCAGGACTGGTCAGTCCAACAAATTTGTCCCAAGTGCTGAACATTTGATACTAAAACAAATCTCCGTGAACCCCAGAATTTAACTTCAGCATCTGCAGGTAACTCTAGACAAAGGTTGGGCCAAAGTTTATGCATCTAAAATCAAAAAGAGATTGCACAAATTTGATCTACATGCAAGGTGTGCCAGGAAAAAGATGTTTCTGTCCAAAAGGGCCATTGAGCATACAGGCAAAGGCCAGGCCTTTTGGAACTATGTGCTCTGTTCAGATGAATAAAAAAAGATAAGAGTTGTATGGGCACAGTAATAGTAGACATGACTGGCACAAACCAAAGAGGGAATTTCAGAAGAAGCTCATATCAACTGTGAAACATGGTGGTAGTATGGGTATGCTTTGTGGCCTCACGGTCTGGGCAACTTGCAGTCATCAAGTCAACTATGAATTCTGGATCATATCAAAGTATGTTTAAGGGCATTGTGAGGCTGAACTGGAAATGGACCTTTCAACACAATAATGACCCAAAGCACACTAGAAAATCCACTGAGGAATGTCTCAAAAAGAAGAAATAGAGGGTTAAGGACTTGCCTGGTCAGAGTCTGATTTGCAGTCTGAATGTAGTGAGGGGATTTGAAATGAGCAGTACATGCAAGAAAACCCACAAACATCTTGCACTGAATGAATTTTGCACAAAGAAGTTGTCAAAATTTCACCAAGTCCATGTCACAGACTGTTGGTCTGTTCTGAAAAACACCTACCAGAAGTCACTTCAGCTAAAGGTGGAAACACCAGCTTCTTAGGCCAAGAATGTACTTATTTTTGGCCCTTAAATCCACTGACATTTTGTTTGAATAAATGATTGAAAAGGCATTTTTTTCTGTGTATTTACTCAAGTATATCACCATCATCTGCAGATGCTGTTTTCATGAAGATCCCCTGTGCGCCTGATCAAATATGTTGAAAAAGTCAACAATTTTCATTGGATGTACTTACATTTTCACATGACTGTGTATTATTCTGTCTTAATTTGCCCGTCTCACAGCAGGAGCACAGATGAGTGTGGAAACTTGGTTTCAGCTTCTTCATCTTCCTCCTATATACAAAACATGATTGAGGGGGTTGTGCTGTAGGAGTTGTTATAGCTGAGAGCATGATGAGATATACAGAAACTATTTTGCAGACTGGGTTGGGGCCACCCTGGGTATCTACATGTGGTGAAGCACATAAGATTGTCAAAAGTGGAACATCCATTGTGAGATGTGCTAGTATGCATACATTTACTGTACATACATACACACACACATATGCACACATTTTCAAATACATACACACACATATATACACACAATCAGACAAAATAATACCTTAAACATTTTCCCATCGAACAGAGCTGTCATTGAATATGGCATAATGTAGTTCTGAAGGGATTTTGAAGACAAGAAAAGATCTCCTTCTGTAAGTTGCTTGGCAAATTTTCTTAATGCACGAGCTCGTCGATGGATCTAAGGATTAAAAAAAAAAAACTCAATGTATACAGTGCTATAGCTACAACAAATTAATATTTCAATAATTGATGATTCAGGCGATTTTTAAAATCAATTAATCAGATCAGCATAAAATCAAGGTTATGACAAATATGTCATTGCACAATAGCTACATGCCTTTATTCAAATAAATTATGACAAAAATAAAAATTTAGATTGAAGTTAAATTCATTAATATTTTCTTACAGCATTGCCTTTCACTCCAAAGACTCAAGCAAAACATTCTTAATTTTACAAACAAAAATTCAAAATAATTTTTAAAGCATAAAAGAAAATCAGCAGGAAAAACAAAATAAACATGATTCAAATAGGTTTAATATACATCAAATATGTCACTTGAAATTCAGCTGTTAACTGAGAGCTGCAGCAACTAAATATTTCTTAATTCAGTCCTGGTCCCTGTAGTTTTCAGAAAATTCCATCATTAATATTAAAAATGTAAGTATGTCAACATGTCAGACTATAACAGAAGGGTGATATGCAATGTTATGACAGTGGGCTGAACTGCTAATTGTTAATTAAATCAATTTCTCAGAATACCTCTTTATTTATGTACATACTTATTTCTTATAGGATAACAAGTCTCATATCTTTTCTTGTACAGTTTGCTGAAAATACTCTTATCCATGTAGTGAAGGTTAAGAAAATTTAAAATTTATCCATTTAATATTAAATGCACAACACAAAAAAGTGTGCAGAACCTGAAGTCTGAGTATTTTCAGAAATATTCAGATTCCTCTATGTAGTAATAATCATTTAATTAGCTGGTCTTTTTTCTCTTCACTTATTCTGCATTCAGAAAAGTACAGCATTATGTTTTTTTAACTTTTAAAAGACATTTAGAAATTTCTATTTTTTTCTAAAGCTTTAAAAACCTGACTCTCTTTTGTTGTTTTCCTATTATTTACCCCTTCTTCTGTGTAGTTTTCTCCCTTCGTTTAACCCTTATTGTAACAATTAACAACAAGCTGAGTAGACACCAGGGATGATGAAAGCTGCAACTACTTCAAATACACTAATTAGTAAATAAGGAATTAAATAACCAGAATACTTGGAAAACCAGAATGAAAATATTGTTGACAAGTTTAAAAAAAAAAAAAAAACACACAACATATCCCCCATTTAACTGCTTAGTACATTTTAATAAAATCTACCAAACTTAGTTTCATAATTTCTACATTGACCCCAAAACAGAAACTGAGAAATCCAATGAAAAATGAGAGTTGGTTGGAACAAAACCCTACAGCCAGGGTCCCTAGGACCGAGTTTGTGAACAATTAATCTAAAGTATATTGTTTTTGGATGGTATGTATTACTGTTACAAGTACATGTAAGACATGAATGTCAGACTTTCATTATATCATGCATACTTGGCTATGAACTTCCTCAGAACATTTCATTAAATACAAGACTGGATATTTACATTTCTGAAAATCCTGTTGAGTTAACAATACATTTTATTTGTTTTGTCTAAATGACCAAATTACATACATAAAATAGTAAATAGTAAAGCAGTAAGAGTAACTGAAACATACATAATTAAAATTGATATGGAAACACATCAAATGAACAACAGCACAGATGGATGAGAACTAAGCATTATAAGCTAAAGGGAAGAATACCAGTATTAAAATGAAGAAAACGTAGGCATTCAATTCAATTCGATTCCAAGACGTTATGACCTAAGAACATTTAAAGAAGAGGGTTCTACAGATATGGTGCCACAGACTTGAAATGAAGCGTGTCAAAACTATTTTATTTTGAGGAAGAAAATACATATTCCTAATACAGTTCAATAGGCTAAACAGACAGCAATGAAAAACTGCCAAAGTAAAAGGCACTGTTGAACAAAAGACAATGCACTATATATTTAGCCATGTTTAACAGACCAAATTGTTCCTGCATGTGCAATGTACATTATACTTTCTTCAATTAAAAACATACAGATACTACCCCTTGAGAACATCCACTGCAATTCCAAAGTGGGAAAAAATGTAAACTGAAAATGAAAAATACTCAATCTCCCATACCTGTATATGTTTCATATGTTCAAAGAAATCTGATTCAGGGTCACTGTAATTAGTCAACTGCACCAGCTCTTTAAACTCTGAGTCTGCAGGAAATATCTGAACCAGACAGGAAAGTACTGTAGTGTATTCCTGTTGAATGCTCTGCAATTTAAATTTTAAACAAAGCATTAGCAAAAATTAAAAACATGAATTCCAAAAGCTTATCTAAAAGTCCTATTTTCAAATTATATCTATTAAAATAAGCATCACTAATGAACAGATTGTAAAAAAAGATCATAAAGAATTTATTTTTAATAATATGAAATACAGTTTAAAGCCACATTTGCCAGTCTTTCAGAAATGATTGTTTGACATTATTTCTACTGTAGGTTCTTGTAACAAAATAAATGTGTCGATTTAAAAATGTGTCTACTATTCTGAACTGAGTTGTTTATTCTGACTAGTGTTTACAACTGAAATATGATACTATCTTCACCTAATGTATTCATTTCCATGATATACAATAGATTAAAACAATTACAGTGGTAATATCTTACCGAAATATGACACATTAAAGTTAAATTGAATGAAATTTGAAGATTGAAGGCAAGCTCTAATGACTAGCACACTAATGTTCTATTGGCAGAACTGGGTTTTAATACAATAATAAATGACAGGATACATCTTTAAAAATCTTTTTTGGAAAAGCTATGCAAAAACTAATGAAGCTTAAACTACAATATCATCAAGTGTCTTGTAATTCAAGTAATGTTAGGTAATTACAAAAAAAAAAATCAATAAAAATGTTTAATTGTATAGTAATAGTTGAATACTATGCAAAAAGCATATTATTTCAGTAAACACCATAATTTACTTAAATAAAGTAAATGGGAGGTGTAAAAATAATGAATAAACAAATAATATATAGAAATTACTCTTCACAGTGTATTTTTCAAACTTACACATGAAACTTGATTTTTCAAAATACAGAATGTAAAATATGAAAATAAAATGGAAAAAAAATATTCTTCAGGGTGGGATGTAGAAGCTGAGAACAAGTCAATAAAAAAGAAAGTAGGAAAATGGGCATTTAAAATGAATTTAATTGAAGTATCAATCTCATGTTTCTCCTCCTACAGTGAGAGGCTAGGACATTGGTTCTGCCTAGTTTTTTGGTGACTAGGTAGCACAGCCACTGAAAATTTAAAACATTGTTTATTCCTGTTTATTATTCACCCGACAGTTCTTTATAATCAGTTAACAAATAGTCACTTAATTTAAAACTGTTAATACCCAGAGTATTAGCCACAGTATTTTGAAAAAAAAAAAATGAATTGGAGGAAAGTAGGAGTGGAATTCCTTCATGTGCAAAGTGATGCCATCTCATTTATCTGGTTACAAGTGAATAGACTGTACAGAAAAACTGTAATAAAGACTAAAGCCAAAGACATTTATCTTTATTCCTTAGGACGGGACAGAATAAAGTGGTTTATGTACAACAATAAAGAAAATTACACAGAACACTGATTAATTGAAATGTCTCAAAACATTAACTACAGCAATATGGCTACAAGGAAAGCCGATTATGACTACAAATAAATACATAAAAAAAGTGTCCTGTACCAACAAGCAGTAGAGCTGCAAACTACCTAGAGTAGAATGAACTTAGGTCTTTTGACAGTAATTAATGAAGTATGGTGAAAGGTATTAAAAATGCAAATAACAGTGTAATGCAATCTTTATAATTTAGCCACAAATATTTTAACATTTTGATGCAGTAACAGTTATAAGACACCATAAGAATACATTTATCTAAATGGGAATACTCCAATTAAGCGAAATTAGGGAAGCACACTGTAAGACCTACTACAAAATTAAGAAAACTAAAATACATTCATAAAGATATTTTGGCAAACATTACATTCTGAATGTCTGAATCAATAGCTTGCAAAGTTGTCCCTATTTTAAGTTAAACACTGGAGAATATACTCTGGAATTAAAATATATTAATCAACAGAAATGCCTCACAATATGAATGCATTTTGCTGGCGTTTTTAAAATAATTTTTTTTTGTGACGAATTAAAGGATCAAAGCAACATATGATTGTTTAATTTTGTTCATTAAGATTTTAAAAGCCAACAGATCATTATAATTCATTATTTTCTTTTTAGGTAAACTGAAATAACATTCCTTACGTGACATGATGTCTAATGAATCTGATGAAAACAAGCTCTGATACAGCATGAACCACTTGACAAGAATAGGAAAAAACATGTCTGTATTGTCTTTTTGTCATAAAGTAGGTTTTACCTCAGTCTTACTCCGAAGTCCTTTCTTTACTGAAGCCACCAATGTTTTCAAAATAATTTCTTGGTATTCTTCTTTTGTGTGCTCAATCAAAGCAACTTGCTTGATTATTGTCATTAAGCACAATGTTGCAGTGTCACTGAGAGACATATCCCCCAACTATCGAAAAAGAAATTTCAGGAATAAAAAAAGAGTAATGTTAATGCTTTTTTTTGCTTTTTTTTCCTGTGCACAAGTTTTACAGATGATTAAATAAATAAACAAACATAAAACACACAAAAAAAACAAATAATAAAAACAGGTCTAATAAAGTTTTATTAATAAGGTCTATGTTGAAGTATTGAAGCAATAGAAGACAACTGCAACATTTTTTAACAAATCAAGCTAACCTAGAGTAAAATTAATATTAACATTAATTAATAATGAAGGAGAAAGTAAAGTACTTTTAAATGAAGGAGCCGAACAGTATGTTAATGTAATAGTCTATGAGTGACAAAAAATTTCATAGAAGGCACTGTCTATGTTCTGTAATCCAATGTTACTTCACAAAGCTTAAAGATGTGCTATCAGGGAAGTGCCTGTGTTAGGCTAATGGCCATTTAAAACCTAATAATTTTCTTAAGCTCACTAACAGCTAGATAGAAGTTTAAAAAAAGATGTGTGTTTTAATATGAATCCATTCTTACAATTTGGATGTACAGTATATGACATTTATTAATTTTATTTTATCAGAGTTTAGTAAAATATATATGCTTTGCTTGGAAAGATTATAAACAAATCAAGTACTAGGCAAAAGACCCTTTCTTGACCAACAACAACTACCTTCACAATAATTTTTCTAAGCACATTTGTGTAAAGCTGATTATACTTAGTTGGTGCAAGTAAAGAGCACAGCTATACATTCAACTCATTTTTAAATTTTATGATTATCTGATTAAAACAAGAATGGAAGAAGAGACTCTGAAGTGTAACCATTATCACTGCATTGTAGCACTGTGACACTTAGATAATAGAAGACTTAAGATACCTCTTATTATAGTTACCTGTATAGAATAGAAACAGTTTTGCATTACAGTAATGAGATAATCTGTATCCAAGGAGTTCATCTTTTTGATGTAATCAATAATCAACTGAAAAGCTATTAAACGTTCGTCAAAGTTTATTTCATCTAGGTGTCTGCTGTCAAAAGCATTTAGCTGTGAGAAGAAGAAAAAAAAAAAGTATTTAGAACAAAAGTATGATTTAATTACTAATAACTAATAATAAAAATATGTAAAATTCACCTTGATTGTGATATCTGTGATGTATTTCAGCGTTTCATCCAGATCACTTAAACACTGAAAAATAAAAATAAAAAATACAACAACAAAACTACATTAATCAAAATACTTGGATTTTAAATCCAATACATTGACATTACCTTCTCCAGGAGGTGCCATACAAATAAACAACATATTTGGGGCAGCAAAGAAACTATGCATGAAAGTTATTTATAGGATTCAGAAAAGATCAAAATGAACCTATTATTTTATTGAGTTGTAAAGGAATATATTGTTATGAATTATATTAAATATTTTACTCAACTAGAAAGTAAACTGGCTGCTCCAAATGGGTGCCTTTAAATGGAAAACAGGAATAGATGAAAGAAGGTCAAGAAATCTTATTTACAGAACTCACAGCTTACACTCACACTGAAGGCTCAATGTCATTTTCTTGTAGTATAGCATTTAATAATGTCTAACTAGCATTTTAATCTAAAGCTAATCTAAAGTTAAACAGCACAGTAGATGTTTTTACTTATTTGCAGTTTATATAATTTTTTGACTGGCTAAAAAGAGTACCACTAAAGAGCCCTGGTGCAGTGTCAATAAATAAAACTGTATGTACAGATGAAATGTTCAGGTGGGCGATGGTAGATGAAAGTAAACTAATGAGAAAGCTTTCTATTGACTAATCAGTCTCATTTGCCAAAACTCACTATTTAGCCATATTTTTAGTTTGTAAATTAGAAACTAAAAAACTAAAAACTAAGCTGGCATTTTATCATCATGAGTTCAGTTATAAACATGCAGATAACTAAGGTTTTTAGTAGGCAAATAGCATATTTTATGTATACTGCTGGACGAAAATGATTTTATCCTTTTAAAATAGTGCAATGTATAAAGGGAGTGACGATTTGCTAATACGTTGGTGATTTTGTAAGGGTAGACCATCATTAACTGAAAAAAAGCAATATTTTAAAGACTTGTGTTTAGAAAGACCTCAATATGAGTAGTCTCCTGTGACCTAAATGTAAACGTTTTGACCCAAAATATCATGTGGAAGTCCAGCCGCGAACACAGACAGGCAAACACCAACGGTTCCAAAACACACACGTTTATTTACAGTTCTATTTACAGTAAAGTCCCGCACAGGGAAGAATGCCCCAGCACCAATCACCCATAAGTCCGGGCCTTCCAATGCCTTCCTTCACCGCCTCCACTCCTCTCCTCCGAGTTCTATCCTCTTCCTCCCAACTCCGGCTGCCGACTGGAGGGAGGCGGCCCCTTTTATTCCTACCCGGATGTGCTCCAGGTGCCTCTTGATGGGCTTCCTGCGGCACTTCCGCCACACCAGGAAGCACTCTGGGTGTCCCTGGTATTTTTTTTCACCAGCACCTCCGGGTGTGGCAGAAGTGCTGACGTCCAGGGCTTCAAAATCATCCTGGCGCCCCCTGGCGGTAGCCACAGGCCCCTATAGGGATGAGCTTCCATGCTCAATTCCTGTGGCACCCACACAAGCCAGGGCGGCTGCCCTCTTGTGGTCCGGGGGAGGTATAGTCCCTCTCCTGGCCCTTCTAGGCATCCCAGCTGGGCACAGCCCCCAGCCGCCCGCCACAATCAACTGATTGTTCTTGGGCATATAATATTCAGCCTCCCCAAGCATAAACAAACTATTTTGATCTCTACACTTTAAAAGAAGAAATCATTGCATGCACAATTTTTACATGTAAAGGTTGGTTTATACTTGATGCATCTGCTCTGACCGTGACAGCCACATGGCGAAAACGATGGAAAGACATCTATTTGTGTCTGCTTGGTTTGTGCTGTGTGCTGTGCACGACGTTTTCTCTAAGTATCAGTAGCATTTTGCAATGCAGGGCACTGGGGCGACACCGCCTCCACCCCAAAATTTTAAAAACTGTACTTAAATTAATTAGGTAATGCGAAATAATCATGAAATAAATTTGTTTATTTAATTTCTGCGTTGAAAAAAAACCCAAATCCATATGAATACCAATATTTCCGGAATGAACAAAGCCAGCCAAATGAGTCTCTATGTAAGTCCTTGATATTTTGACAAGCAGATGACCTAAAGCTTCCCTTTAATCGGTTATGTTCGGATTTTTTTCAGGGAGGCAGGCCTCTGTGCCCTGGACACTTCAAATTTATTGGTAGTGAATTAGTATTTTTATATATATATATATATATATATATATATATATATATATATATATATATATATATATATATATATATATATATATAATCGAAAGTGATCAGACAATTGTCAACACACTATTTCATGTTCAGGTCCATGATTCACAGTTCATAACTGCCTTTTAGGTAACTACAGATGAGTGAGGGCAATTTTAGGGAGATGTCAACTTCAAGTGGAACCTCAGAAATCAAAGAAAATTCACTTATTTCTTTCATGAAACAGCACTTCATATATTGTTCACTTGAAGAAAAAAAGAGGGTGAGCTTACACACAGACTTTTTCTGACTCTTCTTATGACAAATGGACTTGGCTTGGTTTGTTTTTTTTTGCTTTCCCTGTTTGCTGTTTGAATGTGTTGGTACCGAACCATTGTAGATAATGACAGGGGTACAAGACCTAAAACATCTAGACTCTGATGACTCTGCATTTATGCAGTGTATTGATAAGAAAGATGAGGCAGGGTCAGGTACAGAACTTTGTTTCTTGGTTCTGAAAGAATTTTCTGCACTACGACATCAGCAAATCCAAGGAAATGGTTATTGACTTTCACTGCACCAAAGAGCCAATATGTCTGGTCACTATTCAGGGAGTAATGTAGAGGTAGTGCACTCCCTACAAGTACTTGGGGTCCACATCAATGACATGTTGGTCTTGTAACCAACTGAAAGAGCAGAACAAACTCATTGTTTTCTAAGTAGCGTTTCTTTAATGTGGCTAGGGACGTCATTTACATCTTCAACAACTCTGTGATGGCAAGTATGATTTTCTACGCTGTGGTGTTCTGGGCTGGCAAAATCATTTCAAGAGAGGCCCTCTAAATAAACACGTAAATTAAAAGGGCAAGTTAAGTTATGAGATTCACTCTTGACCCCCTAGAAGTAGTAGCAAAGGAGAGAATTAAAACAAAACTGAGTGCCATTTTGAAGAATGCTGCCCCATCCTCTGTCAGACACACTAACATGGAGTACTTCCAGCCAACGAATTATTCAGCATAAGTGTGTCAATAAATGCTACTGGGTCTCCTTTATACCAGGATTATACTACATTGTGACTGTGACTGCCAAGTCAGATGTTTTTCTTTCTTCTTTATTTTCTTCCTTTTTCATTCTTATTATCCTTTTCGTGTATATTAATTCTGGTGTTTGGACTATGTGTGTGGGTTTGTCTGTCTGTCAAAAGAACCTCTGTAAAAAGCCAAAATTTCCCCCTGGGGACAAATAAACATCTGTCTAATTTGCACATTCATCACTAAAACACTTTTGGATCAAATAATTCTTATTAAAAATTTAAAATAACTAATACTGAAATATTAACACATTTTCCAAAACTTAAGTTCAAACAAGTTTAAATGTAGCAAAACAAAATTGTAGACATTTTTAAAGTTAATTTCAATATTTATATAAATAAAAAAAAGAGACATTCTCTGCCAAAGTGAGTACCTGAAACACTGTGCAAAGCATCTGCCGAGAAAGTTTGTTCTTGATAATAGAGAAGAGTTTGGCTAGAGGTTTCAAGAACAAGGTAGGTTTGATACATTGCTTCAGCAAGTTTTGTATAGTCTCCAAGATATCAATCTCAGTATCCTAACAAGGAATGAAGAACAGAAAAACAGTTAGCAAAAGTGAATAGCAGCTGTGTAACATTCAAAACAAGTAAGTGACCTTATAATTCCGACTGAAAGGTTAAACAGGTGTACAGGTTAAAAAAAAAATTCAGAATAGTATGAATTGTGACTTAATCTCTTCCCACATGGCGCTGGAGAGTGGCAACATGTTTGTTTCTCCTCGTAGTCAATTTGGGGGTATTGAGTTCGATAATGAATAAACTAATCAAAATTAAATGGATTCAGATTATTTACCTTGCCTTAAACGTTATTAAAAAAAAATAACATTTGTCAAATGATCTCCACCATTAATAACACATTCTTCTAAATGACTTTGCAAATTGTTCAGCATATACCAATTTTCATTTAACAACTCAAACTGAACAGAAAATGTGGAATCACAGAGTACACTATTCCAGAAAAACGTATGTGTTTTTTTGTATTTTATATGGGTTTCAGGATCAACATTAATGAAGAACTTGGCAAACTCCCATATGTTTAATGCTAACAACGGACACTGTGTTGAATGCCAATGGCTCTGCTCTATAACCTGTCTAATCCTTTTTAACATTTCCTGGTGTTCTTACCGTTATTAAATGTTCAGGAAACATGTCCTTCACAATACCAGTAGATTAAAATCTATCCAACCACTTTAAAATAGTTATATGTGAAGGAATTCTTATCAGCAGAGGTATATTAACTTTAATACAAAATCTTTTTTGCACCAGATTTAGTTGTAAGGGTGAAAATGGCACCGAAAGAAACAGCATTAAGTAAGCACACTTGCCATGATGTTAAATATACCCTGACCCGTTCAACTCATTCACCATAACAGCCCAAAAATTGAAACATCCATTATTTTCATTTTGACATTTTCAATGTTTTCAATGTTTATAGGAAAACACAAAGTAAATAAAGTAGGTATTAATACAAAATAAAATCTCAAAAAACTACCTCTATATTGTATCCTTTCCTTTGTATAGATTCAAAATTCCCAATTAGTGCAGTAAAGTCTGCATTGTGTGAGTTCTAAAGGATGGCACTGCTTCAGATGGTACAAAAGATTAGTGGTATTACCATGCTTTCAGCACAATTTGCAGTATGTTACATGTTTCTTGTTGGACTTTAGATAGACAAAATACCTACACACTATCAAATTTCTCTAACCCTTCTTTCAACAATGTCCTTGTCTGTGGACTGTGTAAAAGTAGTCAGGGATCAGTGCTGGGGGGTTTTCTGTTTTTAATATGCATACATTTTCTAGATAAGTCAATTTGGATTCTATACTGTCCACATCCAGACGGTATACAAAAGTGATTAAGAGTGGCCAATAGGATGTTAGTTTATATTGCATGATGTGTAGAGTACGTCAGGAGAGGCTATGCTTAATGCAACAGTGAGGCATCATCTTAAGTGCTATAGACGGTTTTGTTATCCACATTACAAAAAGGACATAGCAGGGCTAGAGATACAGTAGTTTAGAGAAGTCTGACTAGGTTTATTTATAGGAGTACAACGGTTTGAGCTATGACTGAAGTTTAAACAAAAATTAAGAAGTGACATGATTCAAGAATTCAAAATTATGAAAAAAATGTGTATGGTGCATCTAGCTGTTGCTTTAAAAGGAGTTCAACAAAAACAAGGGAACACAAATGTAAGTCAGTTTTTTTCCCCACACTAACAATCATGGTACATGGTAGTCCTTTAAGAAACATGTCTCGATATTATTTTGGAGAAATTAAGTGAACAGACTGAAGAACAGAGTTATGCTAAATGGCCTGCTCTCATCAAAAATTACCTATGTACAAATTTTAATAATATACATTGTTAAATACATCACAGTTACTAAAAGGTTCAAATATGACTAAATGCTGGAACACTACTCAATCACAGAAACAATTATTATTTTCCAATGTTAACCACCAGCAACTGGTTAAGCCATCTCTTTCAGTATGATAAAAGACATATCAGAGTACAACCTGAATACTTTACTGGGTACTGAATAATAACGACAAAAAGAATCTGTTTCTAATCTGAATGGAAGTCATATGAAAGTTAAACACTTTTAGGTATAATTCTACAAGCACAACACTGATAAAAAGAATAAGAAAAATATTACCGGAGTATTGTTGGTTTTGTAAAGGTATGGCAACAACAGGCAAATAAGTACTGAACTCTGTTCTTTTTCTTGCACAAATTTGCTGATTCTAGAAATAAATCAAATTTAAAAGACATTTTAACATTTATGACAAACATAAAATTAATCTAATCCTAAAGAGTGCATTTCTGTTTATGTAAATAAAGCATCTGAAAAATATGCTCATAAAAAAAATTGTTTAAGAAATCATCAAAAACGAAGACCGAGTCCTTATTCCAGTATTGTGACTGTTGCAGTAGACACATGAATAAAGGAGGTGCAGTAGTTAGCAGTACTTCAATGCCGCTCTAGTCTTGTATGCAAATTTTAGCCTTTACAGTTTGTGTGTAACATATACACATTGTTCCTGTGTCAGGATGGGTTTTTACTGGAGTAGTCTGGGCTGCCTATTAAATTCCAAAACAACTGTGTGTTTAATTTGTGACTTTAACCTGGCCTAATGTCACAAAAGATGGCTGCATGCATGAATGCAACCTACAGTTGATTGGTCTCTTATTTAGGGCTTGCTTTTGATTTGCACCAATGCTGCTGGAACAGACTCCATTCCCCCATAAGAATAAAGTGGATCAAGGGATTTGAAAATTGAAAAATTGGTGGGCTTAAATTGTGTTAAGTTGCTCCTTAAAACAGGACCATAGTGGCTTTGTCATTAGATTTGTTTAATCACAGATCCAGAGATCTAAGTTCAAACATTTGGGGCTGTCTCCATAATTGTCTTCTGGTTTTGTCCAGTATCCCAAAGATAAACATGATAAGCTGGTCTGGTAAATGGTGGCATAAAAATAAGTATGCCTTGTGATGAAGCTAGTATTTTCCTATTGAATGAATAAGAGCCATCCAAGTACCATCAGTCACAAGGCTAGAATGGATGGATGGATGAATGGATAGATGGATAGATGGATAAACTTTATTAATCCCAAGGGGAAATTCACATACTCCAGCAGCAGCATACTGATACAAAAACCAATATTAAATTAAAGATTGATAACAATGCAGGTAAAAACAGACAATAACTTTGTATAACGTTAATGTTTACCCCCACCCCCGGGAGGAATTGAAGAGTCGCATAGTTTGGGGGAGGAACGATCTCCAAATATTAGAATAATATTAGAAGACACATGCCTATCAATCTAATGTGAACATTTTTGCAACGTGGGAAGAGCTATATGAACATGGAACACGAAATGCAGGAAAGCAAATACAGATTTTGCTATAACAATGACTGAAGCCAGGAAAGCAAATGCAGATTTTGCAATAACAATGACTGAAGCCAGGAAAAACTTAATTAATATCAATCAATATTAAAAATATTGCACAGACTTCTAAGTTCCACAGTTATTAAGAATTTTTTACAGTTTACAGTAGGACAAGTTCAACAATACATACTTTGAAAGGATGTTAAGCTCTTTGCTAACTTCAGCCCTAAATTTTTTCTTCTTCATCCTCTCAGCATTTCCTACCACACTGCTCAGGTACTGAAGAATGGAAGACACATGTGGAAGAATAAGTCTAGAACCAAGGCTAAGGCCATCTGGTGCTAGAAAAAGAACAACAAATTGAATACAATATAAAGAAAAAAATACAAAGTATATAAATAAATAATTTTAAAAAGCAATATTAAGCTATCAAAAAGATAAACTTACATTTTCAGCTATATAATATAGGGTTGATCAGGACATTTAACAAGACTATGAAAACAGAACATTACTCCTGGTTGAATATACTGTAGATCCACTATAAGAATTTCATTATGAGTTTTATGCCAGGGAGACAAACAACTAATGGAGTCTTTACACTGAGATAGCTCATAGAGAAGCATTGAGAAAAACAGAAAGGATCACATATAGTGTTTATTGATTTGGAGAAGACTTATGAAAGAGTGCTGTGTTAACACATCTGGAGGTTCATGAAAGAGAAAGAAGTACCAGAGAAGTATGTAAAGAATGTCCAGGATATGTATAAGGGAGTGAGGATACGGTTTAAAAGCAGTGTTGGGGTAACAGACAAGATACTAGTTAGAGCAGGTCTGCACCGGGGATCTTCTTTAAGTCCTCACTTCTCTGATCTGATTATGGATGTGCTGAGTCATGGGATAAAAGAACAATCTCTCTGGGGCATGCTTTTTGCGGATAACATTCTTTTGTGTAGTACCAGGATGGATGGATGGATGGATAGACAGATAGATAGATAAATTTAAATATCAATATCAAGGTTCAGTGATGGTCCAAGATTGAAAATTAAATTCAAAGATAACCCATAGAGTGCTGTGTGGATGGAACAATTACAAGAAGGTATCACGAGTACTATGTGACCAAAGAATTAAGGCAAAGGTACAGTTTTTACGATAGCAGTAAGACCAGCAATGATGTAGGAAGCCGAGACATGGGCAGTAAAGGGAGTGCAGGAGAAGAAGTTAGATGTGGCAGTAATGAGAATGTTGAGATGTATATGTGGAATAATAAGAAAAGAACAATAAGAAAAAGTGGGAGAGCTACTAAGAAAGTACAGGAAAGTAGGTTGAGGTGATTTGGACATGTGACGAGAGGAGACAATGAATGTATGCAAAAGAGTGATGGGAATGGAAGTACAGGGTACGAGAAAGCAAGGAAGGCCAAAGCAAAGGTGAATGGATAAGGTAAAAAGATCTGAAGGAAAACAGATTGAGCTGTATGGAAAAGGTTGATCAAGCACATTGACCCCACACAAAAGCGGGAAAAGATGATTCAGAAGAAGTGGCAGCAGCAGAAGCAGAAGAAGAACAATCAGATGAAGACGAAGAAAATGAAGAAGACGACATTTCATTATGATTGTATCATACATTACTATGTTGAAATAAACTTTAGGGACAGTACCATTAGGTACAGCAGCCAATGTATCTTCTGGAATTACACAGTCATTCACTGGCAGTGCCATAACTGAATCCGTGGGTTCAAAATCTGGTGTAGTGAGGAGGAGCTCAGCAATGTCGATAACAACATTGATGGTGGACTGAGTTACTTTTTTTGCAGACAGCAAAGCAAAGACATTGAATAGAATGTCACAGGTTGATTCTCCAATTTTCTGCTTCCCAAGAAGAGGAAAATATCTGAAAAAATAAATTACATCTTCATTTTTGCAAACAAAAGCAATCATTATTCAACTAAAATTATGAGCATTTTCCTGTAGAGTGATACATTTCAGAATACGGCTGCCTTGCAGCTGCCTGGACTAAATAAAGTTTGCAAACCCCTTGAAATTACCTGGATTTCTTCATTAATAACTTATAACAATGATGTGTGATGTTCAGCTAAATCAGAATAACAGACACAATCTGATTAAACTAATTAAAATAATTTAATTTCTTGTCAATAATGTACTCCTTGATTATCACATCCCTTAAGGCTAATGACTTGGAACAAAGTTTTATGTCAATGAGATGAGATTGGACGTCTGACTTGGAAGTCTGGTTTCTGACAGTCTGCAAGGACTGATTAAAAGAAGTTCAGAGGACAATGGAAGTATTGTACAGATGCTTAAAATACAAAGCTACAAAAGCATTCTAAAGGCCTGGGTGTTCATCAATCCCCAGTAAAACAAGTTGTCTATGAATGGAATAAATTTAGTTCTCTTGCTCCTCTTCCTAGTGGTGTTGATAGAGGAACACCATGGAAGAAACCACTGCTCGCAAAGAAACCACGTTGTATAGCTCAATCTGGATGTTCCACAATGCATCTGAGATGGTTTATGGACAGATGAGACAAAAGTTAAACTTTTTTTGCAGAAATACAAGTTTTTATATTTGGAAGAGAAGAAAATTGGGAGTGGTTTCCCCTAGACTTTCTCGTATACTCAGATATGGGGATGGATATTTGAGGAGTAAACTGCAAGACAATGATTATATTTTTATATTATGTACATTAAAGAACCATCAATAACAAATCAAATTAATAATATATTGAACAATTATTATAAAATGAATTATAATAAATCAGACTCTGCAGCTGCATGAATAAAAAGTAAACCGGTACCACTTCCGGATTAATGAAAACAGCCCAAACATTGAAAGAAATCTACATTTTGTATCTAATACATGTATGAAAAATTTGGTTGACCTAAGTGAAAGCATACTCAAGTTATCGTATTTACATACAAACACACACACACACACACACACAGACATAATTCCAAAAATGGTATTTTTGGACTCTGAGAGGTTTAAAACATCAAGATTCATCAAAATCTTGAAGTGGAATTTTTAAAGGATTCCAATACTTTCCCTATACTTTATATACGAGAAAGTCAGGGAGGTCTAAGGGTCGGTTTATACTTCACGTTCAGAACGTGTATGCAAATGCATCATGGTTGCCATGCGTTCCCAGCGTTCATTTGACACATCCATTTGCAGGGTTCCCACTCTTTTTAAGGAATCATTTTCCAGGACATTTCCAGGAGCTTTTTCCAGAAATTCATGACAGGATCTGGTCATACAGTCATACACTTTAGTCGCAGGCTTAACGCCATTTTAATTTCTCTTTGATTATGCAGGGACTTAGTGTCACCGATATGCTAAATTACATAAAGGCAACACCAATTAATGCACTGATGTATAATGGAGTTGTTTGACCTCTTTTTGTTACACACTGTTTTAAACTGCAAAACTCTTTTAAAGAAATAAATGCCTCTTGGATTGTGGAAAACTATCCAAACACTGACATATACTGAGCAATTCCATAATGTTCAGTATAGAGCTGTTGATGACACCATGAAATAGGCTACCATAGTGACCTAATTTCAGTAAAAGTTACTTGCATATTACATATTATGTCATTGTTTGTATCAAATAAATTTATGTACAATGTTTGTATTAAACAAAACTGCATAAAGCCAATTTATTGCCTATATCATGTGTATGATGCCTATAACACTAATATATGCAACAATTGGCACGCGACAAAACAAAGTCAGAGTTAACTTTCAACTGGTAGCTTTACTGGGAATACAGCAGCTGTAGAATTTGCATAAATCAACGACAAAGATTATAATAAAGAACTTATCTTTGTGGGAAAAGAAGCAAAATACATCCATTTTAAATCATGATAGCCTTGCCATCAATTCCTGAGTTGAAAACTTGGTTAAACTAGAAAGAATACTAGGAACAAAGGATAAGAGCCTGAACTCCAGTATATTGGAAAAAAAACAATCTATAAGTCACTGTAGTGTAACCTATGAAAAAGGCATCTGGTGTAGGCCTAGGTTTAGAAACAATGCTGGTGTTGCTCCTTGAGGTCTGATAAAACTGCATCCAGACCGATGACCTCTTTCTTTTTTTCAGCAACACTTTTACGATAGGCATTAGATTTTGTGAGCAGTGTAAAGTCCTGTTTTCTCTCAACCTTCTCTGCCATTGCATCTGCTTCTTCTTGCATTGCCTCAATGCTAGTGATTATTTTCTGTCTCTTTGCTGCCACTTTTTGATTTCAGAGTGGAGCTCTTCTCTTTGCTTGTCATTTTCAGGTATTGGACATATCGCATCCTGGCATTTCTGCAATGCTGTAAGAGGGGCTTTGGCAATACTCCATCAAATGAGCCACCAGTCAAAGAATCATTTATAAATATAATTGCCTATACATGTCTCAGTAGGTGGAGACATTGCGCAGCAGAGGCCACGACCTAGCTCAGCTGTCATCATATCTAGACTTACGAACAGCAAGCTGTTTCAAACAGAAAAATTAAAAAGCGAAAACAGAAATAAATTCCAGGACAAGAAAGATTATTTCCAGGACATTTGGCCATTTCGATCAGTTTCCAGGTCATTTCAATGACTGGAAAATAACCCTCAAAATTTTCAGGTTTTCCAGGACGCATGGGAACCCTGCATTTGACGAGTTGCAGTGCCAGCAAAACGTTGGGGGGTGCAGTATGATAAAGTCAGAATGTGACGTCAGAGTCTCTGTTTACTATCTACATGTGATAGAAAGCCACTTTGCCGATCCTATAGGATTGATGTGCATGCTTCAATGTTTGAAGAGTGGTTCGATGTGGTGAAGCAAAATGTCGACATACAAATTCATTGGTGGTACTTTTATATTCAAGCGTCGCATATTCCCCATGGTAATGACACATTTTAAAGGTCTCACTTACCATCTTCTGTGCTGTTCTTATTTTTTTTTCTACCTTCACAACAGAATCAGAATGTATTTGAGCCACAGAAAAAAAAGGTTAGGGACACAGTGAAAAGGTGTATTCTGTGATTAAAGTGGAAATTTCAGCTTTAATCTTGAAATGTCCACTTTAATCTCATAGTTCATTTTATCATTGAAGTAGACCGTCATAAACGTCATCTTAAAACCGACCTAGTTGTTAATCGCTACATGCTTTTGAGGCTTCCTCCTGCACTGACAGCAGTGGCAAGCAGCAATCGCCACACAGAACACATTAAATGTATGATATTCCAGCTCTCTGCACGTTTAGAATCCATAGATTTATACTTGATATCACTTGCATAATGAAATGCATTAAAGTATTTATATTATATTTTACACATAAATAGTTAACCTCATTTAAATAATGAATACTGTTAATAATTACACATGGGGGGGACACGGTGGCAGAGCGGTAGCGCTGCTGTCTTGCAGGGAGTCACGTCCCTGGTGTTCCCTGCCTGGAGTTTACATGTTTTCCTGGTGGGTTTCCACAGTGTGCTCTGGTTTCCTTCCAAAGATATGCAGGTTTGGGGATTTGGTGATGCTAAAATGATGCTAGTGTCCCGTCCAGGGTTTGTTTCTGCCTTGTGCCCAATGCTAGCTGGAATGGGCACATCCCTGGATTGATGGATTTAATTATTAAACATCCATCCTTTTCCAAGATATTGTGGCAAGATGTCCTTGGAATTTAATGGGTGTTTCAGGCAATTCAAAACACTGAGAAGCCGAACCTGTTCTCACCATTATGATATCTCGCACTGCCACCTGGTGGAATCTTCCAGATTTACGTAAAGGGGCCCATGGTAAGCTTTTTGCTAAGCATAAACACAGCTTCTGACTTGAGGGACAAAATAAATACAGGACCATGCGGAAAAGTACACATTTGATAAATACTTTTTTTTTTTTTTTATTTTATTTTATTCTCACTAACTGTGTACTCATTAAGCACACAAGCCCATTTTTTTTAACTTAAAACTTTATTAAAGATGAAGTTATTCTTTGTCACTCTGCTGTATCTGTCAGGTTACTCCAGTAAACAATGTGTCTGGATGGGCTTGATTGATTTTAGTCACAACAAGTCCTCTACAAATGTAATAAGGTCAAGCAAAGTTTTTCTTCACTATGCTATCTTGTTTAATTAGTGAGCTCTCGGTTACAAAACATTGAATTCCCAAGTTCTCCCATCTGCGCAATAACATTTAAAGGATACAAGCTTTTTACCAGGATCAAACTAAAGATGGTAAAAAGCAATTATTCAATTGAATTTAGAAGTGATATGATTTCCTTTTTCTGGGTACTTTGCTTACCTCCTCAACCCCACATTTGTCATTCTTTGAGCTTCTAGCTGTCTGTTCCACCACATTCTCATTTCTTTCCTTGTCAACATTCTTATGATAAGTGTTTCCTTTTCATGGAGGATGTTTTTTGTCATTTACACCGGATAAAAATGTTTTTTTTTTTTTAATGCTCACCTATTTTCCCTGCTAGACTTGAGTGGATAAATCTAGCTGTAGGCTAACTTGTAATACGTGTAGCCAAGCAACACTTTTACTACCCTACCAAAAGATAATTACTCAATATTGTATAAAGACATTTTACAGAAGAGTGTCAGGGTAGCAATCTGTCACCTGAAGCTTAACGAAGAATCATAATGATGATGAATAGTGGAGTATGACAATCACCTGAAATGCAGAAATCACTCAACAACACATCAGCTTAAATAGATGAAAAACCTGTTCAGATCTCAAGTGAATTTAGATGTAGTAGCATGGCTTATGAGATCTGTTCATGCTAGGAATACCAGAAATATGAATGAACTGAAACCACTTTATAAAGAGAAATGCTCTTAAATTCCTCCTAACCATTGTGTAAGTCTGATCAGCAGCTATAGGAAACTTTTGGCAAAGGTTAGTGCTAATAGAGGTTCTACCTGTGAAATACTTTTCCTGTCCTTGAATGTGAATGTGGGCGGCACGGTGGCGCAGTGGGTAGCGCTGCTGCCTCGCAGTTGGGAGACCTGGGGACCCGGGTTCGCTTCCCGGGTCCTCCCTGCGTGGAGTTTGCATGTTCTCCCCGTGTCTGCGTGGGCTTCCTCCGGGCGCTCCGGTTTCCTCCCACAGTCCAAAGACATGCAGGTTAAGTGGATTGGCGATTCTACATTGGCCCTAGTGTGAGCTTGGTGTGTGGGTGTGTTTGTGTGTGTCCTGCGGTGGGTTGGCACCCTGCCTGGGATTGTTTCCTGCCTTGTGCCCTGTGTTGGCTGGGATTGGCTCCAGCAGACCCCCGTGACCCTGTGTTCGGATTCAGCGGGTTGGAAAATGGATGGATGGATGGATGAATGTGAATGTTTAAATTATGTGTTTTGTATTGAAAGGAAGATAAAGACATTGTGTTTACCTTTTTGTATAGATCTCATGCTACTTCCGTTTATGCTTCAACATTATGTTTTGCGTTACTTGTAATAAAAATAAACTAAAATGAAGAGATGCAAGAAATATTACCGAGAATTTGTACTCCACACATGAATTAGTTTCAGTACTGGAGTTGGAGAATAGCAGCTCTCAGAAGGTAGCCGGATTATCTTTATAAAAAAAAAAAAAAAAAACACTTCAGAATATTTACCTTGAATACACAGACTCTATAAAGTTATGTTTCAACAAAAATACCAAGTAATCCTTAATATTACATATTCTAAAGAAATCAACATAACAAAACAATCAATAATAACACTTAAAGGTTAATATATCATTGTAAGTTCATTTAAAATAGTATAGATCGTAACAGCAACATGAAGAAAAATATCAGGGGTTTCAAATTAAACAATGTAAATGGATTTTTCATACAGATCTAAATGGTGAATCAGACATAGCATACCTGACATTTGATGCCACAAAGTTAAAGATTGTTTGCTTAAAATTGATTAGTGAGGCTTTGACAAAATATGAAGGCCAGTATTAGAGAATCTTGACTCCCATATAAGATCAGGTCAGTTAGGTCAGGTTGGGGAGCTTGCACTGGTGCAGCACGTTGCCGTACCTACCACACGATGAAACTGCTTGGGATCCTGGTTGGCAATCCCCCAGACAGACAGGCGGTCCAGTTCCACCCTCCAGAAATAACCATCTATTTGCTGTTACCAGGTGGGTGTCACCTTGGCCTGGTCCAACCACTCGGGTCCTCAACAATGAGAATCCTGTGAGCCTGATGACCATCAGGGAATCACGCTACAAAGCTGTAGTAGCCAAAGCTCCCTTGCAATGTAGGCGATGTGCCTCATTCGGAACTCCGTGAGTAACCGCTCATTCAACACAAGTCAAACCAGCAGTGCCCAAGGATTCTCCAAAGAGAGACAGTACTGAAGGAGTCCAGTCTTCGTCTCAGGTCACTGTATTACGTGCATGTCTCATAACCATATAGCAAGCCAGGAAGCACCAGGACTCTAAAGACTTGGATCTTCGTCCTTTTGCAAAGATATCGGGAGTGCCACACACCCCTTTCCAGAGACCTCATGACACCCCCATGCTCTCTCAATCCTTTTTACTGACTTCATAGGAAGAGTCACCAGAGACATGAATGTCACTGCCGAGGTAAGTAAACCTCTCAACAGGTTCAACACTCTCTCCACAGACAGACACACTGCCGATGGCGGTGCCTAAGGGGTCTGGATCTTGGTTTTTATCCAGAACACTCATAAGCCCAAACACTTGCTCCTTGCTCAGTCTCTCGAGAGCCCAAATCGAAGATCACAGCATCGTCAGCAAAGTCAGTATCAATGAATCTTTCTTCACCAACAGATGCAAAGCTACTAATGCATCATGGGCCAGAGATCAATGACCACTATTTCAGTCATGTTGTCCCATTCAAGGCCATGTGTTATGAACATTCAGGGAAAGAGAGGTAATGAGCAATCAACTGGAAACCACTTTGTGATGTGCTGGCTCAGGTAAACTGAGAACCCTCTGAGCAGACCTGGAAGATGAATTTAGTGACAGTGTGCTGGGAATGACTAGAGGGTACCTCTACTCAGAATTAGTTGAACTCCTACCCGAGGACAAGCATAACCTGCATTTGTGAAGTGTTCAAGGACTGAATGAACACCGTTTAAGACCTTAGTAGCAAGGATGTGCTGCAAAAAATTAATTGCCTGTTGTTGGAAGCAAACCTAGAACATCTAGATGAAGTCTAGTGGTGTGGGAATCTGTCAAGTTGAAGAAACAGGCCTTCCATACAGTTTAAGCAGGATGGTCTCCAATTTTACCAGAGACAGACAGACAGATAGACAGATACTTTATTAATCCTCAAGGGGAAATTCACATACTCCAGCAGCAGCATACTGATAAAAAAAAAAACAATATTAATTAAAGAGCAATAAAAATGCTGTGCAAGTCATATATATATTTAAAAAAAAAAAAAAAAAAAAAAAAAAAAGCCAGGTGGGGAGAGCAAGGCAGGTATAATAGACAATAATCTTGTATAGTGTTAACGTTTACCCCCAGGGGGTGGAATTGATGAGTCGCATAGTGTGGGGGAGGAACGATCTCCTCAGTCTGTCAGTGGAGCAGGACAGTGACAGCAGTCTGTTGCTGAAGCTGCTTCTCTGTCTGGAGATGATACTGTTTAGTGGATGCAGTGGATTTTCTATGATTGACAGGTGCCTGCTCAGCGCCCGTCGCTCTGCCACAGATGTCAAACTGTCCAGCTCCATGCCTACAATATAGCCTGCCTTCCTCACCAGTTTGTCCAGTTGTGAGGTGTCCCTCTACTTTATGCTGCCTCCCCAGCACACCACCGTGTAGAAGAGGGCGCTCGCCACAAAAGTCTGATAGAACATCTGCAGCATCTTATTGCAGATGTTGAAGGACGCCAGCCTTCTAAGGAAGTATAGTCGGCTCTGTCCTCTCTTGCACAGAGCATCAGTATTGGCAGTCCAGTCCAATTTATCATCCAGCTGCACTCCCAGGTATTCATATGTCTGTACCCTCTACACACAGTCACCTCTGATGATCACGGGGTCCATGAGGGGTCTGGGCCTCCTAAAATCCACCACCAGCTCCTTGGTTTTGCTGGTGTTCAGTTGTAGGTGGTTTGAGTCGCACCATTTAACAAAGTCCTTGATGAGGTTCCTATACTCCTCGTCCTGCCCACTCCTGATGCAGCCCACGATAGCAGTGTCATCAACGAACTTTTGCACGTGGCAGGACTCCGAGTTGTATTGGAAGTCTGATGTATATAGGCAGAACAGGACCGGAGAAAGCACAGTCCCCTGCGGCGCTCCTGTGTTGCTGACCACAATGTCAGACCTGCAGTTCCCAAGACGCACATACTGAGGTCTATCTGTAAGATAGTCCACGATCCATGTCACCAGGTATGAATCTACTCCCATGTCTGTCAGTTTGTCACTAAGGAGCAGAGGTTGGATGGTGTTGAAGGTGCTAGAGAAGTCCAGAAACATAATTCTTACAGCACCACTGCCTCTGTCCAATAGACTGTAATAATAGACCACAAAGGTGGCAGCTGTGGCAATGGCCAAAGTGAAGGCCTGTGTGTAGGTAAAATTTAGTGAGGAAATATAGAATGACTTTTGAAGAACCTCAGAGAGGCTCTGGAAAACCATTTGTCAAACTAAAACAGTAGAACGCTGCTCAGGCTGTTCTCAGCATGGTCAGGGATATCATCAAGAGCTGAAAACAGCACTTTGAGAACTCCTAAACTAGATGGATAGACCAGGGTATACGTGTACAGAAAAGTAAAAATTGGTAATATCGGGGATATATTTTGATAATTATTTGTGGACTATGTTTATCAAATAGGCTTGAGCAATGTTTTAATTTTAAAAAGAATAAATGTTTAACCTGGCTGTAAGGAAACCGGATAAACCAGTTCTTGCTCAGGGCATATTTAGGACTCACCACATCAGACAGATAAAATGACTTCTGGATGCAGGTGGGAGATGAAAGTCAAGGGAATTTGTAAAATCTAATCTAGCCACTATCTAAAGTAGAAAAATAAGTCATTCATGAACAGATTTGGACTGGTCAAATGGAATGAGACCTGAATAAAGCAGGGGCGTGACCCTACATCATAACTCCTCTGGTCCAAGAGGCATGTCAAGGGCCAGAGGACTGGTTAAATTCAGGGGTAACACAGACACCTCTGCTATTACATCCACACAGAGGCAATACTGAACCAGAGACCACTAAGACAAAGAGCCACCTGGTAGTCTAAACATATTGGATGGTTAAGCAGCAGTTAATTTTTCATCTAATCAGGTTGTATTAAAATATTTTCACACTCATTATGCTCTTCTATTTTGAGCATGCTATCTATAATATAATGCATTAATAAAAACTTTCTCTCCTACCTGTTCTTGAACTGTATGTACCCAATGGTTACAAATATAAAAGAACAGGGTAAGTCATTAACTGCAAAAAAGTCAACCTTGACAGTGAACAGGCCTGGTAAGTGTAAACATACAAAGGATATAATTGGGATGTGAGACATTTTGTTTAGGTATACTTAGTAAAGAGTTTGAAATATGATTCTTTACTAAGTGTGGTAGGGTGACTCGGACCCTATGAAACAGTATGGCAGTAGAATGTGGGGATTGTTGGCAAAGGAATACATGTCTGCCTAATTTGTGAAATATAACTCTGAAATATAAATTGAATAAATTAAGAACTCCTAAATAATGTGCATATGTGCATTTCATTGATGTACGAATTCTTCTGTGTAAGAAGTTTTCCAGGACAACAATTCTTCAACATAAATGTATCAAGAAATACTTCTAGTACTCATTTGTACCTAGAGTAATACACCTTTACAATTCCTCACTTTGACTGCACTGTTCTCTTTGGCCAAGTCAGAATTTTTCTTTTTTTTTCTCTGTAATTTGTGTGTGTACTCGAGAGGGGTGGTTGTTATTTGTTATAATATTTCTTGAGCTTCTGTAAAAGCTAAATTACCACTTAGGACAAATAAAGTATTATCTACCTATACATAATATGAGAAAAAAATATCCCATATACAGCCTGTTTCAGTACTGTATGAAAGAAAAGATCTGCAAACAGGAATAGTTGTCAAGTATGTCATTTATAAGACAAAATATAGCTCTATAAAAGTGTATGCATTTCAGTATTAATTATATGTCTTCCAGTAGATAGACAGATAGACAGATAGATAGACAGATAATATATATGTACTACTACAAATGACTTTTGTCCTAAATGTCCCTTCACAAAGTGCTGAACAGATTCTCATTACAAGTAATTTAATGGTATTAAAAGTAAATTGCTTTCCATTTTTATAAAATTAATTCTAAAGGAAATACAATCCACTAATTTCAGTATTCAACACATTTGGATATTAATCATTTGATGCATTAATTCCTCATGGGAATACTCCAAGAGTCAAAAGGCACACTGTTAGGAAACGTTACAGGAATATGAAAAAGTAAGCCTGTAGGGCCTGTAATGAAATTCTAGGGTTATTAGAGACTTCTTTCAGTATCTTGCTCTCTATACTACTACTAAACTTGCTGGGATGGCTAGGCCTGGAAAAGCTGGCAGATTTTCTCCACTTGCAGTGTAACATTTGATTTGGAAATGTTTGGAGATCTGTTTAAATCCCTTTCCAGATACATAGACATATACAGTATAACCTTTCCTCTGAAGGCTTCACAGAGTTCTTTAGGCATGGTGATAACACACACTTCAACAACAAAGAGCAAACCAAACTAAATGCCTGAGGTTTAAATAAGAGAGCTTCCTCCAAGATTCTTCCTAATGGTGTTCTAATCATTTGTACCAGATTCTAATTTTAAATGTAGGGGTGTACTTACTTTTTCCACATGTGAAATTTCCATGCATGCTTATTTAAATTGCACAATGGACTACAAAATGAAACTGATGTTTGTTTATATCATATTTATCTGTGTTTAAGTGAAGATTAAATGTTAATACGTACATGTTAAAAAAGAAAACCCAATTCATGGTTTGTACTTACTTTTCACATGGCTATAAATTGCTAATTTGTTAAATTGCTTTCCTTATCATTGAATCAATTGAAACATACTAAATAGTCTCTTCTTATATCAGTATCTAAACAGGGTACCAACCTGTGGCCAAATCACTGCTTGAAACACAGCATCAATTTCTTCAGAAGTGAAGCTGTAAGATTCAAACCCATCAAAGAATTGCTGAACTCGAAGAATTCCAAGACGCCGCAAGTTCTTAAATGGGCTGATGCATCCTGCTTGTATCTAAAAGTAAAAATGTAGAAGAAGAAACTTTAACACATAATCTATTAGCATAAATCCAAAGCACTTCTAGTTTAATTTGAAGACTACAGAGCTGATTATTTAGGCATCCAAAAATCATTAGTGTTAACCTTTCAGATAAATCAATTTAAAAGACAAACGGTTTGTCATATGTGTAGCATTTACAAGCTTTCTAAGTGACTACTTAAGTTTCCTACAGATGCTCCAGTTTTCTTCAACATCTGTCTGATAATAAAGTCATGAATGCTAACCTTAAAGATGACAGTTGCCTGCAAATTAGTCAAATTTAAACTGGGCAGGGCCCAACCCAAGTCAAAAGAAATTAGGTAAATCATGCTAAAGTTATTCTGTAACTATAAAATGGGACCTGGACTCACCTTAATATAAAATTCATATCTACAAAAACATCTGATTAAATTTACCCTAAACATTAAATAATGCAAAAATAATTATGGAAAAAATATTTTATGTAACTCTAAATATTTAAAGTTAGGCCTCTGACATTGGAAAAAGGCCTACAAATATGCCTGTTCAAAGAAATGGAAACAAAAAGATCTTTCCTTCATAATTCATAAAACAGTGCACAAAAACATTTAACCTTGAAAGGAAAAAAGAATAATTGAAATTCCAAAGGTAAGCAGATTTTTAAAACCATTATTCAAACAATTAAAATTTTGAAAGTTTATTTACAGCCCCTGATTTACTATGTCAGAGGTTAACTTTAAAGCTGATTGGTGAATGTCAACTCTGGTACTAAACCTTGATGGGGTTTCGGGAACAAAAGAAACATTCACCATATACTGAATGTTTTTAATCAGCTCTTTTTTTACCACTAGATGTCAGACTTGTAAAGTCTTTGCTCACGCATCATTAGTACTAGGGTGTTGTACCATGTTAGCCATTATGGATGCGATGAGAAGTCAAGCAAAATGACACCTTTTATTGGCTAATTAAAAAGATTACAATATGCAAGCTTTCGAGGGAACTCAGTACCCGGGGCCTGAGTTCCCTCGAAAGCTTGCATATTGTAATCTTTTTAGTTAGCCAATAAAAGGTGTCATCTTGCTTGAGTTCTCATGCATCATTAAAGAGAACCAGAAGTGTGGAACTTAAGTATCCTTAAAATTTCTGTAGGTTATTTTGTAACTGATTTTAATGAAATACTAGCAATTTTTTTACTATAGAAAATTTTCAATAACCAAGAAATATAAAACACATTTGATCACAACTTATATAGGCAAAATAAGACAGGAAAAAAAAATTGAATTGGTGTCTGTCTTTAATTTGACTTCAACTTTCAATAATGTGTTATGAAGACTACAGCTCCTTTAACTAGTTCTAGATCTGATCTCAGAGAGCTAACTGAAAGCAATTCAAGTGTCATTATGAAAGACAAGTTACATTAACATCTTTATACATTGAAAGATCAGTTAAACAAATATTAAATTAAGTACAAAGGTTGGCACATTTTAGTGCATGACCACATAGACTTTGACATGGTATACTAATGGAAGTTTTTAAAATTGTGAGATTCATTATTGTTTTAGACCTATGAGTATGCTACCTTTAGCGCTTAATTATATATTGTATATTTAAAAACTTTAAAAGATTTAGAGACACAGACACAAAGACACAAGTTTCAGGCCCAGTACACATTTATTCACATGGGAAGCGTGTTTTACTCGGCCCCTACAACACAGAACAAGCAACAATAACATAGTCTTTTTTTTCTCTTCTTCTTTCTCTCTTCCTCTGGCAAGCCTTGCCTGACTCCCTTGTGACTCTGGCTCATCTTTGTGAGGCTGCTAGCTGCTTTTAAGCCGCACCTGGGAGTATTCCAGTTGGCTTGTTCAGGAGGGCTGGTATTGCTCCCAGGTGTGGCGGAAGCCCAAAGTAGGGCTCTGCAGCTCCAACTACCAACATCCCTGGAACCCAACAGGGCTGAGCCGACAAGTACCAAGTCCCATATAGTCCTGTGGGACTCTGGGATGCCGTTGCACCCCAGGGAGGCTGCCAAATAGCAGCTCAAGGGAGGCAGCACCCTTCATAAGTCATCTCTCCCTGTCCTTCTATTACAGAGGCATCTCGCCTGGATAACAGTGCCGGTCGCTATCTGTCACAGTATTAAGTATGTGACAGCGTTAGAGGTGGGCGGTATGACCAAAATTCTATATCACGGTATTTTTCTAAATTCTGCTGGTTTCACGGTATTAGACGGTATTTTTTTCCCCATGCATGAGTGGATGTTAACCACATTTTCCACTGCAATTACTGCAGTAGACTGGCTAAGAATAACCTATTCGACTGTTATGAGAATTGTACATCGTACAAAAAGACATTTTAATGTGCACACAAGTATTAATCCAGGTTTGCATGGGCCCATAAAGTGATAGTTTTCAAGGGGGTGGCACTAAAGAGAAGGAATCACATTGCATGACAGATGCAGTCAAAATACAGAACCTTTTAATTGAACAAATTTTGCAAAAGCTTAAACTATGATTTTGACAACATATTTTCAACAATTCAAAGAGGCATTTAGACTTAGTAAAATATCCAGAGGTGTTTGTCAAAAGTTGGATTGCACTGAACACGTCTTAGAAAAGGTATAAATAGTAAATATTTTTTGTAAACCAACTACACTTTCTGTCAATGTTAACAATCTCAGTCGACTGACACGTTATAGTGACTTTTTAAACAATTTTACCATCATTAAACTGCATAATATTTAAACTAATAAATAACAATAAAATACATAATAGTATTACTGATAGTTGCACCATTACTTCAAGGCTTCAAGCCCAGGTGTATTACACAGTATTCACCAAATTAAAATAAAATAAAACAAAACAAGTGCAACTTGGTGATGACATCTTTACCAACTGTACCATCATTTAGGCAAACTACATTAATATGGACCTTGCTTCAAGCTAAACTATATACATAAATAATAAAACTGCAACTTGCATTTATAATGCTGTTTGTGGTATAACCCTATGGAAGCACATTAGGGCCACTGTGAAGAAAAAAAAATATGGACACGGAAGAAAAAAACAAACTATATGTCGAGAATAAATTCGACACGTTGACTTTATTCTCGACATTTCCACTTTAATGTTGACGCTTATGTCAAGATTAAAGTCGACATTTCCACTTTATTCTCATAGTTTATTTTATAATTAAAGTAGAATGTTGTAAACTAAACTTCATCCTAAAATCAATGTTTAATTTACTAGATTTTCTCAAACCCCATCATAAGTTAATGCAGCACATCAAATACTTTGTGTTAAGTGTTCCCCGACCCAGTCGTTAATCACTACGCTTCTTAAACTGACTTCCTCCGCACTAAGAGCAGGCACCTGCAGCAATCACCGCACAGAATCCATTGACTTCATGATATTCCTGCTCTCTACCAAAACCCCAGTTCCTATCTTTCCTTTTTCTTTCTCCACATTACCAATCACCACACGATAAACGTCTTTGTGAAATTAAAACTAGTTATTAACTTAGCCAACAGAGTGTTCAGAACTTTAAAAATATCTGTGTTATACATGTTTAATTATGCCATCCATTCAGAGTTGCGCCCATCTCTGAACGAGTCGCCAGCACATCGCAGGATGAATACGAGCAAAACATACACTAGCAGGGTCAATATAGCATAACAAAACCCCACATCCTACATGACTTTGAAAGGAAACTGAAGCATGCCAAGTAAACCCAGCAGAAAAACATGCAAATGCAAGGCAGGCACGCCGCCATGCCCCCATATGATTAATGCATGCTTTAATGCATTTCACCATGAAAATTATATTAAGTATTTATCTTAGCATTCTAAATGTTCAGAGAGCAGAAAGATCATGAAGTGAATGTATTCTGTGCGGCGATCGCTGCCGGTGCCTCCTCTTAGTGCAAGAAGAAGTCAGTTTAAGAATCACTTAACACAAAGCATTTAATGTGCTATATAACTTATGAAGGTGTTTGAGAAAATCTAGTAAATTAAATATTCATTTTATGATGAAGTTTAGTTTACGATGTTCTACTTTAATGACAAATTACGAGAATAAAGTCAACATGTCGACTTTAATCTTGACATAAACGGCGAGAATAAAGTAGAAATGTCAAGAATAAAGTATATTGTATATTGTAATATATACTGTATTGAAAACAAATAAAACAAGTACAACTTGGCTTGCAGTATTATCCAGTAGTATAGAAACAGTATTTACACATCTGACCTTTTAAAACTAAAGTATCTCCAGGCGACGGACATGACTCCTTTTTTTTGGCAAAAGTTCTTATGTTCATCATGTTCAACTTTATCGTCGGCTTCAGTTTCGGAATGCTCTCTGTCCATTTTTCACATTTCACAGAACTTTAATTTATTTGTGCATTTATTTATTTATTTAATTTTGTCCAAAATAGTCCTCCATATACCTATGCTACCGCCCACTATTTGGTGGTGTAGCAGTGAAAAAGAGCCCTAGTGCAACAAATCTGTGTTTAGCGGTGTAGCAGTGAAAAAGGTCCCCACTTGAACAGTTTCCCGCTGCGCCACGTTCCAAACGTAGTTTAGGCAATTTAAACCGGTGTTGCGGTATACGAAAAATCCATATCATAAAAAAAATAAAAAACGGTTTTCGGTATACCGCCCAGCACTAGACAGCGTCATATGATCAGACTATATAATTTAAACCTAAGACCAAGGTAGATACTTAGGTATCAAATGAAAGTTCTATTCAGTAGAAGACAGGACAAAAATTAAGATAAGAAGCTTAGTGGCATAGTAGAAACTTCACAAAGACTTTAAGGCACCACCCTGCTAGGGTTCTTACCCCACGGAAATATGCAGAAACTACCTAACCCTTACTCAAGTAAAGGTACTGTAGCCTCGTGTTTTAAAGAAGACCACTAATGAAATGGAACAAATAAGGTCAACAGAGCAATTAGACATACGCTGGGTACAAATGCTGGGCTCAAATATACATATCAGGACAGGCAACACTTTGTAACATCCCATGGATGGACATTTGGTGGTCATCCATCCAGATTGTGTGTACAGTACACCCCCAAAATTCACGGGGGTTATGTTCCTACAGCACCCATGAATTGTGAAAAACCGCAAATTATGGATGTGGTTAAAAAAATGCCTATTTTTATAGTTTAAACCCTAAATATACCCCCAAAACACTTTCATTTCATTTCAACCTCAGCTTAATACATTACCTAAAAAAAAAAAAAGAATGTAAAGGTAAACCCGTACACTGTACAGTACTGTACTGCTATGTCACCCACAGTGCTAGAATGTAAAATATTGATGTTACCGCTATATGTACTGTAATTCATGCAAGCGTGTTTTCATTGGCAGAAGCCTTAGAAGGTACAGGGTGTTTCAACGACATCTTGGGACTTTAACCCTTAAACTGCCACATACTTGGGGGTTAATGCATCCCTGGACGGCAAATACTTTTTTGCTGCACTTTTTAAATAAACGTCACAATTCACAAAGAAAAACTGACATTTTAATGGAAAACATTTTTTTCCATGCAAAGAGCATCACAATTACTGCAACACTGATCATTTTACACACTGCTAATGAACTGTAAAAACTACTTAAAAAAACTACTGGAACAATATGTACAAGGTGCAACTGACGCCATGGATAAAATTCAGTACATCTCCGAGCCAACTGTGCTGAACTGGCTGCACATGCAAGCACACAGAGGTAAATGCTGATGCTTGCAGGCTAGTCTAGTGCAGCGGCTCAATCCCAGGGACAGTGAGGCTGCAGTGCTGCAGGGGCCGGCAGTGGTCACGAGCTGGCTGCTCAACGAACGTATGGCACTGACTGATCAGCTCCGGCGTGCTGGTAAATTGCACTGGGAACCGACTATAGTCGGTTGCTGCGTTCAATGAATGTACATCGCCGAATATAATCGGCTCCTACGTGCTGGCAAATGGCACTGGGAAACGACTATACCCGGTTGCAGCAGTTAAAGGATTAAGAAGAGCAAAACGGAAAACAAGAGAACACTCAGCTGGAGATGTGTTACAGGGCAGCAGTCAATCAGCAGCAAGGAGAAATGAATAACGCTGTAGCGGTCCGGTGCCGCTAAGATTTATTTATTTTTATAGTGGAGATTCCAGGGACACACCCAGCCTTGACCCGACCCACACGCACTCACAAACAGAGACAAAAACAAAGCAAACCAGTAATCGAATAGGAAATAAAGAATGTAATGAAAACAACGATACCATCTCTGTTCCCCTTACGTCGATTATACATTAAATACAACAAAGCACCAACAAAACACACACAGTAAAGTCCATAAAAAACGGCAACAGATGAAATGTAGTGATGAAAATAGATAGTCCAGAGATCCGCACGTTGAACGGGAATGTAAAGATAGCTCTACCGGTAGTTCCTGAAATGGTGAAGACGGGTGGACGGGTTCAGGAGTGCACCTTTCTTCGCAGGATGGCAATGAATCCACTTACAGTTCTCAAGTACACAGGCAGACAGCAAACAATCCAGACCCCAACCACGAAATGATCCAGGACAAAATGAATAAGTACAGGTAAGCCAACAGAAGGCAGGCAGAAAGACAGGAACTTGAAACACAAATTACATCAAAACTTTTTTTTTCTTTTGGTCACCGGCCCCCTTTTTAAAAGCCACGCTGACATCCTTTGACCCCAACAGCCCCTGCACCCTCAGCAGAAGACCAATCAGAGCCACTGTAGGGACTGCTGGGAATTGCAGTTTCAAATTCTAGTAGAGTACAACGCTCTCGGATTGGCTACTTTCACCATCCAAAGCTGCATTTTCCTCTACAGTTGCTTCCTGTTCTCTCTACAGTACAGTATTGCCACAAAAAAGCCATAAAAAATTGCGAAGGATATTTGCAGTTTCCGCTAACAATTATTAGTTAGGTTGTAAGGAAAAATCTGCGAACGACTGAGGCCGCGAACCCTATACCGCGTCTTTGCGGGGGTCTACTGTATATCAAAGTGGTATGAATATACTAGGCTAAAGAACATATACCGTGAAAAATATAACCCATGAGGTCTTAGGTGTCTTGTTCCTGCTGATTAACATGGCAGGAAATATATTAAACACCTGATTCTGCAATGCATGAACAATGCAGGCTTTGTGTATATGTGTAATGATGCTAGGAGTGTATTTTCATATCACATGCTGCATTTCATTTTCAGTTAGGACAAGGTGTAAATGTACCAATCAGTAAACTGACTTTTTTCTAAAAGGATATGCTCCATGCCACAATGCTAGGAAAGTCCTGAAATGGCTTCAAAAAATGAGTGTAATCAGCTTAACCTACTGACCTACAGAGTCATTTGATTTCAATTCAAGTGAGCATCTGAGGGATAGGATTTAAAAAGCTATTTGAAGTAAAGATTCACAACCAGTTAATCTGCAACATTTGTGATCTAGTTTGAAGAAGACATGAAATAACATCCCTTAGCGATATATATAATAACTTGGTTAGTTTATGTGAGAATGATCATTTTGAGGGCAAAAGGGTGACTACTTTGGTACTAGTTAAATTGACTTAATATAGTATATAAGCATTTCATATTTCCAGTTGTTATGTATTAGATAACCAGGCTATAGGAATTCCAATCACCATACCTTCATCTGTTTCAAGTTGTGAGTCTTTATAATAGAGGCAATATTTACCTTTGGGTGAGCAGTAAGCATTTGTACAAATAAAGAAAACTAATGTATAGTGCAAGAGGCAAAGCAGAAAACTGCTAAATGAGGTAGTGATTTACATCTCCACTGTGCCGTAAAATCTCTAAGGTAATTCATTACTGAGCCACCATCACAATGCAAATAAAATGCCTGCAGGCTCTTTGCAAATGACTAGACATTAGCTATAGTTACACCTGCGTTCAGTGTGTAAAGTCTACACATTAAGCTCACAAAAACTAAGTTAATGTGTTTTTCTGAAAATTCAGAGTTTGCTAAATATTTCAGTTTCTTTAACACTGACTTATAAATTCAACACAAAAGCAAACAATATAAATACATCCCTATTAAATCTGGAATTTTCAGTTGTCATTTTTGCTTGTATTTTTAATATGTCACTGATAGAACTGTAATTCATCTCCACTTATTGGAAATAAAGCAAAAGCAAACTGTTTTAATGATTACCAACACTGGCACTCACTACCATTACAATGAAAAATCTGAAAAACTGGTTCTGGGACAGACATATATTTCAAAAAATATGAATCATCTATAATGCGGCTATTGTAACAACTGGTCAACAGAAGAGGTCATATCTCAGGCACTAAATCCCTTCCTAGAACACACAAATAATAAAAATGGTTATGCCACAGTACAGTTTTTAAACTATAGGTCAGCATTAAAGACTGATTCTATGAAAACTGATCACCAAATTTCTATGCCAGTCCCTTAAACTCCCCCTTCCACCAAACAACACATCTCAACTGGACATCAGTACGATGCAAATGGCAACATGAGCTCAATACTGATATTTCAACATAAGCATCACACAAGAGTGGGCTGAGCCCCAAAGGCTTCACTCCTTTTTTCACCAGTGAATTTCAAGATAGACAAGGCCTCCAAATGCATCAATAAATATTCTATAGAGATACAGTGCATCCGGAAAGTATTCACAGCGAATCACTTTTTCCACATTTTATGATGTTACAGCCTTATTCCAAAATTGATTAAATTCATTATTTTCCTCAGAATTCTGCACACAACACCCCATAATGACAATGTGAAAAAAGTTTACTTGAGGTTTTTGCAAATTTATTAAAAATAAAAAAAACTGAGAAATCACATGTACATAAGTATTCACAGCCTTTGCTCAATACTTTGTCGATGCACCTTTGGCAGCAATTACAGCCTCAAGTCTTTTTGAATATGATGCCACAAGCTTGGCACACCTATCCTTGGCCAGTTTCGCCCATTCCTCTTTGCAGCACCTCTCAAGCTCCATCAGGTTGGATAAGAAGCGTCGGTGCACAGCCATTTTAAGATCTCTCCAGAGATGTTCAATCGGATTCAAGTCTGGGCCACTCAAGGACATTCACCGAGTTGTCCTGAAGCCATTCCTTTGATATCTTGGCTGTGTGCTTAGGGTTGTTGTCCTACTGAAAGATGAACCGTCGTCTCAGTCTGAGGTCAAGAGCGCTCTGGAGCAGGTTTTCATCCAGGATGTCTCTGTACATTGCTGCAGTCATCTTTCCCTTTATCCTGACTAGTCTCCCAGTTCCTGCTGCTGAAAAACATCCCCACAGCATGATGCTGCCACCACCATGCTTCACTGTAGGGATGGTGCCAGGTTTCCTCCAAACGTGACGCCTGGCATTCACACCAAAGAGTTCAATCTTTGTCTCATCAGACCAGAGAATTTTCTTTCTCATGGTCTGAGAGTCCTTCAGGTGCCTTTTGGCAAACTCCAGGCGGGCTGCCATGTGCCTTTTACTAAGGAGTAGCTTCCGTCTGGCCACTCTACCATACAGGCCTGATTGGTGGATTGCTGCAGAGATGGCTGTCCTTCTGGAAGGTTCTCCTCTCTCCACAGAGGACCTCTGGAGCTCTGACAGAGTGACCATCGGGTTCTTGGTCACCTCCCTGACTAAGGCCCTTCTCCCCTGATCGCTCAGTTTAGATGGCCGGCCAGCTCTAGGAAGAGTCCTGGTGGTTTCGAACTTCTTCCACTTACAGATGATGGAGGCCACTGTGCTCATTGGGACCTTCAAAGGAGCAGAAATTTTTCTGTAACCTTCCCTAGATTTGTGCCTTGAGACAATCCTGTCTCTGAGGTCTACAGACAATTCCTTTGACTTCATGCTTGGTTTGTGCTCTGACATGAACTGTCAACTGTGGGACCTTATATAGACAGGTGTGTGCCTTTCCAAATCATGTCCAACCAACTGAATTTACCACAGGTGGACTCCAATTAAGCTGCAGAAACATCTCAGGTATGATCAGGGGAAACAGGATGCACCTGAGCTCGATTTTGAGCTTCATGGCAAAGACTGTGAATATTTATGTACATGTGCTTTCTCAATTTTTTTATTTTTAATAAATCTGCAAAAATCTCAAGTAAACTTTTTTCGCGTTGTCATTATGGGGTGTTGTGTGTAGAATTCTGAGGAAAAAAATGAATTTAATCCATTTTGGAATAAGACTGTAACATAACAAAATGTGGAAAAAGTGATGCGCTATGAATACTTTCTGGATGCACTGTACATAGAGAAAGATAGAATAGGTAGAATTTTATTTGTCCCCAGTGTGAAAATTGGCTTTTTACAGAAAAGTCTTTAAATACCACCACTGATATGAATACCCTTGTTATAATGGGATTTGAGGCTATTCTTACTGCATTGTAACTTTGGAAGTCTTTGTAAATGACCATTACTAAGTCATTCTCATTACCTTTCTCTGCTATGATGCCATTGGTGGTGTTTGGAATCACTGCCAATTTGATCAGAACTTTATCACCTTAAGAAGCATACTAAAATTTACTACACAGTGTTAATTATAGAATTATAATATAATTAATAATATAAATCATATACTGAATTAATATTATACAATACATTGTATATACAATATTATACAATTAATTAAGCCTAATCAGTCACTCAACCTGCTTGATCCCCAACCTAAAAGAGACCCTGGAAAAAGTTTCATGCAAAATAATAAGGACAGAGACACACCACCCCAATGGATTCAAAGTCCAAGGTGAGAGGCATGACAGACATAGTGTTCCCCAAAGCACAACAGTTTTTTGCAACTTCTCTAAATTAGAGTCCGATCATGCACTAGTCTGCACTACCAAAGTTTTGAGATAAACTAGGTTAAAGAAAGAAAATTTCCAAAATTTGCACAGAAAGCTTCTTAATGTACATCGTCTGATTCTAAGATTACTATGTGTTGCCCCTGAAAACATGAAATGTCTCAAAATTGTCTTATTAACTCACAATGACACTTACTTTGTCTCTTTGGTCCAACACAACAGAAATAGAACCTGTAATACACAGGATTATCTCTAGAATCTTTGGCAGATACGGACTAATCAAATGCCCCAGTTTCTGGATTACAATCTCAATACTATGAAGAAGGCTATGCTGACGACCCAATGGCAGGACTCTGGAAAGATCAACCTGGGCCATTGCAGTTTGCACAGCAGTAAGGCACGCTCCTGGAACAAAAACAAAAAAACACGATTACTCTTCCACAAAAAATAATTATACACATACACAATATATACTTATGGTGTTCCAATTTAATATTCAGCAAGAACACAACGTCTGTCAAATAATTTATGTTTTTAAGAGCATCTTTGTCTACGTAAATTTTTTTTCTTTTGCGAAAAAGGTTACTACTAGGAATGAATCTCTATCTGTATCTAGAAAAAGGTTAAAAAGGTTTTTCTGAAATATGGGGTTTCCAGTTCATAACCTATCCTTACATGTTGCTTAAACAAATATTAACAGTAAAATTGAACTTAAAAAGTTGCAAACATCTCTATGACTGTGCATCTTAAGAAAACATTAATAATCTAATAGTTCAAATGAAAATAAATACAAATACTGTAAATAAAATATTTTGATCCAAATGTTTCACTATAAATACAATAAAAAATTAAACTGAATTTAATGTGTATTTAGGGAGGGATGGTGTAGTAGTGGGGCATGTTACCACCTTACAGATCTAACATCCTGGGTTTAAGGCAAATATCTTGTTGTTGTTCACATGGAGTTAACACATTCTATATGTGTCTTGTATGAATTTTCCCTCTAGGTACTTTGTATTCTGCTTCCACATCCCCAAAACACTTGATAGTTAGATTAGCATGAAATTCCAAATTGAACCTGTATGAGTGCGACCGTGTTTACACAAGTTGTCCCTGTGATGAGTTTGGCATCCCATCTAGGGCACATTTCCTTCCTTGTGCCCAATACTATTAAGAAAGCCTTGGGACCATACAACCGTGAACTGGATTAAGGGGTTTGATAGATTATGATAAAGTGTGTTTAAAATTTAGTGAAAATGGAGCATAATGCAGTAGTTTATTGTACATTTGTTTTATTTATGCCTCAATCCCAGCAGTGTGGCATTGTACCTCACTCCTATTGTTTGCTTTGTAAGATGTGAGCAACCAAGTGACTTCCACAATGCTGCTGTAGGCTTGCTAGACTATCTGAATCATGTGGTTACCAGGGTCTTGCCAAGTACTAAAGGTATCTTTTGCAGTGCATGGTGTGTGGGCTTCTGTTACGGACTAATTTAATGTTTATCTAAAATGCAAAGTCAAACAGAACATCCAAAGAAATATTATAAATGTGCTCATTTATAAAACTTTGAATGGATTTTAGTGTGAAACACAGGAAAATGTATTCACCAAAAAACCTTGCATATGCACATATGCATATGTAATTTACCTTTATAAAATTACAATAATCTTGTAAATATGCATATGTGAACAATCCTTAAACTCCATCGGGTTACTGCCTTGAAATATCATATATGGATTATGCTAATGAACCTCACACATAAACAATCATGATGCTGCAGAATTTCACTGTCAGGTAGAGCAGCCTCTCCCCTGACACATCAAGAGACCACCACCAACATTCAAAAGTATCTGGCTGCACTCCGCAAAAGACCATGCAAGATCATTCACTGCATTGTAGCACCTCTCCTCATACTGGCACACACTGTATGATGACAGGCTTGCTGCTAAAATATATATATTACAGACCATAGGAAAAAATTAGCTTTCAGCCAGTTACCTTATCAAAACGCCAAATACCAAAAAACAGTAACAAGTCACATCTGCCTCATCACATCTGCTAAAGCTATTTTGCATCAAAATAAATAAATCACAGGTTGACCCAGATCAAAAAAGTCTTATCCTGGCATCAGAGATGGCTTGTGCTTTAATGGAATGTAACTGCTTACAGTTAATAAAAGTGGCATCATTCATGCTATGTGCCCTTATTGCAATTAGAGAGTAGTAAAGTGCTCAGATTACAGGAGGAGAAGCAGACATCGCTGCAAATTATCTTTTCAAGCTGGCAAAAAGGGGCAGCTATTATAAACTGATGAAAACCAAAAAACTTCCTCAGTGCAAATACATAGCATTGACACTCTTAAAAGTGAAATAAAAAAGAGTTTGTACACCATAATTATCACTTTTGATATGTGAATAGATTTATCATGTCAATGCACGGCTGGTATTCCTGTTTGATCAAGGGTGATGTCATTTCTCAGTTTCTCCAAAATGTTCCTAATGGATGGGTCAGAGATGCTATAAATATACAAAAGTTGTCCCGTCAAGCTCTCTTCTATAAATCCTGATGTTTGTGTGGTAAGCGGTGTATACATGTTTTATAACTCTGACCCTAGGTATGCCTATCATACAGATTATTTCAAAAAGAGTTTTGCTAAGTAGGCAGTAAAGGTTCATTGTAATGCTGGCTCATAAGAGTCCTCTCCCACAATGGTTGCTTTTTCCGGTAAGTAGGAAGAAAGGCATAGATGCCAGAGTCTAAGTAGGTAGCTGCTGTTATCTGGAACATAAACTCTTTACTTCTACAGCAGGAGATCACACAAGTACCTTAATCATACTCGGGTAGTATGTCTTTTAGAAGTAATAGCCTTTGTTGTTCACAAAATACAGACTAAGTTTAATTAAGTTGAAAAGTGTTAATTTTAAAGTTTACCCGAGTATAGTGGTCTATTTCATAGGGACAAGGTCATCCATTTTTTGGGATGTGCTGAAATGACAGCTTCAATCATTAATCTTGCTCTGCCTCTACAAGCAATATAAATGTATATAATAAAATAATACATTTCAGGTGTAACTTTATAAGTAAGGAAGTTCTGAAACCAGGGACAGTGAAGAGGTAATAATAATGACTTTACAGAATTTGCTCTAATCACACACTATACATAAATTATAAGCATTTTTTCTTTTTGACATGCTTATAGCGTTTTTCTTTGATTTGTAATTCTGAAGTTTGTGGGATTTTAACTTTGCACAATAGGTTCAAAAGCAATGGTCTAATAATGATTTGCAAGCATACGCATACTTGATCAATGGATGAAGCATAACACAAAACTACAAATTAACGAGTAATAAAATGGCTGTATACCTTACATATAACTTATAACTAAATATGACGAAAGTCACTAGGTTTCTAGAGACCTAAACCAAAAAAAAATCTTTGAAAAGAGCTAAACACTACAATTTCACAACTGGAAAAATTCAGATGCATATTTGTTTCTAAAGGAAATGCTTTAGCAATATTAATCTAGAACCAGTTCTTTTTTTGCAGAGCTTATGCATATACTGTATAACATAAAAAGCAAACTAAACAGCTTCCTAGCCAAGGCCAATACATATTACACAAGCATTTGTACATTTCTGCCTACACAGATTATTCATGTAAAACGAGCTAAGTATACAGTACAGCACAATAAGGGGATACAAAACAAATAGTGATAGTGGGGGATGGGTTTCAGGAATTAACCAATATTTTAGATGTCAAGAAATATACAATAGTAAAATACAGTGGATTCTGAAAGTACTCAGACTCCTTCTCTTGGCTGCGTACTGGTAAGAGATAAAGACAGGCTTAAATCAAATGCAGTTGCAACAAAACACAGTTTATGGTTTTATAACCTCTGTTTCAGTTGCTAGGTTATAAAACAAGTTTCACTATAGTTTCTCACTTCTGACATTGATTTGAATGCCTGACTGAGTGCAAAGTGGCCACTTCTGATGTGCTTTACAAACACCCCATCTGCATCGGCGGGCTGTCTTAACACCATTATATGCCTCCAGGCAAAGCAGTGCACTTGGGCTCCTACCTACCTAACCACTTAGCTAGTCAAAACATACATAGATTAGCATGGGGCCCCTATGCTCGTGGGGCCCCCAGGCAACTGCCCAGCGTGCCCATGCGTTAAGACGGCCATGAACACAGGCAAGCTTCAATATTCAGCCTGTGATTAAGATGTGAGGATTCAGCATTTTTGAGCTCTTTTCAGAAACAGTCTTTATATTTCATGAGGCCCTTGGAAAGGAGGAGATATATTAAATTCATAGGCCCCAAATAAAAGACAGAGCATTTGTCTTAAAAGGCCAGGGCCATATTTAAGTAAACTAGACAAACAAGTTGAAGAGAGAGAGGACTTCAAAAAACTATAAAATTAAGGGCCGCATGGATATCAATACACATATTGGATATGTTGCTGCCCTTCGTTTGCTTTCAGAATTACTGGCTGATATTCTAGCTTGTACATTTTGCTGTCACCACAGGCTTTTTCTCAGCTAGATTAATTTGGGGCAAGAACACTACTTCATTCTGAAATCCATGGTGAGATATAGTATTTTCAATATGTGACAATAATAAAAAAGAAAATAATGAAAAAAGAATGTAGTGTTTTATGTGCTTAAACTTAGTCATTATTGTATAGTGATTGTTTTATTTATATTTTTATTACATATACTAGTAATATCCAAATGATAACCCACCTTGAAAAGGTTTAAAAATATTTTTAAATATACAAAAATATGTTTGTATGTATACATTTATATCTGAGTGATTTGGTGGCATAGAGAATGCGGTTTACTCACAGTTTCAGGATACTGGTTTTGAGGCTCTGTCCAGTCTGTTGAATCACCATTTTTTCCTTTTTTTTTTTTTTTTTTTTTTTTAAAAACACAGCAAAATACAGATTTCCTCCCATCAAACTGGACTGGTATGAGTAAGTATGGGTGTGAGTGTACAGTATATACTGTAATGAATTGGAACACTATCTTATTCTGCAAGGACCGGCAATCGCTGTAAATCCATTAATACATTTCCAAATCCACATCAAATTAAGGTGTGGGGAGGCTAAAGTCTAATCAAGAAAACATTACTCTTCAAGAGGCTGGATCTGAATCTAGACCTCTGCCACCCTAAAACAGCAGCACTATTCATTGTACAGTGGAACCTCGGGTCACGACTGTAATTCGTTCCAAAACTCTGGTCACAACCCAATTTGGTCTTGACCCGAAGTAATTTCCTCCATAGGATTGTATGTAAATATAATTAATCCGTTCCGGACCGTACGAGCTGTATGTAAATATATTTTTTTAAGATTTTTAAGCGCAAAAGTAGTTAATTATACCATAGAATGCACAGTGTAATAGTAAACTAAATGTAAAAACATTGAATAACACTGACAAAACCTTGAACAGAGAAAAGGTCACGCTACAGCCTTACGAACCACTCTCTGTAAACACTTTTTTTGAATGAGTTTTAAGCACAGGGAAAACAATGAACATTTGAAAAATCCATAATTTATACAAAAACTAACCATAAACAACCAAGAAAAGTAACCTTGCCTGAGTCGAGTTCTGGCATGAAGGAAGTGAGGAGGAACTGGGTGGAGAGGAGATTACAGTTTTGAGGTAAAGTTCCTCTGCGCGATGCACGTCTGACCGAGAACAATGTACTGTACAGGGAGAGACTGAACACGTGCATAAATCACCGGCGCGTACGAACCAGAAGTGAAACGAAATAGAGCACAAGGAGTTCACAGCGAATGCACAGGTAGAGACTGAACACGTGCAGAAATCATCGCCGCGTACGAACCGGAAGGGAAACTGACTTGTTCGTCACCCGAGTGTGTGGTCGTGAACAGATGCAAAAGTTTGGCGAACTTTTTGGGCGTAACCCGATTTGTACGTGTTCCGAGACATTTGTAACCCGAGGTTCCACTGTACTATTGTGTTATAGTATACCATGACTCAAAAACTAGATTAAGCACGTTCAGAAAATAGAATGAGACAGGAAGTACTGAATTTTTATTTTTGACCCATACATTCTATTACACTTTTGTGAATTAATTATTTTTCATAGAATAGGGTGAACCACGACTGATATATTGAGATAAAAAAAAATTAACAGTCAGAAGGGTACCATGTATGCCATACAATCCATTTCCCCAAAAGCTCAAAATGAAATCTAAATCTCTTGACTAGTCTGTCTGGCTATCCACACTAACTTCTGTTTAATAACATGGCAAGTTTTCAATGATCCAAATAACGCAAAAGAGCTTTAAGAGTGATATGCCCATTTCTTTTCACTGTGGTAGGAATCAAATACTATATCCATATTAACAATACAAGATTTTTGAAGTGCATGCAACAAAAACATCTTGGATGGATTGCAAGCTGTGGTGTTAAAATCATGTTTTTGTTAATTTAATTTAGCTAGTTTTTATGCATTACTTGTTACCTCACTACTCTTCCTCAACTGTAAAAATATTTTGGTTAAAATATATTTCAGATTTCTAAAATGCTGTGTGAATCATAATGGAGGTAAAAAGAATCCACTGACCATATGAATATAAATGTTTTGCAATCACACAAATTTAATCACAGAAATAACCAGGATAAATTCATATGATGTTTCAGAGAAGGCAATAAAAAAAAATACATATATACACACAGAAAACACAAACCTTTACTGTAATTTTTCATAGGCTCAAAAAGCAGGTCAATAAATAATCCAAGTTCATCAGGTAAGGAACCAGCTAAAAAACGCATGACAATTGACATTCTTGTTCCAGCGCCTGATTTTCCCTGTGTTTTACTTCCAGTTTTACTTCTCATGCGCCCATAAAGAATTCTAAATCGCATGAAAAAGAACATGCATAAAAAAGGGAAGAAAAAGGAACCAAGACATTTGTTTAATGGCACAGAAAATCAAAAGTCATGTATCTGTTATACCCTAGCATGCTGTACATTTTTGTAAATCACTCTTATTTTGAAAATTTGCTACACCACAATATTTTTGATAATCAGTGTATTTCTTAATACAGTACATAACTATACATTTATTTAAACACTATCAATTAGAAACTTAAGGTGTTTGAGACTTTCAGTTATTACTGGCAAATATATTGAGATACATTTACATTACATTCATTTATTTTATACTGTAATTGTAACAATATATGTATAACTAGGAAAAAGCTCCTACAAAGTTGGGCCACTTATACACAACATTGAATTCTTGACAAATTTGTGGAAACAAAAATTGAAAATGTAAAGAAAATACAATTAATTGTCTTACCTCATTAGAATAGGCATAAGATGAGCCCTATCTGAAGATTTTACAATAGAATTTTCCTCAGAAATATTAAAATGGACAATAACTTCTTTAAAATGTTTATCATCCAACAGTCGTTCCAAGTGGTTACTAAGAAACAAAAAAAAAAACGGATATAAAAAGCAATGCTTGACATTAGTTAGTACCTGTATGTTAATTTAACCACATATGACCTATGGGGTTTTTGGAGTTATTGTGCCAAAACTACATACCAAAAAATAAATCCTCTTATGTAATGAATGAGCAGCAAATAGCTGAAGAGTAGTGATTACAACACTCCAAATTTTTAAAAGTATGGACTTTATAGTACATAACCAAGACATTTTATGATACACAACCCCTGAATCAGTTTTCTTTTGTGCCTCAATCTGACAGTTACCATGTACCAAGATTAGATTCCATATCCCATAGCACTGCAATATTAAACTGTCTGTCAGAAGGTATTCCCTCCCTATTCGGAAACTTTTTTTTATGTGTAAGCAATCCAGCAATGTGAGTAGTGTTATACAGCGAGATTCGATTATGGGAAGGGACTTGCGTGAAACTTCAGAGAGGCACAAGTACAGTGTAATAGTACCCACCAGTACGCTAAGAAATGTTGCAGATACTCTAAGTTGAACCTAAAAGAGCACTGCCCAGAAAACTGTAGGGAGAACATACAGCAGACAGCCCCCCGAGGATGGTAATTGAACCTATGACACTTGGACTGTAAAACTGCATGCCACAATGTTTTGAAGTTATACTAAGCAGTACTTCCCAACCAAGCATAGCAGCGAGTCCTTAAGCAAATGCATCACTCTCAACAGAGTCAAAACTGTGATCAAAATCTGATTCAAGATTTCTGTGTATTGGTAAGTCAAGCAAAATGACACATTTTATTGGCTAACTAAAAAGATTACAAGTTTTCGAAGCAGAAGGGGCCCGAGTTGCCTCAAAAGTTTGCATATTGTAATCTTTTTAGTTAGCCAATAAAAGGTGTAATTTTCCTTGACTTCCTACTACATCCATAATGGCTAACAGCCTAGTACTGCATATTGGTAAGAAAAGATGAGCTGTTACACAAGCAATTTATTTCCAGCCCTTTATGCACAGCAGTGACATGTAGTACAAATGATCAATCATAAAAAACTACACATAATTAGAAAGGTGTGAAACTCAGCTATCCAGTGTGTGGCGGACAGCCGGGACGCCCCTTCGGTATATGTTCAGTAAGAGCAGCCATGGACTTTGCAGTACCTCCCTCTGGATGCTAGATGGCAACCCCCCCCCCCGGGGTGGAGCGGTGCCTCGGTTTCCCGCAGGGTTCCATGGGAATTGGAGTTGGGTGCAGCCCTGTTGGGTCCCGTAGGCGCTGCCAGGGAGTGCTACAGCTGGGACTCCTGAGCCCTTATGGGCAGTGTTTTTGCCACACCTGGAAGTGCAGCCGGAACTCGGCAATCAAACACCTGGAGCACTTCTGGGTGGACTATAAAAGGGGCCAGCACCCACCACTCCGAGAGCCTGAGTCGGGAGGAGTAGGACTATGCTTGCCGGGAGGAGTGATGGTGCAAAGAGTAATAGTGTTTGTGTTTTGGTGTTCTGTTTAAGGACTGTGTTGTGCCTGTGGGACACAGGGAAGACGTGTCCCACAGGTGAAGAAAAATAAAAGTTTATTTAGTTTTATACGTGCCTCCGGATATGCTGTGCAAATCACATATTTTAAAAATGAATGAGAGTAGACCGCATGGAAAGCTATGATTTATTAGAAAGAAGACACCCTTGAGTATGTAAAAATATCATTAATGCTTTTGACTGACTTGTTGGTTTATTGTAACGTAAATAAACAACTTTGAAGTGGAACACCACGTGCATAGGTAGTTAAATAAATGTAATATATTGGAACTTGAAATAATATAGAGTAATTTTATTGATTGACCAAATGAACATTAACTGAATAAGTTAACATTCTTTCAAATAATGCTTACTACAATAATAATACATGAAACTAAATTTATGACATATTAACTCAAAGTGCAGTCTGTAATATATTTCTTCAAAATAAATAGTAATAAGCTTACTTGTAAGGCATAATGTGTGGATCCTTGTAAGTCATTATACATTCCAAAGCAATTTTCTGAACATCTTGATACTGATGGCAAAGCAGCTAGATATTGACAGAGATAGCCAAAATCAGTGGAAACTCCTGATGCACCACAATTTTACAAAAAGCATTATATTAAAATTCAGTATAATAAAAATCAACTTTCAAACACATTTTATGGAAAATAAGTACTTAAACCGTGTAACAAAAACTATTACAAAATAAAAGTAAAATATGCTAGTAAAATCTTTTGCAAACCATTGAACAAACTGAATATACACTGCCAAAAATCCCACTGGTTGCAAAATGTAATAATACGATCAAACATATCCTTGCTTATAAAGTGGAATCACTACAAAATTAATGAGTCTGAAACTTTGAAACTCAGAAATAAAGTACAAAAATAAGAAACGAGAAACAATTTAAACATATTTGAGAAAAGGGTTATTCATACCTCAGTGTACAACTCTTTCAGTTTTGGTTCTAAATAAAGTGCCAGAGGATTTGCAAACTTTGAAAACACTTTCAGATGAGCAATCAGCTGTCTGTAATACATAAAAGTTTTTCAGAAGGTTGTGGAAGTGCACTACAACATAAATGAGCCTATTTATTTTGATCTAATTTAATTTATTTAAACTCACACACATATACATATAGACATACACATATATACATATGATATTCACATCTAAACTGTAGAACTAACTCTTGTTTATGCCTTTTTAACTGTACAGTAAATGTATTGTAAAAAGCGAAGCGTTAATCTAAATATGCTAGATTTTATTGTAATTATTATCACTCTTGAATTTTTACATTATAGTAGAGGTTACCTTCTAAAACTCCTTTTGATTAAAGTTAAAAATTGCCAGGTATATTTTCTAATATCTGTGACACAACATGGGATGCATTATGTTAAAAGATGCTGTATACAATAAAGACTGATTTGTCTATGCCTTGCGCCCTGTGTTGGCTGGGATTGGCTCCAGCAGACCCCCGTGACCCTGTGTTAGGATGTAGTGGGTTGGACAATGACTGACTGATTTGTCTAATAAATATGTCATGAATTTTATTTTATTTTTTTTAAATAACAAAAAAACTATTTTTTTTTTTATATGTCAACTTCAGTCAACCAGAAGACATATCAGGGGACAGTCCTACTGAAATCAGAAGCTGGTTTGGATTACTGATGTAATCATGTGGAAATAGTTAAACAAGTAAGGAAGATAATAATGGCCAATGAAAGCACAGAAAGGACTTGGATACACATAATCAAAAGAATTTGGAGTCCACAAAGGAAGTGGAAGACAAGGTCAGACTTGTGAAAAATATTGTGTGGGCACATCAGATTTTTGTGGTGAGAAAATATGGAAATTAGTTTGTTCCAACCCCTAGTTGCATCAAGATTTAAGTTCAGGAAATAAAGCTTAGAGGGGGACCAATGATAGTAAAGATGGAAGTTGTGTTGAGGAGACAAAAAAAAAAAATCATCCTCTCTGTGGATGCTAGTGCCTAGCAGTATGTAAGGTAGAGGAACGCAAATTGAAGTGTAATTATTTAACCATGTTAAGCCTTGATAATGGTCACAGAACAATTTGTTGTTACTGTGTCAACCAAACGACCTAAAACATTTTAATTTTGACATCAGACTTGGTCTAACACTGCTTTAACACTGTATTTATTGTATGAGTTGTTATTCTAAAAGATATTTGTGATGATGCTTTGCTTCTGAGCAAATATCACGCAGTTTAAGAGTATAATATTCATAATAGCATGACAAGGGTTTTAGAAAAATGTAACGATTAATGGTGTAACTTAGGAATGCTTTGTCCTTTTATTGCATTGTAATATCTAGCTGAAGCATACTTTTGTGATCTTGTAATGAATAGGCAGGCTCAGAAAATGGATGGATTGCAAACAAATGTAGGTCATATTACCAAAATTACACAAGTGCATTTAAAATATTTTTGTAATATGCTTAAGTAATTTTCATTAAATAAGATCATTTTAACTCATGTAAAATAGCTTTTAATGTTGTTCTAGATAAGCTTCTTCATATCATTTAGTGAGCAGCATATTCATTATTTCAATAATATACAGACAAAAATATTTCAGTTAAAGTCTATTTTAAAAAACTCAACTAAAGGTGAATAACAGGACATAGATTGCAAATACAAGATGTTTGCATGTTAAAGATTAGGCAAGCAATGCTACCTCCATTATTCAAGCACAAATATTTAAATGTCAACACTAGAACAGTAAAGTGCCCAGCCAAAAAATGCAGGAACAAAGGTTGTCTGTAAACATTCTTAAGGAAATGTAATGGTGTAGACATTTTAGAAAGAAGAAGTAATAGCTATGGGGTTACCAGGTCAAAGTTAATATGGTTACAATGAAATCCATTAACACCTGCAAAGTAAATCTTTGACATCATTTTGTGTATTAACTGCCTCATTAATTCAAAGTCACACCATTATTTTGACTATTCCCCAAATCATTACCAGTATAGCACTTTCACACAAACATTATGCACAAACTTACTTTGATGCTGCCCTTCTTGTTCTTTTTCTCCCTGGACACTCTGTGTCATCATCTGAACCATTTTCTTCATCCATCTTAATGTTATCTTCATGGTCCTTATCACTTTTTTTTCTTAAATTCTGTGTTGGAGCTACCATGAGGTCAGCTGGGTAATATTCATTTCTGCAAAAAAAAGTAAATTTAAAATTTAATATATTTATACTTTAAATTACAGATCAAAGCTTTACCCATCAAAGAACAGTATACATAGTAGTTGTGGACAAAATAATGTATTTTGTATATGGGGAAAAAAATGTACATTTATTTTGGAAAAAATTAAGTAATTAATTAAAAAATGTACTGTATGCAATTAATCATATAGTGTTTTTAATATTATATTTAAAAAGTATATAGTACTATATACAGTGATCCCTCGCTATATCGCGCTTCGCCTTTCGCGGCTTCACTCCATCACGGATTTTATATGTAAGCATATTTAAATATATATCGCGGATTTTTCGCTGCTTCGTGGGTTTCTGCGGACAATGGGTCTTTTAATTTCTGGTACATGCTTCCTCAGTTGGTTTGCCCAGTTGATTTCATACAAGGGACGCTATTGGCAGATGGCTGAGAAGCTACCCAACTTACTTTCTCTCTTTCTCTCTCTCTCTTGCGCTGACGTAGGGGGGTGTGAGCAGGGGGGCTGTGTGCAGCTGCTTCCTGAAGGACATGCTGCACGGTGCTTCGCATACTTAAAAGCTCAAGGGCACGTATTGATTTTTGACTTTGTTTTTCTGTGGCTCTCTCTCTCTCTCTCTTCCTGCTCCTGACAGAGGGGGTGTGAGCTGCCGCCTTCAACAGCTTTGTATCGGCGGTGCTTCGCATACTTAAAAGCCAAAAAGCCCTATTGATTTTTTTTTTGACTGCTTGCTTTGCACTCCTTTGAAAAGGAAGATATGTTTGCATTCTTTTAATTGTGAGACAGAACTGTCATCTCTGTCTTGTCATGGAGCACAGTTTAAACTTTTGAAAAAGAGACAAATGTTTGTTTGCAGTGTTTGAATAACGTTCCTGTCTCTCTACAACCTCCTGTGTTTCTGCGCAAATCTGTGACCCAAGCATGACATTCTAAAAATAACCATATAAACATATGGTTTCTACTTCGCGGATTTTCCTATTTCGCGGGTGGCTCTGGAACGCAACCCCCGCGATGGAGGAGGGATTACTGTATATTGTTTATTTAAATATTTCCAAAACAACGTTATTTCTTTACAGGTCTGTAGTGATCAAGAGCTTATCATAGCAGTACTATGTTAAAGCCAGGCCTCATTCCTGAATGGGAGGACAGCAACACACACATGCTCTCTCACTCTCACTCAATCACATACTCATTCTTACTGAGTGAATTTAGAATTGTCAATCTAACCTGTGACAAGTAATCTGCATTATCCAGATAAAATCAATGGGAACAGGCTGAGAATATGTGCATATGTGCATAATCCATACAAAAAGTACCAAGTCTGGAGTTCGAACCCAGGTATCTATGGCTGTGATAAACTGCCAGTGACCAAGTAGACAAACTTATGCAATTGAGGCAATCTTGTATTTGATTCCAAGAAAAAAGAAAGAAAGAAAAAAAAAATAATACATGTAATACATGCAGACATAAAACATATGTAAACTGACAAATCAGAAAATATTAGCAGCATACTAAGAAATTTATGTAAATGTATATACTTTAGCCCTGGTCTTGTAAAGGTTGCCTCCATTGCAAATTAACAAAACCCTATTTGTGTATTAACTGCCTCATTAATTCAAAGTCACACCGTGTGACTGTAGTAACACCGTGCTGTGTAGTAACCTAACCTATCTCTCTCTCATTCTTCCTAGGGCACGAAGCGGAAGCGGAAGCAGAAACAGAAGCGGACAATGGCCGATAGTGAGGTGAATCGCGTTGAAATTGTAGTCGAGGAACTCCAGGCACTCGATGAACAGATTCAGAAACTTCTGTCCAGACGAAGATACCTCAGAGATCTGAAGGCTCGGCTGTTGGATAAACCGTCCTCGCCATCTGTTATCAGCGTAACATCAACCCCGCGTTTGCCGCTCAAGTCACCTTCACCCCCGCGCCTCGTAGGAGCAACACCGATGGTGACCTCGGTGTATTTCAGCAATGCAGGCGGGGGTTCAAGGCCAGAACACCTCCATCGGCACAGGCAAGCATCGTAACGCAGAACCGGTTTGACCCTCTAAGCGTCCCCAGTTCGCCTTCAGCTCCTGGTGATGTAATAGTGGTAGGTGATTCTATTGTTAGGAACCTCAATATCACTTGCCCTAATAGAAAATCTTTTGTTTCTTGTTTTCCCGGTGCTCGTGTCCAAGATGTGACGAGACGTGCGCCGGTGATCTACAAGAACAGGGCAGTTGGAGCAATTGTTTTACATGCTGGTGTAAACGACATAAGGCACTGACAGTCCGAGATCCTCAAGGCAGACTTCACTGCATTAATTAAAGACACAAAGGAGAGGACCCCATCGGCAAAGATCTTCATCTCGTCAGACGATCAAACGAGTACTACAGTCGTCTGCTTGGTTTAAACAACTGGCTGCAGGGCTTCTGCAAGAATCAAGACATCGGTTTCATCAACAACTGGGACCTCTTTTGGGAAAGACCGCATTTTTTTCAAACGAGATGGCCTGCATCCGAATAGCTTCGGCGCCCGGGTCCTCTCCGAAAACATATCCAAGGTAATTCGTTTATCCTGACTATCTCTACTTTTAACCCCTTCCGAAATGCCACTCCTGTGCTTGGTCATGATAATTGTTTAATAAAATCTTCCATAAAAGTGCACAACATAAATACTGTAATAACTAATCTTAATGCACATAGAAAATCTAGGTAATACGGCATAAACACCAATAATTTAATTAAAGTTACTACTTTAGATGAACAATGTATTAAAACTATAAAAACATATCATAGATTAAACAAAAAATACACGCAGAGCGGCGCTAATAAAAATAACTTAATTCCTGTTCCATATATCAATAACGCACATAGTATTCATCTCTGCTCCTCCGAAACATTGAATATGGCACTATTAAATATTAGAGCTTTAACTAACAAGACGTTTTTTATCAACGATCTTATTAGTGATAAAAAAATAGATTTTATTGCACTAAGTGAAACGTGGCTTAGCTCAGATGGCGCAGCTGTTTTAATCGAATGTGCGCCTCCGGATTACAGTTTTACTCGTGCTGATCGCCAAGGAAAGAGAGGTGGAGGACTAGCAAACATTTACTCAAGCAGGTTAAAATGTAAAAATATCAGTTTTGGTAAATTCAAGTCTTTTGAGTATCTCGCCATTATTATTCAGGGAGATTCTCACGTTCTAGTATTATCCGTGTATAGACCTCCAAAATTCAACGCGTCTTTCTTTGAGGAATTCTCTGACTTGATGTCAATCTTAATTACGAACTATGACACACTCTTAATAGTCGGCGACTTTAATTTTCATATAGATAATCAATTTCACCAGAAAGTAAAAGAATTTATGAACCTCCTGGACTCTTTTGATTTGAGACAGCTCGTTAATCAGCCTACACATAAAGCAGGTCATACGTTAGACTTAGTAATTACTAAAGGACTAAAAGTTGATATAAAGCAGGTCATTGATATTGGTCTATCAGACCATTTTCTTTTACTCTTTAATATAGAAATAATGATAGAAAACACTCATGAGAAGCATATTGTTAAAAAACGCTTCTTTGACTCATCAGCAGCTTTAAAACTTTCAAACACTCTAACCAATCAGTCCGTTTATAGTGCCAACTATAATAGCGAGGAGAATGTAAATAGTAAGGTGGAAAGATTTAATACTAAAGTGAGAGCTGCTGTTGACTTAGTTGCACCTGAAAAGACAGTTAAAAAATCTTCTAGCAATGTTATACCATGGAAGACCCAAAGAGTGTCTGATTTAAAGAGAACATGCCGTAGAGCTGAGCGTAAATGGAGGAAAACTAAACTAACTATTGACTATGAAATATTAAAAGTTAAAATAACAGAATACAATAACACAGTCCGTCTTGAGAGGCGCTGCTATTTCTCTAAGATTATAAATAACAATGCTAGTAATCCCAGAGTCTTATTTTCGACAATTGATCATCTGTTAAACCCAGGTAACTCAAAGGAATGCCTCCTAAGTACTTCCAGTAAAACCTGTGAGGCTATCGCTGTATTTTTCAATCAAAAAATTAATGATATTAGAAATAACATAGTATATCTCCCCAACACTAAGGATCCTCCTAAACCCCAGTACCCCATAATAAACAAATTAAAGTCTTTCACTAGGATAGATTTACCTGATTTACATAAAATAATTTCTCAAATGAAACCCTCCACCTGTGCCCTTGACCCAATACCAACAAATTTTTTCAAAGAAGTATCGGACGTGCTTAGTGATAATGTTCTTGACATAGTAAATTCGTCATTAGATACGGGGGTCTTCCCAGACTGTCTTAAGACTGCGGTAGTTAAACCCCTACTTAAGAAAAATAATCTCGATCCCTCTGCTCTTGGAAATTATAGACCCATCTCTAACCTGCCTTTCTTAAGTAAAATTCTAGAGAAGGCAGTCATTATACAGTTAAATGAGCACCTCAATAAACATGCTATTCTTGATAAATTTCAGTCAGGTTTTAGAACAAATCACAGCACAGAAACTGCACTCGTTAAAGTAGTAAATGACTTGCGGGTAAATGCAGACAGAGGCCATTTATCTGTTCTCATCCTCTTAGATTTGAGTGCCGCATTTGACACCATTGATCATAATATTCTTAAGAATCGCCTTAGTCAATGGGTGGGCCTCTCTGGCAGTGTCTTAAATTGGTTTGAATCCTACCTGGCAGGGAGAAAATTCTTTGTTAGTTGTAGTAATTATAACTCAAAGACACATGATATTCTATATGGTGTTCCACAAGGCTCTATCCTGGGTCCACTGCTCTTCTCAATCTACATGCTTCCATTAGGTCAGATTATCTCAGGGCACAACGTGAGCTACCACAGCTATGCTGATGACACACAGCTGTATTTACCAATAGCACCTGATGACCCCAAATCTCTTGATTCGCTAACACAATGTCTAACTTGTATCTCAGAATGGATGAATAGTAACTTTCTCAAATTAAATAAAGAAAAAACCGAAATCTTAGTGATTGGCAATAATGGATACAATGAGGCTATTAGAAATAAACTGGATGCATTAGGATTAAAAGTCAAATTGGAGGTAAAAAGCTTAGGGGTAACCGTTAATTGTAATCTGAATTTTAAATCGCATATTAATCAGATCACTAGGACAGCATTTTTTCACCTAAGAAACATAGCAAAAGTTAGACCTCTTATATCATCGAAAGATGCAGAGAAATTAGTTCATGCGTTTGTTTTCATTCGGCTAGATTACTGTAACGCACTCCTCTCAGGACTACCCAAAAAAAGACATCAATCGTTTGCAACTAGTGCAGAATGCAGCTGCTTGAATCCTTACCAGGAAAAGAAAATCCGAACACATTTCTCCAGTTTTGATGTCACTACACTGGTTACCTGTGTCATTCAGAATTGACTTTAAAATTCTGCTTATGGTTTATAAAGCTTTAAATAATCTCGCCCCGGCTTATATATCGGAATGTCTGACACCTTATATTCCAAATCGTAACCTCAGATCCTCAACTGAGTGTCTCCTTAGAATTCCAAGAGCAAAACTTAAAAGAAGTGGTGAGGCGGCCTTCTGCTGTTATGCACCTAAAATCTGGAATAGCCTGCCAGTAGGAATTCGCCAGGCTAATACAGTGGAGCACTTTAAAAAACTACTGAAAACACATTATTTTAACATGGCCTTCTCATAACTTCACTGTAATTTAATCCTGATACTCTGTATATCCAATTCATTATAATAACTATTCATTCAAAATCTGTACTAACCCCTACTCTCTCTTCTGTTTCCTTTTCCGGTGTCCTGTTGGTGGTGGCGCATGCCACCACCATCTACCCAAAGCACCATGATGTTCCAACAATGATGGATGGATTAAAAGCCAGAAGTCTGTATGACCATCAGCATCAAGTGACTCCGTGAAAAACCCGAACTACAAAGAGGACTATTTCATTTATGTTAGGTAGAATGCCCAAAGGGGACTGGGCGGTCTCGTGGCCTGGAACCCCTACAGATTTTATTTTTTTCTCCAGCCTTCTGGAGTTTTATTTTGTTTTTTCTGTCCACCTTGGCCATCGGACCTTACTCCTTTCTATGTTAATTAATGTTGTAATTAATGTATTTTAATTTCTTATTTTGTCTTTTATTTTTCTTCTCTTCATTATGTAAAGCACTTTGAGCTACTTTTTGTATGAAAATGTGCTATATAAATAAATGTTGTTGTTGTTGTTGTATTTAGTTACACACACATACACATATATACATATACATATACACATATATATATTCACGACATTCGTAGTCTGAATCACAATCTGATTGTATGGGTGGTTACCTACCAGGTAACGCTTGTGGTTGGTCAGCAAGTCAGCTAACATCCGTCACGGTGCCCTCAGTTGTGAGAAGCAGATCATAGAATGGTTGAAATAGTTTACTGTCAAATAATGCAAAGAGTACGCGACACATGTTTCGCCCTAATTCTGGGCTCATCAGGCGTACACACCCACTGCACTCCCTTACGGGAATTGAACCTCTGACATCAGCGCTAGAGGCGAAGCTGACCAACCACAAGCGTTACCTGGTAGGTAACCACCCATACAATCAGACTGTGATTCAGACTATGAATGCCGTGAATGTAATTACCCCGATCTACATGCTGTCAAATTAACGAACCACACGCTGTGGCGCAACGCTAGGGGCTTTGCCTCTAGCACTGACGTCCGAGGTTCGATTCCCGTAAGGGAGTGCAGTGAGTGTGTACGCCTGATGAGCCTAGAATTAGGGCGAAACACGTGTCGCGTACTCTGCATTATTTGACAATAAACTATTTCAACCATATATATATATATATATATATATACACACATATACACACACACATATATATACACACACACACACATATACACATATATATATATATACATACACATATATATACACATATATACATACATATACCCTGTACATATATACATACATATACATATACAGTGCATCCAGAAAGTATTCACAGCGCATCACTTTTTCCACCTTTTGTTATGTTACAGCCTTATTCCAAAATGGATTAAATTCTTTTTTTCCTCAGAATTCTGCACACAACACCCCATAATGACAACGTGAAAAAAGTTTACTTGAGGTTTTTGCAAATTTATTAAAAATAAAAAAACTGAGAAATCACATGTACATAAGTATTCACAGCCTTTGCTCAATACTTTGTCGATGTACCTTTGGCAGCAATTACAGCCTCAAGTCTTGTTGAATATGATGCCACAAGCTTGGCACACCTATCCTTGGCCAGTTTCGCCCATTCCTCTTTGCAGCACCTCTCAAGCTCCATCAGGTTGGATGGGAAGCGTCGGAGCACAGCCATTTTAAGATCTCTCCAGAGATGTTCAATCGGATTCAAGTCTAGGCTCTGGCTGGGCCACTCAAGGACATTCACAGAGTTGTCCTGAAGCCACTCCTTTGATATCTTGGCTGTGTGCTTAGGGTCGTTGTCCTGCTGAAAGATGAACCGTCGCCCCAGTCTGAGGTCAAGAGCGCTCTGGAGCAGGTTTTCATCCAAGATGTCTCTGTACATTGCTGCAGTCATCTTTCCCTTTATCCTGACTAGTCTCCCAGTTCCTGCCACTGAAAAACATCCCCACAGCATGATGCTGCCACCACCATGCTTCACTGTAGGGATGGTGCTAGGTTTCCTCCAAACGTGACGCCTGGCATTCACACCAAAGAGTTCAATCTTTGTCTCATCAGACCAGAGAATTTTCTTTCTCATGGTCTGAGAGTCCTTCAGGTGCCTTTTGGCAAACTCCAGGCGGGCTGCCATGTGCCTTTTACTAAGGAGTGGCTTCCGTCTGGCCACTCTACCATACAGGCCTGATTGGTGGATTGCTGCAGAGATGGTTGTTCTTCTGGAAGGTTCTCCTCTCTAAACAGAGGACCTCTGGAGCTCTGACAGAGTGACCATCGGGTTCTTGGTCACCTCCCTGACTAAGGCCCTTCTCCCCTGATCGCTCAGTTTAGAGTCCTGGGGCCTCATGTATAACGCCGTGCGTAGAACTCACACTATAACATGGCGTAACCACAAAAGCGGGAATGTGCGTACGCACAGAAAAATCCAGATGCAGGAATCTGTACGTAAGCAAACTTCCACGTTCTTCCGCTACATAAATCCCGATCAGCGTGAAAAGTAACGCATGTGCACGCGCCTTCTGTCCCGCCCTGACTCCTCCCAGAATTACGCCTCTTTGAATATGCAAATCAATATAAATAGCCTTCTCTGAAAAGACAATGGAAAAAGCACGGGGGAAAATATAAGAATTTCAGCGAATACCAAGTGGAGGCAAAGGAAAAACGTACTATTTGTTGGTTTAAACTGTGGTATAATCAACAAAAGGAAGTTGATCGAGTGATAGAGCATCGGAGAAACTCGAAAGCTCAAGTTCACAAAGTCGCACAGTGCCCAAAATAAAAAAGAAATCACATATCAAAGTCGCCGTGAAAAGGCAAGTCGTAGCCCACCGTCTGAGTGTCATATGAAAGCTTATTAGGGTACAGACAAAAAAAAAAAATAGGCACACAGTGGGGAAAAAAAGCACGAAATGTCAACTTTAATCTCAAAATTTCCACTTTAATCACGTAGTTTATTTTGCCATTAAAGTAGAACATCATAAACTTCATCTTAAAATCGATTAATTTACTAGTTTCTCAAATCCCATTGTAACTAAAGTAGCACGTTAAATGCTTTGTTCTGTATTTGATCTTCTATGTGCTCTATGTGTGTGAATCACTACCTGCTTCTTAAACGGGCTTTCTCTTTCTCCGACAGGACACAGAATCCATTACATTTGTGATATTACAGCTCTCTGAATAATTAATATACTGAGATGTATACGTGATATCTTTTTCATAATGATAGGAATGAAAGCATGTTATTAAACATGGGAACACGGTGGCGCAGTGCTTGTTCATGTCTCACGCAACAGGCTTGCTGCGCCATGCGTGACCTTCAATGAAATAATTTATTACAGAAGTACTCTCTCTTTCAAACGTACTAACCTCCAATTCCTGTCCTTACTTTTCTTTTTCCAAATACCCAATCGCCACACAATTGCAACCTTACAACGCCGATTCTTCAAAACATTTAAGGAACATTGAAATATCTTCGTAGTAAGTGTTTAATTATTCTATCCATTATCCTTCCAGTGTCGCGTCAGCACCAGCAAGAATACAACGTAATGCAGGAACAATCCCTGAACTAGCTAGCGCTGCGGCACATGTTTAATTATTAACAATACAGATTATTTAAATTAAGTTAAAGTTTTATCTGTACAATATAATCAACATATTTTGCTGCATTTCATCTTAAAAATGGTATCGTCATCATATGTAAATATGTGCTTTATAAAGTGGCTTAGGTTGTGCAATCTTATAACTGTAGTGCAAGTTTACAGTGAGGTAATTGTACTTATAAGTACAAACAGTTCTACAAGGAGCACTTGATGGACTGATTGAGTGCGTTTATAGTTCTTGGGATGAAACGTTTTCTAAACCACGAAGTCCGTACAGGAAAGTCTATGAAGCGTTTTGCCATGGCTGAGGCAGCGTCTGCTTCATGCTGTATACCGATAATTCTTTTTCCAATCAGCTGCTGCTTTGATTCCCTACTCAGATACAGTGATATAAAAATATTCCGAGTGGTGCAGTGAGAGTAATATGGAAAAAGATGACCTGCTGTGGCAACCCTTAATGGGAGCAGCTGAAAGAAGAAGAAGAAGATGCAGTGAGAGTAACAACGCTAAAGCAGTTATGGTATTTGGAATACTGTGGCTATTCCCTGGACCATTATATTATTACTGGTTGATTACAATCAGATGCATTACACTAATAAACAATATGCAGTTAATTTCAGTGTATTTATAAAGCCGCGTCAGGAATGTGGATCTAAGAAAGAAAGGGTGACCACACAGGAACAATAGCACTGCTTTGATGCTGGGTGCCGCCAGTCTGCAAAACCGAGCGGAGAAATTGCGTACGCCAGGGTATGAGGAACCTTGGAAATGTGCGTGGCTTTACGCCAAGTTTAGGTTTTATACATTGCAATTTGAGCGTGGAAACATTCGTTCGCAACATTTCTGTGCGTATGCACCGTTTATACATGAGGCCCCTGGTGGTTTCGAACATCTTCCACTTACGGATGATGGAGGCCACTGTGCTCATTGGGACCTTCAAAGCAGCAGAGATTTTTCTGTAACCTTCCCCAGATTTGTGCCTTGAGACAATCCTGTCTCGGAGGTCTACAGACAATTCCTTTGACTTCATGCTTGGTTTGTGCTCTGACATGAACTGTCAACTGTAGGACCTAATATAGACAGGTGTGTGCCTTTTCAAATCATGTCCAGTCAACTGAATTTACCACAGGTGGACACCAATTAAGCTGCAGAAACATCTCAAGGATGATCAGGGGAATCAGGATGCACCTGAGCTCAATTTTGAGCTTCATGGCAAAGGCTGTGAATACTTATGTACATGTGATTTCTCAATTTTTTTATTTTTAATAAATTTGCAAAAACCTCAAGTAAACATTTTTCACGTTGTCATTATGGGGTGTTGTGTGTAGAATTCTGAGGAAAAAAATGAATTTAAACCATTTTGGAATAAGGCTGTAACATAACAAAATGTGGGAAAAATGAAGCGGTGTGAATACTTTCCGGATGCACTGTGTAATAGTCTACATACTCAGCCTATAAAAAGTGATTTTTACATATCCCTCACAAGTTAAAAACAGTGGCTAGCACTGTTGCCTCATGGATCCAGTGCCTGAGCTATTAGATCAAATGTCACTATTAAAATTTCAATGTATGTATCTTAAAAAAAAAATCTGCTATGGTGGAAAAAAAACAAACATTTAAATGTAAAAGGACAATTGTTTTCTTTATGTCATATTCATTTCGGAACATATGTTATATGCAAAGTAAAAATGTTTGACATACTACAGTAGAAAAAATTAAACTGCTGTGTTTAATTAAGATTAAAATATATAAACCATTTAATAGCTACTGCATTATTTTCAATGTTATATATACCTGTAAAGAGATCACTTTGGAAGTAAAGGTATACATAAAAATGAGATTTCACTTACTTAATAAACCTTAGTAGTAGAGGTGACAGTTCTCTTGAGCGAGGTTCCACTCTTTCAGGGAATTGGATCATTGCCTTCCACAGTAGACATCTAAAATTTGTAAAATCAGTTCTTTCTTTGTCATCTGTGACTAACTTGAAATTATCAAGGTAAAGCACAGAAATGACACCACATCTCAGATTGCTGTGATCTTGCTCTGTTTCAAAATTTGACACTCCTTTTTCCTCAGGCTGATCCTTTTCTGTTTAATTTAAAAAATATATATTTTTATGTAATATGTCAAAAAAAAAATACTGTATGAGTTAACTGAACCTGCCAAACAAAAAGTCTGTTATTATTAACCAGGTTATCAGATTAGTAACAATAATATCAAATGTGATTATGTAATAGCAAAGTGAAGGACAAAGTTGGCATTGCCCATTCTACTAGGTTTTAGTGGCAAACTAGGTCTGTTAGAAAAGCAGATTTGACAGCGATGCAGGCATCTAGTTGCCACTTCCCCCGCTCGTATCAGGATCTACCTGTACTTCATCTGATAGCAAAGATCTGAATCAGATTTGCAGTGACATCTTTTCAGCGGCCACTCAGCAGAATTCTTGAGCCAAAATGCACAAAATGGACACAAGCAAGAACAAATCTATAAATGACTACTCTGATGGACAGAAGAACTTGCTTATGAAGAGATGCAGATTTTGTAACTGTAAGTGACCAATGCAATCAAGAGATGTTCCACCTTTTTTTCCTAAACTAGTTACACTCAACCCAGTTAGGTAATGCTGGGGACACGGTCTGGCTCTCTCAAGGAAACTCCCATTGAAGCTCTGCTCTCACTCTCCAACATGACTGAAAATACAGCTGAAACTTCTCTCTGAAACTAAAAACTGACAAACTGCTCTCTGTGTGGGGAGCAGAGAACTGAAAATCTCCTACACTTTGTGGATCAGAAATTGATGATTTCTCTGCAAGGCCAAGCTGTAGGCCTACTAGTGGACTGAAAAGGCTGAGAAACAGCCATTACTTCAAGTAGGGGAACTTCAGCATCTAGAATCTCTTGCCAGGAGGAGTAATTCTCTTTCCTACGAAACTGCAGATTATAAAGCAAAGGGCCTAACTGCAGAAACCAAGGTAAGAAAATCGGACATCATCTTTAAAGACTTTGTATTATAAAACTATTTATCTGTACTTGGTCTAGTCTAGTCTGTCTTCATCTTGTCTTATATGTCAACATATACATGCAGTATATGCAGTTGTCGTTTTTCTATAATCCTTGTATTTTTCAATAAACTGTATTATTCTATTTCTTAAAACAAGTGTACTTCAGTTATCTTGATATGTCTAAAGGCTGGAGAACTGCCTCCTGCAAGAGAGAGAGAAAGGTAAGGAAAATAAGTAGGGGCCTTGCCCAATTATTTGATTAATTACTGGCATTGCCAGATGCAGATCTGATAATTAATCCAGTTTCAATTTCCAACATTTATTATTGTCACACAGGGTGGGCATAATAAATGACACTTTTTTCTACAAAAGTAAAACTGATGTTTAAGAGATGTTTTTCATGAAAGATTACTTACTCATTATTTTATACCCGTTTGACACACAGTTAAATATTCACAATGATAAAGCACAAACATCATTCTAATCTAGCTATGGTTATACAATTTATTAACAAGTTATTAACAAGATGTAAAATACATATGTTGCTGATTTGTTTATATTTTAAACATCACAAATCTCATTATGTTACAGTATCTTAAATGCATAAAACTATTCTGCTATATTTGAATAGAATGTTATTCCTTCTATTTGAGCAAACTCCCCTAAAAATATAGCACACAATCACACTGATTACTGTATAAGCTGTCTCAAGAATAGTTTTTTCCCATCTCATATTCTATTTACATTGATAGTATTGTTACAATTTCCAAATGTTAAAATGTATTCTACAGGAATCATAACATCAATAGATTATTAAACAATAAAGGAAATTAAGAATTGCAATTTTTGTAACACCACAAATTATATTTTCATTCAAATATTACTCTATGAAAATAATTACTTAGTAATCAAAGTACAAACTGCACATGCCGTTTAACTTTGTGTGCATATAATGTCTATTAGGGACAGCATTTTACATGTAAATATCCTAAGTTTGATTCAGAAAGCTATTTAATACTGAATAATAAAAAAGACACATTCTTTCATTAGATGTTCATAAATTTACAATTTGTCATGATCTGCTCTTTACTGGCTAGCAATGGGAGAGAGATATGGGCAATGTAATGTTTGCATTGCACTGTTGTTCTGTTGCACTTTGCTCATGCAAGGTTGGCTTTCTACTGGATGCAGCACACTATTACATTCATTGTTACTTAAGATTCACATGTTAATGAGAAGGGTCTACCTATGGCTATATATCCCAGAATATGCTACTCTTAATAAAAAAAATGTAAACTGAAAAAAGTAATTAACAAAACAGAGAAGAAAAACAAATCATAAGAAACTACTATAAAAAGGAAATGCAAAAAAATGTTTCTGCTTTCATCATGGCAGGATATAGTCACAGGCTAACCTATGCTTTTAGCCCTAATGCTACAGGGGCCCAGAATATTAATCCCAGCAGACTGGACAATTGAGTCCTCTTTAATCAGCTTCCCACTATTACTGAGAACTTCTCTACCATTACACCATTCCTAGCACTTAAGTCACACCCACACCCCCTCAGTTAACTGTGGCTAGTGACAAAGTGTGGCTGTTGAAATAGCTTGTGCAGTGCAGCAGCAGGGCTGCTGAATGCATGCTGTCAGAACATAAAGCGTGTGAAGAAGAAAGCTATTTGCTGTGTTTTAAAAGTGAAGGTTCTTCAGAAATGGACAGTGGGTAGTAAGAGCCTGATACATTTACATTCTAGTGACAAGGAAGCATACGAAGGATTTCACTAAACTATCCAACTTCTGAATGTGAACGGTATCACAAGAGTGCTGGGCAACTTTTACAGATGATGTTCACTACCTCTCCACGGCATAAATCATATGTATCAGGCACAGAATTTCAATCTTTTCATAACTGAAAATTTGTTACAAGTAACATTGTGACTAAGCCCAACAGATATGTACAACAACTGCTATAGCAGCACACACTTTAGTTTTAGATTAGTAGCTGAAAGTATTGGACATTCTGAAAATAATCCAGGGCCAAAATAATGTTTTTAATTATAAAAAAAAAAAACTATAATAAATGTAGTTTGCAACTCTAAAATGACCCAGTTTGAGGGAGTAAACGTGTGCTTCCATCTTTGTACATGTTTATACAGCATGTATGTGTATACACACATAAATAATGTAAACGGTGACCAAATAGCAAATAATATCAAAAAGTCAATGAGAAACACCTCCATTTAATGTACTGCACAATCAATATATTCAATATCACAACATCTCAAACATATACATTTTCGTTAAAATGTTTAAATAATCCACTTCTGAAAATTCCTCTTGTAAATTTAAGACCCACCTTTCCTTTTATCTTAGCAACTACTAAAAACAATATGGTGTAGATAATAGACTTAAAAAAATATTTCTGGGTGGAGAATTCTTTGAAAAAAATCAACTCTGCTTATGAGTTAATGACAGTACTTCTATAAAGTAGATCTGAAACAAGAAGAAATTTTACTTCATTCACCTAACATTCCAGTTGTTAACTCACCAGCTAAAAGTGCAGCATTGTTCAAATGCAAGTAAAATACTTTCCAAAATTCTTTATTGTCCATTTCTCGAGCATGAGAACTAAAACAAGAAAAAATGTAAAAATTAAAGTTTTCATCACACATTTTTAAGCAATACAAAAGGTTTCTACCTTGCATCCAAAAGCTGCCGAGTTTCTAAATCTCCTGCAATCCAATGATGGATTAAACAGGTTGGAGGCAGTTATGTTATGTAAGTAATAATAATATTGAAGGCAACACTTCACATAGACAATGCATTCTTGACAAACAAAAAAAAAAGCAAAACTCATGGCTGCTGGCATTAACCTGATGCACTGCAACAAGACTGTGTAGGATATTAAATTCTAAGGACCTTCAAGTCATTGCTGTATTCTATTATATACAGACACATATGTTGTTATAGTTATTTGTGCCACTGTATTGTTGTTGTCCAATAGTAACAAAACAAAATTTCACTGCAATGTAAGCTATAATGACAAATTGAAATGAATATTCCATTTGCACTCTGAAATTCTAAACAAACTATCCCACTCCCACTGTGGTTTATATGATTGTGGTTAACCTTCAACAGGGACACAAATGCATCAAAATAATCTGACAGTCATTCTACAGTATTTAAGAAAAGATTTACATTTTTTGACACTGTATATAGAGCAAGAGATTTTGTTTTCAACTTTCTAACCAAACTCAAAGCTCCCTGTCCACAACTCGTTCCTGTTTGTACTCAAAACTAATGGGATGGGCTCTGACCTTCTACAACCTTGATTTGGATTAAATTGGATTAAGATTATCTGTGTTAATTAACAACAATGCACAATGAAGATTCATATAAAAACATATGAACAATATCCAGAGGAAAAACATGTAAAATCTATGTCTGTTGATACAGCAAGAACAAGCATGGAAATGGCTTAATACTCAAACCAAAAAAAGTCACTTACGCTATAAGATGAAGCACTGGGTCCCATAGTGGGCTGAAGTTAATATAGAGCATTCCGATTAAATAACATAAGGGAACCTTCAAGAACGAAATATAAGGAATATTTCAGATTAAACACATACAAATATATTCTTCCCTGTACTTAAAGTACTTTTTAAAGGAACATAATATTTTAAAGGACTTCATGGCTGAATATTCCACCTACCTCCTGCAAATGTCCCTTAGGTACAGAAGGCTGTATTAAATCATGCCTCAGTTTATGTAAGTGGAGTAGCTTTTCACGATAATCATGAACAGTTGCAGGTACAAGTTCAGCTTGAAGACAAATAGCAAACACTGTCTGTGGTTCCCCATATCCATCCATCTACACATTGCACAGCATATATTTAAACCAGTTAGTGTTTTTTTACTGACAGTTTACAAAGATACAATTTACAACAAAATTAATATGTTACCTCCTCAGTTTTTGGTAGATTAATACAAAAGTGATTAAGGATTCTTAAAGTCAGGAGGCGGACCTAAATGATAACAAACACCATATTATATATGACACTCACTGCACACATTTTTCAAAAATATTAATATGCAGAAAATAAGATTAAACAGAATTTAACCTTTGTTTTGTTTAATGAGAGATTGTGACGTAGAACATCATACAAATCGAGCATTGCTTCTTGAGAGAGGTGTTCCATGCATCCATTTAGTGCCAGTCTTGTATAATACAAGTCAGCAAACAAAAGAGAAGACTGGTCTGATGGAAACTGCCTATAGAGCAAGAACAGATCAAAAATGTGTAAATTACTAAACAGAACACAAAAATAATTCCTTCTATACAAAATAAAGCTCTGCTGCTACATTAAGTTTTAGTTATTAGACTAGGAAAGACCCTTTATTCTGAAACAAACAAAGTAATCCAACACAAATTAAAGCTATCACTGGAGTGAACACTTCCAGTGGCTCAAGATTACTATTCCAATTGAGCTGAAAATACATTTACTTTTACAATGAAGTTATTCAGTTCTGTGTCAAGAGAATCACCTTTAATTTAGAACATAATTTAAAAAGTTGACCAAAGACAATACCTTTACAAGTCACTGGATATTTTAAAGCAAAAGGACATTTTGCTGCAGTGTATCAAAGGTAGTTCCACAACTGAAAATAGAAACTGAGGGACACCTTTGTAGAATTCAGGGAGAACCCAGATGAAACAATAGCCAGCATGGGTCCAGGAAAGAAAAATCATGTCAAACCAATGTTTTAGGTTTTTTTGAAGAGGTAACTGCAATTGTTTACAAAAGCAAAACAAAAATCCTTTGATACAGCTCCATCACAAAGATTAATTCTAAAATTAGAAGTTGTAAGCATCAGAGGCAACCTACAAAACTGGGTCTCAAGTTGGTTAACCAGCAGGAGACAGAGTACAGATAAAAAGGAAGTTATCAGTGGTGTTAATCAGGGGTCTGTCCTGGGACCGTTACTTTTTCAGATTTAAATTAATAACATAGATTTTGTTTAAGTTAGTAAACTTGTGAAATTTGTAGATGGCACTTAAGCTTAGATGAATGGCAGACACTGAGGAGGAGGCAAAAACAATTTTGAAAGACCTAGACACGCTTTACAATTGGGCAGGCACTTGGAAAATGTAGTTTAATATACTGTAGAAAACTTCAAAGTAATACATGTGGGCAAAAGTAACATAAATTATAAATACAAGATCCTTCTGAAAAGGACTTAGCAGTTTATGGTGAAACAAAATTTTCATCATCTTAGCAATGTGCAGAAGAGATACAAAATGAAAATAAAATATCAGGTAATATTGAAAAAACTGTTGAATATAAATCAGACTATGCTCATACTATTTAACACATTAGTGAGACCACATCTGGAGTAGTAAGCTCAATTCTGGTCACCATGCTACAAGAAAGACAGAGCTGCACTTGAATCTGTGTAGAGAAGAACAACTAAGTGCCTCCTAGAACTTAAGGATGTGTCACGCCCAGACAAAGAGGCTTAAACTTGTTTAGTCTCAAGCAATGAAGAATGTGTGGAAACCTAAACCAGGTTTTCAAATTATTAAAAACACTTAACAGAGAATTACAGTGGCGTGCAAAAGTATTTAACCACTTTAAAAAGTCATCATTTTCTGCATGACAAAAGGTTTGTACACATTTATCCATTTTGTATATTTAATGTGAACTGTTATGCTGTAAAATACATTTCCAAAGTCAAAATAAACCATTTTCTGTAGATACTTAACTGAAGAAGAAAAACTCAAAAGTTATTATTGGCATAAGTATTTAAACCTCTGTGCTTTGGAAGCTCCAGGTTTACACAAATAACACAAAGGTGACAGACATTTGACCATAATTAAACATAATTAGGTACTACTTGTGAGTCTTTTATCTCTCTGAATATTAAAAGCTATCTTTGTAAGGGCAATAGTCTTTGTTGACAATCACTGCAAAAATGAAGACAAAGAAGCATCCTGCTGATGTGAGAAACAAACAGTTTGAATGCCCCACTAAGCACTATTGGATCCATAATCAGAAAGTGGAAGGTTCATCACAGCACCTAGAATCTTACTAGAAAAGGCCATCCCTCAAAACTAAGCATCAGAGCAAGATGTTGGTGAGAGAGGCTACTAAAAATCCAACAATCACTTTCAGAAGTCTGCAATGCTCTTTGGCTGAAACTGGAGTGAAGGTGCATGGGTCCACAATTACAAGATCTCTCCATAAAATAGGTCTCTGCAGAAGAAATTATGATGAATTTCAAGGGGACTGAATACTTTTGCACGTTACTGTATACACTTGAAGATACCAGTGGAAATTAAAGGGAAGTGCATTTAGGACTAAAGCCAGAAAGCACTTCTTTATGCAAAGAATTTTGAAAATCTGAAACAAACTATTGAGCCATGCAGCTGAAACAGAAACCTGGAAAATGTTTAAGAAGTATCTGAATGAGGTACTGGTTTCTGCTTAGCTGTTAGCAAAAGAAATAGCTTGATGGACTGAATGACTTCTTCTCGTTTGTCCAACTTCATATGTTCCTTTGACACTGGTACCCATCAACTCCTACGTTTTGTGCTCAAAGCCTTTTGTTTAGTGCTATGTTGGCTTTCTTTCTTCAGACTTCATTTTAGTCCAGGTAGTTCTCGACTTTACAAGCTAATTATCACTTGTTAATTGAGAACGCGTATAGTGCGAGTTACAGTGATCCCTCGCTATATCGCGCTTCGCCTTTCGCGGCTTCACTCCATCGCGGATTTTATATGTAAGCATATTTAAATATATATCGCGGATTTTTCGCTGCTTCGCGGGTTTCTGCGGACAATGGGTCTTTTAATTTCTGGTACATGCTTCCTCAGTTGGTTTGCCCAGTTGATTTCATACAAGGGACGCTATTGGCAGATGGCTGAGAAGCTACCCAACTTACTTTCTCTCTCTCTCTCTCTCTTGCGCTGACGTAGGGGGGTGTGAGCAGGGGGGCTGTGTGCAGCTGCTTCCTGAAGGACATGCTGCACGGAGCTTCGCATACTTAAAAGCTCAAAGGGCACGTATTGATTTTGACTGTTTGTTTTTCTGTGGCTCTCTCTCTCTCTCTCTCTCTCTCTCTCTCTGATCCTGACGGAGGGGGTGTGAGCTGCCACCTTCGACAGCTTTGTACCGGCGGTGCTTCGCATACTTAAAACCCAAAAAGCCCTATTGATTTTTTTTTTGACTGCTTGCTTTGCACTCCTTTGAAAAGGAAGATATGTTTGCATTCTTTTAATTGTGAGACAGAACTGTCATCTCTGTCTTGTCATGGAGCACAGTTTAAACTTTTGAAAAAGAGACAAATGTTTGTTTGCAGTGTTTGAATAACGTTCCTGTCTCTCTACAACCTCCTGTGTTTCTGCGCAAATCTGTGACCCAAGCATGACATTCTAAAAATAACCATATAAACATATGGTTTCTACTTCGCGGATTTTCCTATTTCGCGGGTGGCTCTGGAACGCAACCCCCGCGATGGAGGAGGGATTACTGTATTTTCCCATAGAAATGTTTTAAAAATTATCACTTTGGTTCCTGCTAAAAAAATTTTACCATAACTTTTTGCCAAATAAACAAAGGAAACACAAATGTATTATTAGAATTAACATTTCATCAAAAGTAAACTTACATTTAAACAAAAAAATCGTGGAGAAAAAATTATGCTAAAATTGTAACATTCAATTTTGGTCACTTTTGAACAATGCTTTTTCTTTTCTTCATAAATTTGCCAATAACAAGCAAAATAATTTTTCAAATCTGAAATTATTTTAACTTTTGGATGATGGTTTTGCAGAACAGGTGGGTGCCCAGGTGCATTATCCAAAATAATGAGGATACAGAAGGGAATTTATGTGCTCTTGCACTATTGTTTTACCTTGAGGATAAAATGATGAGAAAAACAATCTTCAAAATGTGAGGCAGTGACCTAAGCGTTTTTTTGGATTTCCATATGACAGGAAGGTTTTTTAGTGCTCTTGGATTTTCTGACCTATAAATGAGCAATGGCTTGAGTCTGCATTCTCTACTTGCATTGACAGTATTAAAGTTAGGCAATCTCTTATAGCTTTAAATCCAGACATCAATGATTCTTCTCTTGCAATATAGCTCCACGATGGCATTTTGTTTCCAAAATAATCTCGTCTCATCGGCATTAAAGATTTGAGAGGGCGTGCAATTTTCTTCTTCAATTATCTGTTCTAATTTTTGTGGAAAAGATTCTGCTGCTTCATTATCTGCACTGGCTGTTTTACCTTGCAACTTAACATTATGCCCCCTGCTCTCTTCTTACAGCGCTCAAACCATTCACTGGTAGCAGTAAAAGTTTCTATGCAGTCTTATTTATTGTCCTTGAGCATCACAAAAATGGACAATACTTTTGCGCAAACCGTGGCCTAGGTAACAGGCAAATTTAACCTTTTTGTCTGATCACACACCCATGCTGTTAAACTCTTCTCCATTTGAGGAATTTACACCATCTTTTTTTGTCCAGTCAAATATTTCTCTTTCAAAATTATACAAATGGTTGAAGAGCTCAAAGAATAAATATCACAGATGTTTTTAACAGTATTTCCAGCTTGGTGTTGTCTTATAATTTCATACTTTTGCTCCAAAGTTATGGCTCTTCTTTGTTTCTTGTTTGAAGTCCTGGCCAGTGTACCTTTGTGTCTTTATGGCATGTTGAAAAAATGGTGTAAAAAATTCTAAAGATAAACGAACAGCAAATGAAAGCAGTTCAAATAGCTTTTAACTTTCACTTTCTGAAAGATGATAATGAAATGGCACGTAGTGCTCTGTCCAAGTGAGAGAGGGATCGATGTAGCATATGGAGGATGCCATCATCTATATGCTACATCGATCCCTCTCTCACTTGGACAGAGGCAGTGGTGCTGTAAGAATTATGTTTCTAGACTTCTCTAGTGCCTTCAACACAATCCAACCTCTGCTCCTTAGGGACAAGCTGACAGAGATGGGAGTAGATTCATACCTGGTGGCATAGATCGTGGACTTTCTTAAAGACAGACCTCAGTATGTGCGTCTTGGGAACTGCACGTCTGACACTGTGGTCAGCAACACAGGAGCGCCACAAGGGACTGTACTTTCTCCGATCCTGTTCAGCCTATATACATCGGACTTCCAACACAACTCGGAGTCCTGCCACGTGCAAAAGTTTGCTGACGACACTGCTATCGTGGGCTGCATCAGGAGTGGGCAGGAGGAGGAGTATAGGGACCTAATCAATGACTTTGTTAAATGGTGCGACTCAAAAAACCTACACCTGAACACCAGCAAAACCAAGGAGCTGGTGGTGGATTTTACGAGGCCCAGACCCCTCATGGACCCCATGATCATCAGAGGTGACTGTGTGCAGATGGTGGAGACCTATAAATACCTGGGAGTGCAGCTGGATGATAAATTAGACTGGACTGCCAATACCGATGCTCTGTGTAAGAAAGGACAGAGCCGGTTATACTTCCTTAGAAGGCTGCCGTCCTTCAACATCTGCAATAAGATCCTGCAGATGTTCTATCAGACGGTTGTGGTGAGCGCCCTCTTCTACACGGTGGTGTGCTGGGGAGGCAGCATTAAGAAGAAAGACGCCTCACGCCTGAACAAACTGGTGAGGAAGGCAGGCTCTATTGTTGCCATGGAGCTAGACAGTTTGACATCTGTGGCAGAGCGACGGGTGCTCAGCAGGCTCCTATCAATTATGGAAAATCCACTGCATCCACTAAACAGTGTCATCTCCAGACAGAAGAGCAGCTTCAGCGACAGACTGCTGTCACTGTCCTGCTCCACTGACAGACTGAGAAGATCGTTCCTCCCCCAAACTATGCGACTCTTCAATTCCACCCGGGAGGGTAAACGTTAACATTATATAAAATTATTGTCTGTTTTTACCTGCATTATTATCAATCTTTAATTTAATATTGTTTTTTGTATCAGTAAGGTGCTGCTGGAGTATGTGAATTTCCCCTTTGGATTAATAAAGTATCTATCATTCTATCGTAGTACTTGAAGCAAGTGCAGGTGTGGTGTACCACGTGAGGGTACCATCTCTCACAATGCCTTTAGATAGGCTACACTTGCACGGATGGTGTTTTTGGGCCATGCACATTAAATTACATGCAAATTTTTTTTTTAAAATTACAAAAAATTTTTTTTTTTTTTTACTTTTGCGGCAAAAAATTCTCATAAAGACAAACTCACATATTGAGAGCTCAGAAAGCGAGAACTACTTGTACTTTCAATGGAACCACTGCTAAATAAGTAGATATAATTCAGTAAATTTAAGCCAACTTATTATTTTGTGATCATATTCAGAAAAAAATGGCTAAAACACTAATTTACTAATCCTGTGTTTCTGAGTGTACATACTTTTTTCTAATGCTGAGCATTTACAGTATATACAGGTATATCCCCATATGTTAAAACAGAAAATCAGAAAAACACTTTCTATGTGTGCATATGAATACATGTTATTACATATTATTAAAAGGTTCATCACAAAAGATATTAGGAAATTAAAATGTTTCTGAATTTAGCAACTTACATTTAACATTGCACTGTGTTCTTTACTTTTGCTATTACATCATATCTAGCATTTACCCACAAAATATTTATTACTTGGTAAAATGTGTAGAAAGCAAATGACTGCATGTTACAATGTATTGAGATGTTGTAAATTGCTCTGTGTAGCAAATACTTAAATTTCTTTTTCCAGAGATAGTATATTGAGAATACAATAGGTTAAAAGCTACTGAAACTAAACTAAAACCAATGGATACATCCCATCCTTAACAATTCTATACATAGAAACCAGACATAAGTTAGGAATCATTTTAAATGATGCTGAAAGAATCTTAAACTTCAAGGAAACACAAATAAATTCATGATTTACCTTACAATATTCTTTACTTGATCTAGAGGCACAAGATTATGAATTTCTGAAGATTCCTTAAAGCTCAGAAGAGTGCTTAAAGCTTGACGGGCTACAAAAAGAGCTCCTGAAAAAATGATTATAGATATATTTGAAAGCACATAAATATATATAAAATACAAAACAATAAAAACAAACTCACTGGACTGAATCTTGACTAGGAGAGCAAAAATTAACCATGTATCTTAATGACTGGTGAAAATTTGTTTATTTTTACTTGAGAACTTCACGTTTTTGCTTAGATGTTTAGTCAAGTTTCCAAACTAACCTCTCCCCATAACTTTGCTACCAACAGCATGTAATAGATGATCAATTAACGAGGTAAGAAGAGGCAATGTTCTGTCTGCATCAATTGGCCTGAAATTGGGGAAAAGAGGAAAACAAAAAAAAAAAAAAAAAACATAATCATTGAAAGTCAATTGTCCCATCATACCACAGTATTTTAAACATCACTTTCTAAATAACCTTTGGTAAATAAAATAACAATTAAGATGCATTCAATGTTCATTATACATTTTAATGAAAGAAAATCCAAATTTATCTTTTAGATTCTTCAACTTAAACTCAACAAAACAAAAACAATAAAATACTACTTAGTTCCTCTTACTCTGTACATAGTATCAAACGATGTTTAATATGTACGGTTTAAAACTATCTACAAATGTTTTACCTCAAATTACTCATAAAATAACACAAGAGGATAAAATTAAACTTGCACTTGAACAAAAAGCATTATATTTGTTCAAAGGCCCATGTTTTTGATACAATCATTTTCTAAATAGAACTGAAGGAAACGGGAAAGGGTGGCTCACAACAATAGCCAAAAGTGAAAGGAAAGACTGTTTCATACAGGAAGCACACCTAAATGATAGATTTCAGAAGACCAAATAATAGCCATTGATAAAGGTGACTGCAAAAGTGAACAAATTTTATTGACATCATTTTAACAGTATTGTTTTACCTGATATGTGGAAGAACTACCAGGGAAGCCCATGCGTGTGACAGTTCAACAAGAGTGTTATCCTTCGGTACTTCAATTAAAGATAACAAGTAATCCAAAACAAGTACAATGGAATTTAGATTTTTGTATTTCTTCATATCCATCCTAAAAATTCAATGAAATCATATTCTAAACAAATGAAGCACTTACAATGAAACACCCATTATGCTTATTTTGTGAGGCAAAACATTAATAAAACTGCATTCAAGACTTTACTATAGAGTCACATGACAAACTGAAAGCAACAAGACGTCTTTTTGAAAACAGACAGCAATGATCTTTTCAAATTAATGGTTTCTTAATGACCTTTTTAACGTCAAATTCATGGGATTTTTTTTTTAAAGAAAGCAAAACATAGAAAAGATTGGTATTATAATTGTAGTAAATGGAGACATATTTAGAGGCCTCACAGCAACAACAAATAGCTAAATGCATAATGATAAAAAGACCTTGTAAATCTACATATGTAGTATCTTGATTATGTAATTTAAAGTAAACTCGTGTGTTTTGAGAGAGGGCACAATAATGCAAAATGAAATTTAAAGTACAATATATGCAGAAAGGCTTTAGTATACAGTTTAGTAAGAATGAACAACTTAAGGTGAATGTTTGATTAATCTCTCAAGCAACGTTTGTGATATTAGCATTAAAAATACCTGTCATGTATTATCATGTGGAATGTAATGGAAGAATCATATCTTCCATTCAAATATTCACGCTGTGGCAGGCAGCTGGGTGTGGTACCCAGCCGGGATGCCCAGAAGGACTGGAGGAGGGCTTACACCTCCTCCAGACCACAAGGGGGCAACCGCCCTGGTGGCTTTGGGGACCACGGGAACAGAGCTTAGAAGCTCAACCCCATAGGGGCCCATGGTCACCGCCAGGGGGCACCCCGATGCCTATGGAGCCCTGGCCCTCAGCACTTCCGCCACACCCGGAAGTGCTGGGGGGAAGAAGATCAGGGACACCCGGAGTGCTTCCGGGTGTGCAGCCAATATTTCTGCCACACCAGGAAGGGCCGGCGGAAGCTTATCAGGAGGCACCTGGAGCACGTCCGGGTGAGCATAAAAGGGGCTGCCTCCCTCCATTCGATGGCTCGAGTCGGGAAAGTAAAGGTATTGCGGAAGAAGGCCTGGACTTTGGGGTGAAGTGGGTTGTGTATGCTTCATTTGTGTAAATAGTCTTGTAAATAAACGTGTGGTGGTGCTTTAAACCAGTGGTTCCCAAAGTGGGGGTCGTGAGACATTGGGGGGGGGGGGGGTCGCGAGATGATTTCCAAGAAATCAAATACTTTTTAAAAACTTTTTAGAAATTAATTAATTTAATTTTTTAGAAATAACATTTTATCCATAACTAACAAAAGATAAAAAGTAGTAGTTAATAGTTACATTTAAAAAAAACATGCAAATTAAAAAGCCATCAGACTCTCTTGGAGCGAGTGCGTCGGTGTGTGTACAGACGGTGCTGGAGCGATGCTGGGGAAAAAGAAAGGTCTTAAAGCAAGAGTCTTACAAGTGGCGCCTCACGTAAAATTCACGCATTGTATTATACACAGAGAAGCTCTTGCGAGCAAAACACTTGACCCAGAACTTAAACGTGTTCTTGAGACTTCGATAAAAATGGTCAACAATATAAAAGCGCATCCACTCAATATCAGACTGTTTGCCACTCTCTGTAACGAACTGCGATCGGAGCATGAGTGCTTGCTTTTTCATACAGAAGTCAGGTGGCTTTCGCGAGGGAATGTGCTCTGCCGCCTGTTTGAGCTGCGGGACGAAGTGCGCTTATTTCTGATGGAGCATGGGTCCCAGCTCGCTGATCACCTCACTGATCCTGACTGGTTAACAAGGCTAGCGTATTTGGCTTGCATATTTGAAAAACTGAATGGACTTAATATGTCATTTCAAGGTGAGAACACACACATAATTTCGCTAAATGATAAAATCCACGCATTCAAGAGAAAACTTGAGCGCTGGACTGAGCGAGTTGAAATAGGAAGGATCGATAAGTTTTCTGAGCTGGATGAAAAAAGTTATATGGTTGTTAGAGCGTTATGTTCTTTTTTGTTGTCATGCTCTTGTTTGGATAAGATATTTTGTTGAAATTAAACAAATGAGTAAATTACTATTAAAAAAAATTATATGGTTGTTAGACCATTGTGTTCTTTCGTGTTGTCATTCTCGTGTTTGGATAGGCCTATTGGCGCATGTGCACCGTTGCGCGCAACATTTGTATATTTTAACCACTTCCGAGGATAGTGGGGGTCACGAGTCACTGGCACGGTTATTTTGGGGGTCGTGAGCTGAAAAGTTTGGGAACCCCTGCTTTAAACAATGTCTACCTGCCTGTGTCTGGGCTGTTCCCCACAACGCATATATTCTCCTTTCCCTGGGCATAAAATATAAAAATTATCTCTGTAAACCAAAATCTACTGCAGCAATATTACTAAAAATCAACAGATGCTTAGCATTTTAGAATGCTCATAACTAAGTTATACTGAGATGTAAGCAATTCAGTTTTGAGTTATTTGAAGTTACAGAGGCTCTAATGATAACACAGAGAGAGCAGCACACATCAATCTGGGATGAATAAAATGTGCAATTCCAAATATAAAATCATAATTCTAAATATACTAAAATACCTTTCCTGCATAATCACAAATACTACACATACAAGATATTAAGGGAAAGCAAAAATGCAATTTAACACATTGTTAATATGCTCTAAAAAGTCTTACCCTGCTATTTTCCCAGTAAAAAATAAAGGATATTTTTCAAAGGCCATTGATCCATCAGTTGGAGGCTCTGCTTTGATCAGAATCAACTTAACAAGCACCTGCAATACGTGTTGTTGGGTGATTTGGTCATCGGTACATAGAATCTGCTCTAAATAGCGCAAGAAACTGGGAAGAAACAGCTGTAAGATAACAAATGGAAATAAGTGTCAGATACTGAATGAACACTTGGGTCTCCTGATGACAGCCTCTATAAGTTGAAATTTAGCTTCCTCATTAATTGGTGCGCTTTGAATTTTTCAAAATTAACTGAATTCATTGTAAACACAACTGAATTAACTCATCGTGCTCACCTTCATATACTGTAAATGTTATAAGGAGTGTCAACTTTAAACTTAAAATATTATATAATGTTTAAGTTATGTGGTTTACTGCTCTAAATGTTTACTGGCTCTTCTAACTACACTGAATTCACAAACATTTTGAAAAGATAAGAAAGTACAATTTAAATATTTACAAAAAGGAAACTAAACTGAGGAAATTAAAGCTAAATACTTGTGTTACATAATTCACATTTGTTATTCAAGTCTGAATTACTTCACTTCAAAAGTCTGATTTCATTTATGCACTGCTCAGATTTTCGGGAAGTGTTTATTTAACAATGCTTTTGCAAATAATCCATTCATTTTGGACATTGTCAGCATACAACTGGATAAATGACATATGGATGAGGCAAAACAACTAGAACTTTATTTCACAGACATTTTAATATTGTTTGCTGCTCTTCAGTATTGTTGCCCAGTGAATTTCACTGTATGAGAAATGTTATTACGTCTGCGTTCCATGAAAAAATGAGATTAAAACTTCCTCAGCAAAACAAAAAAAACACAACAAAAAAATTATCAGCCACTTAATGTAAAAATGCATAACACTGATTACCTGTTCAAACTGTTTCATTTCAAACATCTTTACAGAAAATGGAAAAACCAGCTCACAATCCATTCCACTTGTAAAAATCTACAGTCAAGAACATATTATTAGCATCAGAAAAATGTAAGATAAACAACCAAGACACTGAGGACAAATTAAACATTTTAAGTAAAGAAACAACCAAGTAAGGAAAAATAATAATTTAATCTGCAAATGTAAGATGAATAACTAACAATAATTAATAAAATTGTTAGTTATAATTTGCTCCAGTTATAAAAAAATAAAATAAAAATACAAAAATGACACTGAAAGTATGGCAGAATGTCAGTGCCATTAATAGGATCATGTGAAATAATCAAATAAATAATATGGAAACAATGCACTTTGCTATTATTTATTCATATATTCAAAACAAAAACACAAGCAATGTCTAAAAACAGTAACAGAAAGCACAAGTTTAGCTTCAACAGTTAGTGTTGCTCTGTTTGGAAGAAATAAACGTGCTTAAAAAGTATTTCGTATAACTGTGAGTCAGGATCTGACATAGAGTAGGGGCAATCTTAAAAACAGCTTCAACATTGTGATGACAGATGGCGTTTTTGCTTCTACCAACTGTTGCAAAAGTTGTAATACATTTTTTTCAATACGATTTTGACTTGGCCAGCTCTAACAGTCACCATTTCTTCTTCCTGATTTGGTGTAAATTTGTAAAGATTTCCTGTATCATTGGCCTGTGTCAAACAAGGCTCCACCTCGACAAGGTATGCACTTAAATGTTCTTATCAAGATCATATATGAGGGGCATTCAACAATTTTTCTACCTTAGTAGGAAAGAAAAGAGTTTTCAAAAAATGTCTATTTTTCAATATAGTCTCTTGATAGCTTGTGATATCCCGTGTAGAGGTAAGTGGCCCCAGCCTACACTCTGGACTTCTGATAGTTTATGAACCGAACAGGATCAGTGGAGAGATGAGACACAGACAAAAATTGAAGGGTGAATGGTACAAGTTTATTTACAAGAGTGCTGTACAACCAAAATGCAGTACTGTCAAGTGGGCTTTGAGACACAGTTCTTCAACACTGATACTTCTTCAGAAATAAAAAAAAAAAAAAAAAAAAAAAAAGGAAAAAATATGGTGTATTTACAAAAACAGTGCACTCCTACAAAAAACTACACACACACTCCAATAATGAAGGTTTTCTTTTTTTCTCTGGCTCAAGCAGCTCCTCCAGCAGGAAAGAAAAATGCACACAAGAACAAGTGTGTGTATATACAAAAACAATTGCACCAAACCCAAAATCAAAAACTATCTTAGCACCAAATATGTATACAGTATATACTTCCACCAAAAATGATCACTAGGTGATATACAGTTAGGTCCATAAATATTTGGACAGAGACAACTTTTTTCTAATTTTGGTTCTGTACATTACCACAATGAATTTTAAATGAAACAACTCAGATCCAGCTGAAGTGCAGACTTTCAGCTTTAATTCAGTGGGGTGAACAAAATGATTGTATAAAAATGTAGGGCAACTAAAGCATTTTTTTTTAACAATCCCTTCATTTCAGGGGCTCAAAAGTAATTGCACAAATTAAATAACTGGAAATAAAATGTTCATTTCTAATACTTGGTTGAAAACCTTTTGCTGGCAATGACAGCCTGAAGTCTTGAACTCATGGACATCACCAGATGCTGGGTTTCCTCCTTTTTAATGCTCTGCCAGGCCTTTACTGCAGCGGCTTTCAGTTGCAGTTTGTTTGTGGGCCTTTCTGTCTGAAGTTTAGTCTTCAACAAGTGAAATGCATGCTCATTTGGGTTAAGATCAGGTGACTGACTTGGACATTCAAGAATTTTCCACTTCTTTGCTTTAATAAACTCCTGGGTTGCTTTAGCTGTATGTTTTGGGTCATTGTCCATCTGTATCATGAAACACCGGCCAATCAATTTGACTGCATTTAGCTGGATTTGAGCAGACAGTATGTCTCTGAACACCTCAGAATTCATTCAGCCGCTTCTGTCCTGTGTCACATCATCAATAAACACTAGTGTCCCAGTGCCACTGGCAGCCATGCACGCCCAAGCTACCACACTGCCTTCACCGTGTTTTACAGATGATGAGGTATGCTTTGGATAATGAGCTGTTCCCCGCCTTCTCCATACTTTTTCTTGCCATCATTCTGGTAGAGGTTTATCTTGGTTTCATCTGTCCAGAGAATGTTTTTCCAGAACTGTGCTGGCTTTTTTTAGATGTTCTTTAGCAAAGTCCAATCTAGCCTTTCTTTTCTTGAGGCTTATGAGGGGCTTGCACCTTGCAGTGCACCCTCTGTATTTACTTTCATGCAGTCTTCTCTTTATGGTAGACTTGGATATCGATACGCCTACCCCCTGGAGAGTGTTGTTCACTTGGTTGGGTGTTGTAAAGGGGTTTCTCTTCACCATGGAAATGATTCTGCGATCATCCACCACTGTTTTCTTCCGTGGATGTCCAGGTCTTTTTGCGTTGCCGAGTTCACCAGTGCTTGCTTTCTTTCTCAGGATGTACCAAACTGTAGATTTTGCCACTCGTAATATTGTAGCAATTTCTCAGATGGGTTTTTTCTGTTTTTGCAGCTTAAGGAAGGCTTCTTTCACCTGCATGGAGAGCTCCTTTGACTGCATGTTGTCTGTTCACAGCAAAATCTTCCACATGCAAGCACCACACCTCAAATCAACTCCAGGCCTTTTATCTGCTTAATTGATAATGACATAACGACGGACTTGCCCACACCTGCCCATGAAATAGCCTTTGAGTCAATTGTCCAATTACTTTTGAGCCCCTGAAATGAAGGGACCGTGTTAAAAAAATGCTTTAGTTGCCTCACATTTTTATGCAATCATTTTGTTCACCCCACTGAATTAAAGCTGAAAGTCTGCACTTCAACTGTATCTGAGTTGTTTCATTTAAAATTCATTGTGGTAATGTACAGAACCAAAATTAGAAAAAAGTTGTCTCTGTTCAAATATTTATGGACCTAACTGTATAACTCTATATACAAAAGAATATATATAAAGCTGCCAAAATCACAACTGCTCCTCCAAATAGCTCAGCAGTGCTTATTCCTACCTCGCCTTTAGGTCCACCGACAACCCCTGTTGGCCGGTAACTCCTTAAATATAAGCGCCAAGATTGCCCAGACAATCCAGAAACAATTAACAATTAACAGTTATGTTAAAATTTGTGGTTACTTTTTTTTTTTTTTTTTTTACTAATATTTATTTCTACTTCCAAACTGGAACTTACTTATTTTTTCTTACTTTAATTCTGTTCTAAAGCAATAAACTAGTTAGTGCTATAATTGTAAAACAGAGGACAGATTGAATTTTGAATGTGCAAATAAAACATTAATAATAATAATTCATTACATTTATATAGCGCTTTTCTCAGTACTCAAAGCGCTATCCACACAGGGAGGAACCAGGAAGCAAACCCACAATCTTCCACAGTCTCCTTACTGCAAAGCAGTAGCACTACCATTGCGCCACCTGTGAAGTGTATAACTATCTATAGGTAGCAGGACTTGTAAACAGGGTTCTATATTTCAATATATTGCAGATTTAATTGATCATGTAAAACAATGGTAATTCTGTTTTTATTACTACTTTAAATTGAATTTCAGGATTAAATTGTGAATGGGATCCACTTTCAGCTTCAGCAAAAAGTACTGGTGTAACAGAAATACGTCTTAAATGCCTATACCCCTTAATCACGGTACAGGAATCCGAATGCCCCAGAACTCAAACAACTTGGAATCTGAACGAAAAATTTGAGCAAATTTTGCCCCGGAATCCAAACGCTGCTTTGTAATCTTAATGCCCTGCACGTTGTTCATGTGTGTTTGTGTGTACGTTTCCCCAGAGCTTGGGCCACCATTATGCTTCGTTGTTCAGTTTGTTGTCGGAAGCTGTAGTGAAAGCATCTTGTGTGATTTTCGCTGCTAATTTTATGCTTTTGTGCCTGCTTTGTGTTATATAATAACAACTTAGTGTATACGCCATGGGTCCTAAAAAGTGTAGTGAGGAAAATAAGAGGAAAGCTGTTAGAGCTACAATTGAAGTTAAGAAAGATCTTATTGCTTTTTAAGGTAAATACAGGTTTTTATTTTTTTAATTTACGTTTTTATTCAAATATTATTATTAAAAGTTAATATTTTACCTTAAAATCCAGTGTATTTACTGTTAAAATCATTTTGAAAATTTGAGTTTGTGGGACTTAGGAATGGATTAATCCAGTTTTTATTATTTTAAAGGGGAAAAATTGTCTTGGAACTCGAATGGGGTTCTGGAACTGATTAAGTTTGGATTCACTGTACATTTATTCAAAATTTTCAAGAGCATTCCAAAACAACACACTTTAAATAATACCTTTTGTAATAAACACTCTACTAGTGCTAAGTAATGCCGCAATTCTTCAAACATATTTGTCTTATCAAGCGGCTTGATAAAGTTTAAGCAAAGATTCAGACAAAAAAATAAGTACAAAAATATTCAAATATGATGGGCGGTGTTTTTCAAGTGACGGCTGCGCAGTCAACAAGTCATTAGCGCTGTATCATTTGCCAGACACACCATAAGCAAAAAAGCTAAAATATCAGTATTTATGAAGCATTTACATTCATGTTAAGTACAAGCATCCATATTACTAACCGAGAATGCTAAACCGGATGATGGACGCAGGCACATCCGGCCATGGCCCGTAGCTCCAAAAAGACGTACTGCGCAGGCACAAAATGGAGCCGCGAGACGGGGACAAAAGAGGCCGCGAGAGGCGGATGAGGGGCCGCGAGAGGCGGACAAGACCACGGAAAAAAGGAGTGAGCACAGAAAAAAGACAAAAAAGGAGAAATGACAAGGAACGAGCACCGAAAAAAGGAAAAGGCACATAAAAAAAGTAGTCAAACGCAGGCAAAGCACTAAACACATTGCACACAAAACTAGACCCAAAAAAAAAAAAAAAAGAGGCTCGCGCACAACAGCAAGGCAACCCCCCACCCCCCCCTACAGGCACCGGACGGGACACACACTAAGAGGGGGATTCAACAAGCCCATGGAACACAAAAAAAAGAACACAAAACCACCCCACAGACCCTACAAGCAAGGGACGGGACACACACAAAGAGGGGGATTCAACAAGACACAGGAACACAAAAAGAAAGAAGACGCTCGCGCAACAACAATCCTCACCCCCCCCCCCCCCCAAACATCCATAAGAAGTGACACCCAAAGCCACATATTCTAAAGTGAACGTCAACACCTTCACACTAGACAGCATAGGTGTCAGCATAGGTGGATCTCCTTACAATAAAGCACTATTAACCGTTCAACTGCAGAAAAGGAAACATATTAACAGTGACTGCGATCCTCCTTATTACTTATCCATATTTCGCATGCTGAGAAAGAAACAAGTCATGAATACACGGTCACGGGTACAAAACGAAAAGGAAAGGATAATAGGAACAAACACACGAACACGAAAGAAACAACAAAATAGACGGCTATGCAGCATAGGTGGATCTCATTACAATAAGGCACTATTAACCGTTCAACCGCAGAAAAGGCTCCATATTAACAGTGAGTGCAATACTCCTTATTACTTATCCATATTTCTAAAAGAAAAAATGTCTCGACTCCAAAAACGCAAAGCTCAACTAAAGCTTCTAACTAACGATGTACCTAAAAGTAAAAACTTTATGAACTGCATTAGATCCTACAATAGTTCATTTGCTTTTGCATCTACCGGAGTAAATATCAGGCCACCAAAAGGCAATGGCCCATACTGCTTTCGCATATGTGCACAAATACTGCATCGCATTGGAACAGTGCACCCTGAAACAAATCAACAACGCAAATATGCAGAAATCTACATCCTAGATCCACATGACGCAAGCTATCAATCAAAGTGCTGCATCGCAACAGTCACGGATTCAAAACGAAACACCTCCCGTCTCAGACATACGTTAACGGCAAGGAAGGCTACAACAGGCTTCTCACACAGCACAGGCAAATCGATTACAGCTCCAAAACAACACGTCCCAAATACTACACATGCAACAACGCGTCTCTCAAACGGCACAAGCAAAACATACACCAGGAAAATTCATTCGGATTAATGAATGTCATTTGCAATCATTGTCATTCAGTTCACTTCCCTGAAGAAACAACTGGCAATACAAGTAATACATTTACACGTTGTTGTCAAAAGGGTCAAATTAGACTGCCTTCTTTACATTCATATACTGAATATCTACAAAAGCTTCTAACTAACGATGTACCTGAAAGTGAAATCTTTATCAACTGCATTAGATCCTACAAATCGGTATCCACTATGAACATTAACGGTGGCACTGCACGTGACATCCGTCTTGAAAAAATGTTAATTATTGATGAATGTACAATGGCATGAAGTCACTTACTCAACACCATTCATAAACTTCTACAAACGTTTATGAATAATAATATTCGATTTGGATGAAAGGTACTTTTATGAGGAAGAGATTTTAGACAGTGCTTAGCTATTCTTCCAGATGCCATGCACTCAGCTATTGTTCAGTGCACCTTAAAATACGCAGACAATTGGCATTGCTTTCAAAAGATACAGTTAGTAAAAAAGATACGATGTCCAGAACCAAATCATAACAATTGCTTATTACAACTGAGAGATGGTACACTCACCAATACAGATGGACTTCAGGCACATATTATTACAATTCCTCAAGCCTTTATCTGCGACAACTTAGTTACAGAGAGATTTGGAACAGCAATCTCATTAGACCAAATGCCCCTTTTAACACAACGCACTATATTAGGTCCAAAAAATATTAATGTGCAAAACATAAATACCCAAGTCATTCCATTACTTCCTGGAGAGACACAACTCTTTCTAAGCTCTGACAAACTTGACTCTGATCACAACAATAACCATCTTCATTGACCTTACAAGTTCTGAGCTGGAATTACCTTTTACACTTAGACGGCGTGTACAAAGAAATTTTCAAATAAACCTTTACACTGTGCCACACACTTTATTGTTTGCTTTCTATTTGCATCATCTACACCGTCACACTATTCTATATCTCATTCATACATCACGCTCTTTGTCATTCCCAACACCAGGGGTTGGCGAGCGAAGCGAGCAGGGGGCGGAGCCCCCTAGTACATGCAATAAGCATTTAGAACTTTAAACTTATGTTAAAATATTTTTAAATATTTACTTATTTTTAATGTGTATTCAAACCATAATTGTGCGACATGACAGCCCTAGTAAATCTTAATATTAATAGGATATTATTCATTGGTAGAGAAATACAGTCTAATGCTTCACAGATTTTAAACACTAAAACAGTTCAACATCTCCAACTCCTCCCTCAACCCCTGCGTAAAGCTGTCTACTGCACATGTTCAAAAGAGCAGGCTATAGTCTGCATAGCCACCGAGTATTTTATACTTTGAAAAACTGTGTTTCAGAAATTGTTAATGATAAAGTACATATAACATATCCTAAATTTGTCCTACAAACAGAATATAAATTAAAGATAAGGTGCTCTACTTGCAACATTTTTTCAAGTTTGACGAAAACAGCATGGGCAAGTATACACATTTTTGCCGTCCATTTAGTTTTTTTTACAACACCTATTTGGGATGCACAAACACTGAATGCAGCCACTGAATTATGTTCAAGTGCTATCCTTTTTTAATGCAAAGAACACATGCAAAACTAAAGTCACATATAGTCTAAGCATTTATGTTCATTATCTGTTGTGTAACTGTTTTTGAAATGTAAGTTTTCCATTGTGTCAAGAAAAGAAGAAGTGAAATTGTTTTCTAATCTTACTAGAGTTTATGTATTGACACTGGCATTATGTACAATATGTACACAATGTATATATTCATTCCCCAAGAACAAACAAGGCTTATCTACTGTATGAAATCACAATTTTTCTCAACTGTGCTTACCTTCACTTTGAGGTTCATGCCATTTGTTTGTGCATGAATATTGCACATTTTGACAAACTCCATCACTCAAAATGTTGGTGCCTGATCAGCATCAGTTCTGCAGATGATGATTAAGTTATTGAAACCCGTTATTGGCCAGTCAGATCTGCCACCTGATTAATTGGTCGAGCTCTAATGAATACCTTTGCAGTCAGATATTTTCCCTTGCAAAATTCAGTCTAACAGGTTCCTCTGAAGTGGATGCACTTTTGTAAGTGGTGTTTTGTAAGCTTTGTGCATTTTTACTAATAAAAAAGGCAGAAGGTGGAAGCTAACTGCAAAATTTTACTAAGAGAAGGCCAGAGAGGTAAATATGTTCTATAAGGATGCAAATGTTCTGCATCACACATGCATTTGTGCCGCAGACAGTGGGTCATTTGCTCAAAAGCCAAAATATTGCCATATTAAAAGAGGTGGATCTTTATCTTAGCTGGCAATTTGTCTAGCTTTCCTTTACCATATCAAACATGGTACCTTTGTAATTTGTTACAGTGCATGGCTGTGGCCAAACTAAAAAATTACAGGAAGAGAAGAACAGCAATGCTCACTTAAAATGATAATTGCCACATCCCTGGAGATAACATTGTCATTCGCCAAAGTTTAAGAAGGTACTTGATCGAAATTCTATACATTGTCCAACCTTAGAGTTAACCTTGTCATTTTGGGTTGAAAACATTAGCTACATTAATTTCCACTGAAATATTTGCTTGAATGTTGTTATATCCAATAGGAGTAAGTCATTTGATAAACATAATTGGAAAAGTTTAAAATGCCTGAATGTTACTGTACCTTTTGAAGTGTTTCCTCAATTAAACTTTCAGGAAGGGAGATATTTTCACCCAGAAGGAAAGAGGAGATAACCTGGAAGAGTTTCTGAGTACAATGTACAGAATAGTGTGGACTCTGGACCACTTGAATTATTACCTGCAAACAAAAATACCCACACTGTTATAAAAAAAGAGACAAAGAAAACACTCAAATAAGGATTATTCTTTTACCTTGCAAAGTTGTTTAGGATCTGAAACTTTTAAACCTTGACTGTGTTTCACAAGGATTTCATATATACACAAAAGCCTTTCTAATTGATCTGAACATTCTGAAGGACTCTCATGTACTTCTTGTAAGATCTGTAAAGCAGAAACCTAAGAAAATATTTAAAAAATGACTGTTAATGCATTATACTTCATGAAGGGAAAAAAAAAACTTTTACTGAACTGACCAATTATAAGTTATAAAATTCTCTTTGAGACGGGCTGTAACTCAGACATATACAGTTTCGTGTATACTCTATTTAGAATTACAACAACACACAGATGATGTGTTATCAAAATCCTTATGTAACAGAATAAATGTTTTTTTGCATTTATTTTTTATTACCCTGATAAAAAAATGTATTAATTCTAACAATGTAATTATAAAGGCATAACACATCATATGAAAAATTGAATCCTTTTAGGCAAAAAAAAAAAAATTAAACTTGATTTTTGGCTAGTATCTACAGAAAACTAGGAAAATGCAAGAACGTCCTTTAACCACCAACCACAAAAATGTGCATTTCATTTAAAAGTACTAGGTTGATATATATCTATTTTGTCTTAAAATCTGAGAAAAGTCTAATCTTGAGCTTGTTGATGATATATTAAAAAAGTACACCCACTTAAACTTACCTGCAAACAATCCCAAAGGACAGTGAAATGTTCTTTGTAAACGTAAGATGCTGCAGATCTGGCCATATGGTCAAGGGCTTTTCCTACAGCAGGCCAAGGTAATTGAACCTCTTTCTCTGTAACAGGTCCCAATTTTTGCAATGCAATTTTGAAAGCCTACTCACAAATTAGAAAATACATCAACTGATTTTGAGCATAAATAAAGTTCTCTCTATTTTTAGCAAGAATAATGAAAATTTTAAAAAAGCTTTCTATTAGACAAACAAATCGGGGTGAAAATGAACTGCCAACAGAATGTTTCCAATCACATCTGTAAGTTTTACTAGCAATTACAGATGAGGCCAAAGCCAAAACTAACTATACACAAAATTTAGCATGCGGTTTAAAGTTTAAAAACACATCACTGGTATATTTTATTTCTGGCATTTGCGTGGGGGACAGCATTGACTGGACAGTGTGTTTTACATCACAAAGGAAAGAAGAAAAACGTTTATTGAGATGACTAATTACAAGGTAACTAAAATCTTTTCTACGAATATTCCATTTAAAATATGTTTTACATATAATGAATTCTGACACTGCGGTTGGTTCTATAAAACAAGGACTTAACATTTACACTACAAATACTTATGAACATTTGTGTGATTATTAAAATAAAAAAAAAACTACTTTTGTCTAGTTTCTACTGAAAACTAAGAAAACAGAAGATATTTCTTTAACTACCTGCCATAAAAATATGCACTTTATTTAAAAACAGCAAGTTGATAAATATGAGAAAACTACATAATAACTTTGTCAATGATATACTGTTGTACTCTATAGACTTTTCTTGTACACCTCTGGAATTTCTGGTTGGGAAACATACTGGTCTGGTGAGACATTGGTCTCCCTGGGTTCATACAGTTCAAGGAAGTATTATGAACTAGGTTTAGTTTACAATTGTGGAATTTTTTACTTTTTTTGTGACATTTTTGTGCCCTTATAAGGGAAACAATATACTAGTTTGGTTATTACTAAAATATGCAGTCTCTCATTTGGTTTGAGTACATTTAAATGTGTGGAAATTATTATAATATTTACATAATTGATCTTTAATTAGATTACCAACTCAAGTTAAATGCTAAGCTAAGCAGGTGTTTACCATGATAATCCTTGAGCTTTTCCAAGCCTAGATAAATTAATTCACAGTTAGATTGGCTACAGAAGATAAAAAGGAAATACTGTACAATGCAAGTCACTCATTCAAGGATAAAGATGTAACGTTAGTTCTAAATTTAAAAACAAAACTAGCTATAAAACGACATAACATGAACATTGTAATGTATTGTTACAAGTATAAGCAAAAACAACAGAATAGGGACCACCATGCTACAAGAGATCAGCAAGTGAAAATGAAAAGACTGTATCACAGACATGCAAACCATAGATTTTTCCTTCACTGAGATACAGTATTGTGGCTTCTTCAATGAATTTTAGTAAAGCACCTCTCACATAATAAACCGAATCAAAAACTACAGAGTGAAAAAAGTAGCAACACTATAATTGCTTAAAGTGCAATGGGAACAAATCAAAATAAAAATATATTATCTGGGGCTACAATCATAAACAAGTCTTTCCTTTAAATTATTCATTAGACAGATTGGCACTTTCAGTTTTCTAGAATTAAAGTATTTTTGTTGTCAGCATGCAAATGCTATACTGTAATGGCTATAACAATAAAAAAAGCTCAATTTTTGAAATGTTAGAAAGAATAGATATAATAAATGATTACCTTGCAAGTACAGGAATGGAACATGTGCCTCACACCTTTGCACATTTCAAACAATAATTGTCCAACACCTTCTGCTTTTTCTTTATGTGTATCCAAATCAAGGAACATTAAGTTAAAGAGGGCATGAAAATCAGATACCTGAAATGTTGAGAAGTGAAAGAGTATTTATATTTAAAAAGCACTTCCTATACAGGTGCTGGTCATAAAATTAGAATATCATGACAAAGTTGATTTATTTCAGTAATTCCATTCAAAAAGCGAAACTTGTATATTATATTCATTCATTACACACAGACTGATGTATTTCAAATGTTTATTTCTTTTAATGTTGATGATTATAACTGACAACTAATGAAAGTCCCAAATTCAGTATCTCGGAAAATTAGAATATTGTGAAAAGGTTCAATATTGAATACACCTGGTGCCACACTCTAATCAGCTAATTAACTCAAAATACCTGCAAAAGCCTTTAAATGGTCTCTCAGTCTAGTTCTGTAGGCTACACAATCATGGGGAAGACAGCTGACTTGACAGTTGTCCAAAAGACGACCATTGACACCTTGCACAAGGAGGGCAAGACACAAAAGGTCATTGCTAAAGAGGCTGGCTGTTCACAGAGCTCTGTGTCCAAGCACATTAATAGAGAGGCGAAGGGAAGGACAAGATGAGGTAGAAAAAAGTGTACAAGCAATACGGATAACCGCACCCTAGAGAGGATTGTGAAACAAAACCCATTCAAAAATATGGGGGAGATTCACAAAGAGTGGACTGCAGCTGGAGTCAGTGCTTCAAGAACCACCACGCACAGACGTATGCAAGACATGGGTTTCAGCTGTCGCATTCCTTGTGTCAAGCCACTCTTGAACAAGAGACAGCGTCAGAAGCGTCTCGCCTTTGTACTGCTGCTAAGTGGTCCAAAGTTATGTTCTCTGATGAAAGTAAATTTTGCATTTCCTTTGGAAATCAAGGTCCCAGAGTCTGGAGGAAGAGAGGAGAGGCACAGAATCCACGTTGCGTGAAGTCCAGTGTAAAGTTTCCACAGTCAGCGATGGTTTGGGGTGCCATGTCATCTGCTGGTGTTGGTCCATTGTGTTTTCTGAGGGCCAAGGTCAATGCAGCCGTCTAGCAGGAAGTTTTAGAGCACTTCATACTTACTGCTGTGGACGAACTTTATGGAGATGCAGATTTCATTTCCCAACAGGACCTGGCACCTGCACACAGTGCCAAAGCTACCAGTACCTGGTTTAAGGACCATGGTATCCCTGTTCTTGATTGGCCAGCAAACTCACCTGACCTTAACCCCATAGAAAATCTATGGGGTATTGTGAAGTGGAAGATGCAATACGCCAGACCCAGCAATTCAGAAGAGCTGAAGGCCACTATCAGAGCAACATGGGCTCTCATAACACCTGAGCAGTGCCACAGACTGATCGACTCCATGCCACGCCACATTGCTGCAGTAATCCAGGCCAAAGGAACCCCAACTAAATATTGAGTGCTGTACATGCTCATACTTTTCATGTTCATACCTTTCAGTTGGCCAGCATTTCTAAAAATCCTTTTTTTGCATTGGTCTTAATTGATATTCTAATTTTCCTTGATACTGAATTTGGGACTTTCATTAGTTGTCAGTTATAATCATCAAAATTAAAAGAAATAAACATTTGAAATACATCAGTCTGTGTGTAATGCATGAATCTAATATACAAGTTTCACTTTTTGAATGGAATTACTGAAATAAATCAACTTTGTCATGATATTCTTATTTTATGACCAGCACCTGTATATAATCAATCAGCCACATGATAAAAATAAAACAAATGCAGAAAAATATTATATAGTTAAGACCAAAAAGGAAAACTAAAAGCAAATGGGTCTAATACAGAAAAATGTGGTATTATGAATAATTTCAGGTAAATCAAATTGTTGACTTTATACTGTATAAAAACATATACAATGCCTTTCCTAAATCATGCAAAAATTACAATTTTGTTGAAAACATAAGAAAGTGATTTGCAAAGTGACTGAGGTACAAGTATTCAAAGTCACTAGTGCTGAACAGGAAAATTCACCACAGCATTTTTCACAGTGAATTTGCTGAATTCACAGCTGAACTTGTTCATTGAATTTTTTCCTGAAAATTCACCATAATGCAAGCTATTTTTTGCCCCAAGTGCCCCAGGATGCTTTACTATGCCAGCGTGACATTACAGAGTGCAACAGCCAATACTGAAGAGGGATGCCAAACTCCAGTGGCACTGTGAGCATTTCAAAGGGGAACTACAAGAAGTAGAGAGATAACTTAATAGGAAGAGTCCCATGGCCGACACATATAGGTGTTGTGCTTCTGAATCTTTAAATTCATCAGTGTGCAATAGGGCTGTCAAATTAGCTAAAAAATATGGTTTGAATATTCAAATAAAAAATACATATTCAAATTTAAAAATCACTTCAAACTTAGGTTAACAATTCCGGACATTCATATATGTAAGGGCCTTCGTATACTTTATTATTATTAGTGGTGGCCTCAGCAAAAAAAAAAATACTAGCAGTACTTAAGTAAATATGTGGTGCAACAGAATTCATGCATCTGTATCGCTGTGTTTTTCCAGTCTAGTACTAACGGCTAGATGTGCAAGTCCTTCTTTAGACACGAGCCATAAAAGTAGCTACAAAAACATCTGAAATCACTTATGAGCCACATTGGCTAGTATTGTGCTTCATATATTGTTACTAGACATTAAGCCCGTTACAATAACAGGCGCTAGAACAGTAGTCCATAAACATTAGTAGGAACAGTCTATATTAAATGGCAAGGGACCTTTTACCTCATTAAATTTTTTCCGTAAAATGCCTGTAATTTTCTCTGACAGTAATACTGTGAATTTGTAATTGTGAATTTCCTCTTGGGATTAATAAAGTATCTATCTATCTATCTATCTATCCACTGGCTTTGCTGTCCGTAACATGCATTTAATTTTCTATCACAACCGTGGGCAATCAGCAGATTCTTCCCAGCAACTGATGTAATGTGCGCGAAAATAAATCCACTTTTAAAAGTCATCGTATTGTAATATCATGAAAATTTGTATATTTAGGAAAACCCCTTCAACGACTGACACTTTACCGGGCCAAGCTTCTTAATCGCAAATCTGACATTCTCAGAGTGAACACTTGCACAACAACAAACACTAATCCAACCTCTTTGGGGAAGCTGGTCTCCGCGTTTCAGTACCAGAATGGATTTTTCGTGTTTTATGTTTTAGGTCTTACCTCATTTACTGAAATCCAATTGGATCGGCTGTGCGATACTTTATAGGTCCCGCCCTCTCTGTCTTGTGTGACACGTCAGGCGGCCTTTGAAGCATCTGCTTTGAAAGCGTCGCACCGTGCCCCGCGCATGTGTACTTCACCAGAAGACACACACACACAGACACTGGACACACACTGGGGTTTTATTAAAGAGGATTAACATTTTTACTTTTCTTTACACATGCACCTGCAAATATTGAATTGCATATGACACTAGCACATGGGTCTGTGGCCTGTGGTTCAAACATATTGCGATGCGTCTTGCTGCAAAACAGGCACAGCAGAGTGGTTTAAAATGAAGAGGAAAAATGGTTAGTTAATAAGACATGACAGGGTAAGAATAACGCCTAAATTAATAGCGCAAGCTCGAGGCAGGCAGGTCGAAGGTGGACTTGTTTTATCATTTTGGAGATGTCCAATGGGCAGCAGTAGGGTATTGTTTATACTATGACATTAAGAATAAAAAACCAGATTCAGCACCTATGGAAAGCAGTTCCTCTGTGGCTTTGGGGATCATCATGGTATTAAGCTGAGGTCAGCAGAACATCTCCAGTTTTTTTCTGCCTTTCATAAGTTTAATTACATACCACTGTTTTAGGCATTATGTGTCAAGCCAAATGCCACGAAAGCCAGGGACTAACTGTGGTGCACATTGTGTGGGGTGACAACATGACTTTAAAGTTGAGGTTTTTAACCATTATAATAAAAGGAAAATCAGATCTTGTTAATTTTCTGTTTGCTTTAATGAGAAGTTCTTAGCATTAAGAAACTGGGACCTCAGGTTTAAGAGTGAATGGGACAGAATCAGATGTAGAATGAATTTTTTTGGGCAGAGGAGAAGCATTTACAAAAATTGCTGTGTACATGTGCAGGTCAAAGTGCATAATAATGGGGTGGGAGTAACAATTTGTTGCTCAGGGATCCGCCTGCAAGTTTTACTAATGGAGATAAGTTAACCATTCAAAATTATGAAAAGACTAAATGTGAAATATATATATCCTCAAACAACCCTATTACCACCACAACTAATCCCATTGAACTTGGTACCCAGTTGTGAATCTCTATCTCTCTCTTTCAGCTTGTACTTGATTGCATTTGAATATCCTTTTTAACTCAACCAACCCTCTCCTGCTGCTATTATTGACATCACTGAACAGTCTTTCCAATATGTAAATTGCTGCCTGTTTCCAGCAGAGCAGACAGTTTTGAAATAAATCAAAAAAAAAAAAAAAAAACCTCTTATAAATCACTCACATTACTTCAGTACATGTGATCAAGAAAAAAATCTAATTTGAAAACTGTTGGCATTACAGTTTTTTTAGGTAAAAAAACAACACACCACAGAATATGAAGTACACTGATACATGCATTTTGGCATGAGGAAGGAAGAACATGCAAATGGCACATAATGGACTGAGCAATGGAGCCGTCAGTAAAGAAAACTCACCAAGTTTACACAGACATGGCAGACCCAATAATGAATGCAAATGTGACAATAAATGGTAGAATTTCTTTTTGAAAATGGAAGGACCAATACAACATTGTTCTTGACCATAAAGGAGAACAAATATGATTTGATTATAGTTATACCTAAATGCAGGCACATGTAATGAAATTACATATGCACAGTTTTTTTCCTTAGGAGACTATATTTCTTTAATTTGGGTAGAGACATCCTTCACATCCTCTACAACTCTGTGATGGCCAGCTTGATCTTCTACACTGTGGTGTGCTAAGTTGGCAACACCACGTCAACACAGTTTCATCAAATCAACAAGCTAATTAAAAGGGCAGGCTCAGTTACGGGATGTGCTTTCGACCTCTTGGAGGTAGCAGCACAGAGAAATAAAAGAAATCCCAGTATCATATGAACAATGCTGCACATCCTCTCTCTGATACACTAACATTGAGTACTTTCAGCCAATAAATTATTTAGCTGAAGTGTGTCAAGAAAGGCTTCTAGGGCTCCTTTATACCAACAGCAATACACCGGTATCATGCTTCACTGTGACTGCCAAGCAAGAAATTTTTCCTTCTTTTTAGTCATTCTGGTGTGTGTTCAGACCATAGTGTGTGTGTATACTATATGTACTTATTTATTTAAAGAGCTTCCGTTAAAAGCCAAATATCCAACCCGGGAGATTTCTATCTATCTGCAATTGCACATACCGAATAGCCTACATGCTTTGATGGCAGATGTGTACCCATGCAAAGAAAAACCATTTTCATTCTTGTATTTGCACACATCATCATGTCTATGAAAACACTGCAAGTAAGCTGCTTTCACTCATGGATCGCTCCAACCACAATGTGCCATCTCACGTATTCTCCTTTCCCCACATAAAACTGATGATAGGTGTGCACTTCATATACTGACAGCTTTGCTGCTATAGCAGACACATGGAACACTTTGTTGCTTGAACTATCATATAAAAGAAAATAGAATCTTACCTTTCTCATTAAGAAAGCAAAACTTTCAGCGGCAAAGTTTCGTATGTGCTCTTTTTTGTGGGCTAGCAGTTTGCTGTATAAACTGACAAAAATAAAGTAAGAAGTATTAAAATTTCATGTTCAATATACAGCACCTAGAAGACTAGTGTGTTTACTTCATAGATACGGTGTTCTACCACATAAGACACTATTGTGGGTACATTGGATGAGTGTGCAAGGAAAAATATGCAATCCAAGTCTTAGAGCCACAACACTAAAAGTTTTAAATGATGCAAGAAAACTGCTTAATGATGCCACTGGCCTCTAGTAAGCAGAAAACCTCAGTAATTAATTTTGTACTTCTCCTTTCATTGCTATTTAAAAATGAGAGATTGAACACTTAATAATTGGTTAACTTGGATATAAGCATTCAAATCTCTAACATGCACAACAAGTATAAACTATTGATTCAGGTGACCTTAGCATTTTTAATCACAAATATTGTATATACTGCTCAATGAATCGCATACATGACTGAACGTGTGTAGCAATCACAAATCATTTACTCAGCACAAAGGGAATACTAAATGTGTTATTCTGTTACACAAAACCTAAACAGAATTTGCATATAGGAAAGGCGCTATATAAATAAAATGTATTATTATTATTATTATTATATATTGTGCTTTATAAAAATATTAGGTAACACACATTTGAATTATCAACAGAATAAATAAGATATATTACTTAGAAAAACAGTTGAAATTCAAATGTTTTCTATCAAAATATTTATTTATGATTAAATATTCTAAATTGGGATTAAAAATTATGGGTTGCTAAATCTACATTTCAAAAAGACATATGTAACACTAACAATTAGAAAAATATTCATGGTCATGCTGAACGCATTTTGATGGTTCATTGTTACAAGTTCTATATTAATTAACCATTAAAAAAATCCACTGATGCTTTGCATCATATTGCCCTTACCCACAGTAATTATGTGGATTTCAGGGTGAAAACAGAACACAGAAATTAAAAACAAGCTTCTGAACACTGTAGGAAATGTAGAAAATTGCTACATTACACTCCTCAAAAAAACATCTTGGAACTGCTCAGAATTTCTACACCTTTGCTCTTATACTGAATATTCAACTGTAATGACTCAATCAATAACAAACTGTGGCTTTATGAGACTGATAGCCCAAATGGATAGGCTAAATAAAAACTTTGTTATATAATTTAGTTCTCTGCTATTGCTAAATGCATCCTTTTCTGCCAATCTGGTAAATTTACTTTATGTACAGTTGAGCTCATATGAATGTCACAACTTTCTGCTGCTCTTCACATCTTGCTGCACTGCTGCATAGCCAGACCAAGCCATAGCACTCTTACTTTTTAAGTGTTCTTCACAGCCAAGATTAAAGACCTTTTTTGTCACTGTAAATACAATGAAATATCGTTTGGAGCAAGCCAATAGATGCTTTAGATAAAAAGAGTATATAAGAGTAGATAATAAACTAAGTAAACAAACTATTAGATGCACAGTTACTATTAGCGGTTCTAAATATGCACAGAGTAAAAGTAAAGGTAAACATGTAAGCATCCATCATCCAACCCGCTATATCCTAACTACAGGGTCACAGGGGTCTGCTGGAGCCAATCCCAGCCAACACAGGGTGCAAGGCAGGAAACAAACCCCGGGCAGGGCGCCAGCCCACAGCAGGGCACACGCACGCACGCACGCAAATACACCAAGCACACACTAGGGACAATTTAGGATCGCCAATACACCTAACCTGCATGTCTTTGGACTGTGGGAGGAAACTGGAGCACCCAGGGAAAACCCACGGAGACACGGGGAGAACATGCAAACTCCATGCAGGGAGGACCCAGGAAGCGAACCCAGGTCTCCTAACTGCGAGGCAGCAGCGCTACCACTGTGCCACCCACATGTAAGTATAAATAGATAAATAACAAATGTAGCCCTTTCAGTTCCAAAAATGATTACCAAATGACAAATTGCTTCCCTGAAAACTTTATGATAACTCAATTACTGTGAAATAGTTTTTATCTACAATTGATTTCCCCCACTCAATACAATGGAAGCATATTCCAAAAACATCTTTTTTGTGCCACTTCATAGTTATGATTGAGTGATTTTGCAAATGCATTACTTCCTTACAATTGGTAATCTATATAAATTAGCAGTTTTGTTTTATAGATACTATTTTAATAACATGCTAAATACAGTATAATATCTCATTTAGGTTAAGTGTTTGTGCACACTAATTTCTATTGGTGAGTGTGCAGAACTGTGCCTAGTGATATACTGATGCACGTCTGGGCCCCATCCTGTAGAAACAGCCTCTGTATAAATTTTCAGTACTGTCCAGCACATGTACTTCTGGTCTATGGCAAAACAGTGAGATAGATTTCAATATTCATGTTGCGGTAAGATACATGTAATCAGGAACAATGATAAATCTAAATTAAATCAGAAATGATGTTCTTTGCAATATGTAGATTTGTAACTTAACTACAGGCTTTAATAAATTTGTGTCATGTTTTGCAAAAGTATATTTAAACATCACTGGCATATACTGTATATGAATCAAACCATGAAAATAAATGTGCACATCTGAACATGAATCTTGAAAAAAAAAAAAAAAAACTGTTTTTGCATTTTATCTAAAGGCTAGGGGCCATTTATTATCTCTCTATATATAAAATCAAATGTCTGTCAGCTTTTCATGAGACAACTACTTAATAGATTTAGTTAATGTTTTTTTCTATAATTTGCTTGAACATTCCGGTTGATTTTGCGAGCTCTCTCATTGCACTATGTATCATAATTCGCTTGTGATTACGATTTATTTGTGTTAATCCGAGAGACATGCAGCAGGCCGAAGGGAGGGGGGCAGGGCCGTCCTCACTCACCCGTCAGCCTGAGGGCATACCTTACCTCCGCCTAGCTAGCGAACAAGAGAACTACTTAACGGATTTAGATCTGTTCTTTTTCTATAATTTGCTTGAACATTCCAGGCGATTTTGCAACTTCTCTCATCACACTAAGAATCATAGTTCACTTGCAGGAGTTATATATTCGCGGTAATCCGAGACAGAGGCTGTGGGCCGAGGGGAGGGGGGAGCGTGATGTCAGGAGTGGAGAGCCAGGCGGGGCCCTCCTCACTGTCCTGTTTCACTACTAAACGGGTGGAGCCATAAGGAATGGCTAGTATAAAAAATAAAACAGGATATTAGGAAGAGGGTATATAATTTGATGTAGATAAAGAATCTCTTAAGACACTGTGAGCACAATAATATAAAATCTTTTACAAGAAAATGTGCTACATAATATAAATGAATATGAAATAAATTAGTCTGTTGACTAGAAGATTTCACTCCTGTTTTTGCTCAGTCTGAGCCAATTCATTAACTGCAGCAAATTCACTGTAGAATACATGGGGAAAACAGTAAGAATGTGCAACCCCCCACACAACAAATCCCTGCATCAAAATTTGATTTCAGAGACTGCTGTGAAATGTTCAAGCATCATCCGTAATGTCAGCCCATCCTTGCTACAATATAAGAAATCTCTGTTTATAGACAGACACCATATGACAATTATTATAAGTACACCAATGTCTGTTGATGCATTTTGTTTACAACAGCAAAAGAGATATGTACACAATTAACAGTACCAAGAACCACTGGAATTCCAGCTGCTGTGGAAGGAGACATGGAAATAATCCACTACTCCATGTCATTTGTCATAGTGATGAAAAATCAATGCAGGGTATTGGCAGACGAGAACTGCACAGAATTTATATCCAAACAAATCAGCTTCTTCCTAGAGACAAACACGTCTACAGAGGTTTCTGCAGGAACACTCTGGGAAACTCTAAAGGCCTTCCTAAGAGGCCAGATTATTTCATATCTTTCCCATAGAAATAAATTAGAAACCAAGAAAGTGTCAGAGCTAAGAAATGAAATTACTAGAATAGATGAAGAACAAGCCAGGCGTCCAAGTGAAGCTCTTCACAGGAAAAGGCAGGCCCTGCATACAGAACTTAACATCTTAACAACTAAAGAAACTGAACAACTTATTTATAAGTCTAGACAGCATTACTATGAACACGGAGAAAAAGCTAATAAGCTTTTAGCTCAACAAATTCATAAACAAGAAGTTCACAATGCAATACCAGTAATCACCAACAAGAATGGAGAAGAAATCATCGACCATAATAAAATAATGCACACATTTAGAGATTACTATAAGTCTTTATATTCCACTGAGCCCAAAGAAGACAACACGCAATCTAATGCATTTCTGGATAATTCACAAATACCACAAATAGATGCTTTAAGTGCTGAGGAACTAGATAAACCTCTAACGCTAACAGAATTACTAGACGCTATAAAGTCACTACAAAGCGGGAAATCATCAGGCCCTGATGGTTACCCCGTAGAGTTTTATAAGAAATTCTCCACTCAGCTAGCTCCACTCTTATTGGTAACATTTACAGAAGCTAAAGACCACCAAATACTACCTCAAACATTTCGACAAGCACTAATCACCGTCTTTCCTAAACAAAATAAGGACTTGTTACAATGTGCATCATATAGACCAATTTCACTCCTGAATAATGATGTTAAGATACTCTCAAAAATCCTAGCCAGAAGGATGGAGAAAGTGCTGCCCTCGGTAATATCACAAGATCAAACTGGATTTATTAAAGGCCGACATCTATCTTCAAATCTCCGACGCTTGTTTAATGTTATATATTCACCAGCAAAATCAAACACCCCAGAGATATTACTATCATTAGACGCAGAAAAGGCATTTGACATGATCGAATGGAATTACCTTTTCACTGCATTGGAGAAATTTGGGTTTGGCCTGAATATTTGTGCTTGGATTAAACTACTGTATACCAGTCCAGAAGCTTCAGTTTGTATTAATAAAATTTGCTCAGACTACTTTAAACTAGAACGTGGTACCAGACAAGGATGTCCCTTGTCGCCACTGTTGTTTGCAATCGCTATTGAACCACTGGCGGTTCACTGCCGAAATTCTCATCAGATAAAGGGGATTGTCAGAGAAGGACTGGAACAGAAAATTTCTCTATATGCAGATGATATGGTCTTATATATATCGGACCCAGAAAACACTGTCCCTGTTGTTTTAACAGCACTAACAGAATTTCAAAAGATATCTGGTCTTAGAATTAATCTGAATAAAAGTATACTCTTTCCAGTGAACTCACAAGCATATAATATTAAATTAGACACCCTACCTTTTACCATAGCAGATCAGTTTAAATACCTAGGGGTAAATATCACAAGTAAACATAAAGCTCTTTATCAACAAAATTTTGGCGTCTGTATGGAAAAAATTAAGCAAGACTTGCATAGATGGTCAACCCTTCATCTCACTCTAGCCGGAAGAATTAACATTGTTAAGATGAATATCCTTCCTAAACTTCTCTTTTTATTTCAAAACATTTCAATATATATCAATAAATCGTTTTTTAAACAGATTCAATAATAACCTCATTCATTTGGAACTCAAAACACCCACGTATCCGAAGAGCGACCCTACAAAGACCTCAGGCAGAAGGTGGCATGGCTTTACCTAATTTTCAGTTTTATTACTGGGCAGCAAACATACAAGCCATAAAAACCTGGACACAAATAAATGCACATACACAGGCTTGGTCTGCAATAGAAGTAAAATCCTGTAGTACTTCTTTATATTCCCTGCTCTGCTCTCCAATAAATGAAAGTTATCGCAAATATACTAATAACCCAATTGTGCTTTACTCACTCAGAATATGGAACCAAATTAGGAAGCATTTTAAGATGGAAAATCTTTTATCAGTGGCACCTCTGCAAGGGAACCACCTCTTTCAACCTTCGCAAGTATATCCAGTTTTTAATACCTGGAAAAGTTTTGGGATTAAAATGCTCAGAGATCTTTATATAGACAACATATTTACATCTTTTGAACAATTACGTTCAAAATTTAACCTCCCAGCTACACATTTCTTTTACTATCTTCAAATTAGAAATTTTGTTAAACAGAAATTGCCCGATTTCCCCCACCTTGCACCCTCCACAATGCTGGAAAAAATACTGCTCAATTCCGAGGAAACAAACACTATTTCCGCAATATATAAAATCTTATTAGAGTCCCTACCTTTCAAAGATCCAAGAGGACATTGGGAAGAAGATCTCTTAATCAATATATCAGAAAAGGAGTGGAAGGTAGCAAAGCAGAGAATTCACTCGAGTTCTATATGCGCAAAGCATAGAATTATTCAACTAAAAATTATATATCGAGCTCATCTGTCTCGCTTAAAACTGTCCAAAATGTTTCCAGGCCAGGATCCAACCTGCGACCGCTGCAACCAAGCTCCTGCCTCACTGGGTCACATGTTCTGGGCCTGCACCAAACTAACATCATTTTGGACAAAAATTTTTAAGTGCCTCTCAGACAGCCTTAGTATCACAATCCCTCCTAACCCACTAACAGCTGTGTTTGGTGTCCTTCCAGATGGACTTGAATTGGAGAAGGACAAACAAACGGTGATTGCATTCACTACACTCTTGGCACGCAGACTTATTTTGTTAAATTGGAAGAATCCTAATTCTCCTCTTATAAGTCAGTGGGAAACTGATGTTTTATATTATTTGAAATTGGAAAAAATCAAATTTTCAGTTAGAGGATCTGTACAAAATTTTTTCAAAACTTGGCAGGATTTAATCAATATTATTTTAGAATAAGAGAATTAACTATTATTGCATTTAACTCCCTTCTCCATCTCTTATTTATATAGATATTTACTTCTCCCCTTCTTTTGTCTAATGTTGCCTTATTAAAAAGCTTAAAGAAATTTTCCTTTAGCTAAGCTCTCCTTCTCAGGGATGGGGTTTGATTTGTTTTCAAATTTGTTGGGTTATAAATTGATCTGTTTGTATGGAATGATTACAATAAAAATTAATAAAATAAAAATATTAAAAAAAAAAAAAAAAAAAAAAAAAATGCAGGATCACAATAACTACTTTGTGAATAGTTCAAACTGTGCTCTTGTGTACTTTTATAGTATTGCCACCATAAAGAATAATGAATAAAAGATCTGCTGGCAGAAAAACATTGTACTAACAAAATATGATGTGTGCAGTTTAATGGCTGCACCCCCCCCACCTTTGATCAAATGTGATGCTTTAGAATTTCAATTAGTCTTCTGAGACTAATTGAACAATCTGAATAATCAAAGTGTTGCATAGTATATCCAGAATAATGTACTCCTGATGGTGACATTCAAAACTTTTAATTCAATTGTTAATATTCAAACTCTAAATATGGATTCTAATATATAACACATTTAAATGAAAAATAGAATTTTTTTTCTTTGTTTAATAAATTAAAGAGTAGAAATGATTAAATCAGCAGCTTTTATAGTCATAGCTTTTTAACAAGACACGTTGAAGCAACAAATTCATTGGTAATATGGTAAAGAATAACAATCTGCATGCATACGCACCTGTATATCTCAGGCATATCTTTGATCATTAGCCTCCATAAATACTTGTAAAGATACGACAAACTGGTGAAAGCCCATTCTAACAGCTCTGTGTCTTGGGTATCCAAAAGAGAGGTGATAATCAAAAAGAAATCTTTAAAGTGAGGGTAAAAATCAGTTTGAAGATCTCGGGCCAGCTGCACCACTAGGCTAAAAGACAGGAAAGAGAAGCATTAACATACACACAGACCAAAGCCAAGTTACAAAAGTGACACAAGAATATGGTTGTGCACAAAACAATTTACATAACTTGAATAAGGAATATCTCTCTATTATAATAAAAAAATCTTGGGAGAAGAGACGAAATGTGACTTTGTGCCAAGAGATTTAACCATGCCCTGGGCCAGAAATAAAAGGCAAACAGTAGATGACAAAGTAGAACATTGTAAAGAATTCAAAAATATTGGCGCGATACACATGCAGAGCAGGTTAGAGATAATGAAAGTACTAAAATTCGAAAGTCTCAAAAAAAACGATAGTAAAGATCGCTTTTTTTTTTTTTTTTTTTATCAAAACCAATACTGCATGACACATACAAATAATAAACACAGTTAAAACCTTTAAAAAGAAAAACAAAATCTATCAAATGCTCATAAAGATACTCAACAAAAAGATACAAGGCTAACATGCTTAAAAGGTTTACAAGTAAAAAAAAAAAAAGACATGTTATGCTACAAGCCTACTGTTTAACCTACTTATTTACCTCTTTTTAAAAATGAAAATGTGAGATGCTGAACTTAACACTAGCTTGTTCACTATCCAAACTCATATGAGCAGTGCCTATTTTAAAGAAAGGACAAAATAAAAAGGTCCAAATTCATTAATGAATTAATTGGCCAATTTACCAATTACTGGTCAATTCTTTTGTAGTGAAAAATCTACTGATTAATTGGAGCATCATTATTATTTTCTGTAATGTGTGCAATGTCCACTAATGTACCCACTGAAGCTAAAAATTAACCCAAAAATATGTTAAGATTTGATACTCATGAACAAACAAAATGTTCGTATTGGTGTGCTTCATATAAATTCTGGTCTGCACGTCCTCTTGACTGAGTCTATTTTATCAACGTGACATTGGCACTTCTGAAGATAAAACATTAGTTGGTACTTTATTCCAGGGGCGAGTCAAATATTGAACAAGTTTACAGCATGCAGGTTCCAGATAAATTGCAACCACACTAACCAGCCTGGTAGCTTCACAGCCATACCATTTTGTGGAGGTTTACTGCAAAAATAAAGAACTATCCTTCTCAATGTAAGACTTCATATTAGATCCTAATAAGATTAACCACCAAGATGACAAAAATAGTTGATTTTAATATTTTAAAAGTAATAAATGATTACCATTTATTTTTGCTTGAATTTGCTGGCTCCTCATGTTCTTTGCATAATGGTTTAAATATAAAGGCTCAATGTATAAATACAATAAAATCAAGGAAAGGCTAACAAAAAAAATGAATTTCACAAAATGTCTGTTACTTTGTTAGCTATGGTAGTTGTTTTCACAACAAATTTCCAGTGGACATGTTCAAATTAAATGAATAAGGAGTGACATTTTACAAAGCAGATTTTCCTTTTTGTTTCAACCTGATGATGCCTGCCCTCATTGTAATCCACATGATTGCCAGGCTGCCCGACATTGCATCCAACCATTTCTAGACTCCATTTCCATTCACATAATGCCAGGGGACAGAAGCCTCTCCTGGCTTTATTCATTTATAGACCCTGAGCTATTTGGATCATCTTTTAGCATGTCTTTGTCCACTTGCAAATGTACATGCCAGACTGTCTTTCCCAATTCTGTGGTTTCTTGATTTATATATTATCTCTGCAAATCAACCACCACTTCCTTATGGTTCTTATTATAATATAAATATTCAACACTGTTCTAATGACTAAAAAGTTAGTTGTGTTTCTCTCAATTTACTTCCACAAACATTAGCAGCACTGTGCCAATATGTTTATAGTTTCTAAAAATACAATACAATAAAAATTTATTTTTGTATAGCCCAAAATCACACAAGAAGTGCCCAATGGGCTTTAACAGTCCTTGCCTCTTGACAGCCCCCCAACCTTGACTCTCTAAGACGACAAGGAAAAACTCCCAAAAAACCCTTGTAGGGGAAAAAATGGAAGAAACCTTGGGAAAGGCAGTTCAAAGAGAGAAGCCTTTCCAGGTAGGCTGGGTGTGCAGTGGGTGTCAAAAAGAAGGGAGTCAATACAACACACAGAATATACACATAATATAATAATAATTTGAAAAAATTGCCAAAGTATATATCTGCTGTTCTTTCAATGCTGAAATCTGTTTTGAAAAAAAAACTAAAACTTCATGTGTTGAGGATGTTTAAAACTATACATTTATATTTTTACCAAAATGCTCAAAGGAAACAATCTCTTGTCTGAAAAACATGCAGAGACATCACATCTCTGTGGAAAAACTCAATAGACCAGGGCTATTCAAATACAAATTCAGTTGGGGCAGATTTTCACACCAAGAAATTTAGCTGGGCCAGATATCTACAGCAGCCAGGAAGCAGCAGGTAATGACAAATTTTAAATCAACACAAATTAATGCATTTAAAAACAAGTATTGCTTATTCATCATTTCCCTTTTAAATTTGGTCACATCTGAAACATACACATCAAAAAATGTATAAAACAAAAAAAAAAAGCTATTACTGAACAGAATCTGAGGTAGTAACATTACTTTTTTTCCCCACTTTCAAAATAAAAAAAATAAACAATTTGCTCACATCTGACCGAGGCACATTTCAAAGTGCATAAAAATGTAAAAATGTGCACAGTATTAGCAATAAATTTGTTTCCTTTTTGAAATATGAGATCCTCCCTCAGTTTAAAGGGGTGATCATGACAGACAATGGATTTTTTTTTTTTTTTTTTTTTTTTTTTTTTAATAGAACTTAAACTGTTTCATCCACACGGTTTTAATCACTCATATGACACGAGGTTACACTGGAGTTCCACAACACGCCTTTCCTGTGGACTTTTTCTTTTACAGCAAAAAAAAAAAAAAACTACCTGAGTAAATGTTTAAGAGCAAGGCTGCAAATATGGTGTGAAAGTGGATTAGTACATTTATTCTTGGGCATCAAGTAATGAGTGATTAATTATAAATTATTACTATTATTTTTACTAAATCATTTTCCATGTTTCTTTGTTGATGAGCTTCCATTGAAGAATTTATTTGTAACAGAACATATTGTGCGCACTGCAAAACGACTGAAGTAACAACTAACAAAGTGGCATTTTTCTATACCATTTTAACAAAGTTTACTGTCCGCCGTCAATCATAGAGCAGCCCAGTAAAGCAACTGCAATACACCTTCACCCTGAAAACACCGACTTCATCACATCGCTGTGTGTGACGAAACAGCGGCCAGGTGACTGCTCGTACATATTTACTGACGGACAGGCCGGCATTTTGCATGAGGTATGCGTTAAATCAAAAGAGAGAAATGGGTACGCCCTGCATTGAGATGTCATTCTACCCAAAGCCTACTCCACCCTTGGACCCAAGGTTGACAAGGTAAATGCAGAGACCTTAAAACAGGAATGAAATGGCAGACTCGGGAACAACAGGTGAATATTTTCAAGATTTTTTATGCATTTAAGTAAAAAATTACTTTTAGGATCTACTTACTCCAAAAGTGGCTGGTAGGCAAGGCTCCGTTTAACCTGAAGATGGGTCTTCAAACTCTCAACAATTGCATTCTGATGAAAAACCAGCTGGTTGAACGACTGGCACTTAGTGACAACCTCCCTAAAAAATGTCACTATAAACAAACAAAAAGAGGTCATAACAAACATTTGGCCAAAAAACACACAGCATGTATATCCATGATTTATAAATGGATTTAAAGAGCATGCATTTACAAAGAAAAGCAAAATATACCCACAACTGACCAGGCAAATAAATATAAAAGATTACTGCATTTGCCAAAACTTGGACAGTAGAGTGACAATCTTTCAAATAACATCTGAAATCGTCATAATCAGAAACAAATCAGTCACTCACACGCTTTTGTGCTTTAAAATACTAGTTTTAAGGCAATTGTGCAATAAAACTGAAAACTCTCCAGTTCAAACCACTGGCATTTCCTAGCATAGCACCAGTGAAAACTTCAAATTCACTAGTCTTTAATTCTCCTACTACTTCTTATATATATTTCTCCTACAAAATTCTTAATATAGTGAACTCAAGCTTCTCAAACATACTTTTACTAAAGTTCTGTTTTGTTTATTGTATTTAACCAATTTTTCTGACACCAATTGCACGCCCAACAAAGCTGGAAAGGGGTCTCTCTCTGAATTGCCTTTCCCAAGATTTCTTCCATTCTTTTTCTCCCAACAAGATTTTTTTTTCTTTGGGAGTTTTTTTCTTGTCTTCTTAGGGAGTCAAAGCTGGGGGGCTGTCAAAAACAGGCCCTGTTAAAGCTCATTGCAGGACTCCTTGTGCAACTTCGGCTATACAAAAAAATAAATTATTGTTTCTGTTGTACTGAAAAACTATTTTACTGCTAATTTTTGTAGTCCTATGTTCATTTTTCTGTAATAATTTCAAGATTTTCTGAGAAATTAAATCACCCTCCTCAGGCGCTTCAATTGATCGACAAATAAGGAAGGAAAAAAAGAAAACTTTAATGTGGAATAAAAATTAAGTCTGATGACACTCTCAGACTGTGTCCCCAATGTTATACTGCAAACTACACTTCTGGAAATAACATGCCCAAATTTTGAACAAATAGTAAGCCCCATGGGATGCAAAGAACTAGACCCAAAATTCCAGATGTCTGTGATAGGCTGGACATTAAAAGATATAATGAATATCACAAATCTCAATCAAATATTCTAATTGCTGTAGGAGAACACATACATGCATACATTAAAAAACCCTTACCAAAATGTTCTGTTAGATTCAAATCTCTCCATTTTTTCAGGCTTTCAAAAAAGTAAGTTTCAACTTCCTATTGCAGAAAAATTAAAAATATTCAACACAATAAACTAATATCGCAGAGATAAACTGTTCAACAAGCACATAACAGTAAATATTAATAAAAATCACTAATCATTTAATTTGTTGTAAACCTAGGAAATTATACCAGTTTCATATGCATAAAAGATACCGATTTAAGCAACAACTCTTATCCTTTGCTTAATATATATGTATGGCTTCTGTTAGTAATAAAATTATATCACTCACTACCTTAACTGTACACCTCCAAAGAAAAGCATGCCTGCACAAACAGTTTATTCTACATTACATAATGGTTTCAAGAATACAGATACTTTAAAAATATGAGGCACTAACACTCATCTTGCATTCTCCAAAGATTCAACAAACATTTTCTTAATTTCAGGCTAACTTCAAACAGCATTCCTTTTTTTTAGCAAATGACACAATAAAACAGAGCAATAATGTGTAATTAAGAAAATATACCATGAAGCTATATTGTTGGTTTTGTTGCTTTTAAAAGCTGTTTCTAAAAGAGGACACGATTGCAAATTGCAATTTACCCACTTACTGTATTCCTCCTTTGAAAAATACATGTCATTAATAATTATAATGAACACTACGACTGTTTAATTGCAGTTTACCTGTAACTATCATATCGAAATATTCGGAAGTCTGTGTTGTAAACATTAATACTTACCTCACTGTAACTTCCAGTTCTATCAATGCGATGAACAACATCAATGTTGACATTTGCAAGCCTCTCAGAAAACGTAAGAAACTGTAAACGGAAAGAACAAAATCGAATCCGTTATTCCAAACGTTATCACTTCTACACAGACCGTAATTTCACTATTTTAGTCCACAGCATAAATACTGTTAAGACCACACTGACACTCTCTTACATTTTTTTACTAAGCACAACTTTAATTTGTTAGCTTATAATGAAAACTACTACAAAGGTAATATCCACTTCTTTAAAAAGTGCTTACAAATCAAAATAACATACAGTCTCCGACCAAAAGAATACCATTTCAAATTGCTACTAGATTAGAGTATCTGTCTTAAAAGAAAACACATAAACATGCAGCCTCCACACAACTTACCCTAAACGTGTTTTCTGATTTGTGATGTGAAGATTTAGTCTTCATTGTATTCGTTAAATTTAAAAATATCACTCAGATATAAAAATAACCATTAAAGCCGAGTAATCAGAAATCAACAAAAAACAGGACATTTAAAAGTTTGCAGTGAATGCAGACACGCTGTTACTACATGGGCGCCACCATGTTGCTAACCTCGGAGTGGGCTGGACATTTTTGATCACGTGGCGTTCTATCGCTCTCCAGATGAGACGGAAATACAGTTACGTGTCTGACCCTAGTGGCTTTCCGTAGTCGAATTTGGTAAAATCGTTGTTCCCCAGTTCTTTCCTTATTCACATTTTCAGTGTTTGCTGTTGTTGTGATGTTTAGTTCAGACAGTTCGGAGGCAACAAAGGAGCTAAGCTTTATCTTGTGCAGAATGGTGAAAATATAATTTAATAGATTTTATACCAACTCATACGACCGGTGTGTGTCAAAATCTGAAATCACGAATGGTGTAGAGACTTTGATTTTTTTTTACTTTCTCTCTGGATCATCAATTTATCATTTTTGGCCTTAGTCCCGGAGCTTTTACCTTTGATTTAAGGTTACGACGCAAAAGTGGAAGTTATTTATTTCCTTCACAGACTGTGCATAAACGTGCGACTAATTTATAAGCAATAAACCTGTGATTCGTTACAGTAGGAGTACACGTTAAGCCTACGATGTTGCAGTGGTTCTTAACTTTCATTCATCCAAAGTCCCCCAGAGAACCACAATAATTTGTGATGGCCTCACTACGTGATAGTTCCTTTCTTGTACTTTTACTGCATTCTTGACAAAGGTACTTGTTTTTGAAGTTACATTATTATTTTTCTCTCTTGTGATTTTGTTTAAATAACCGGCTCAGGTTGGTATTTGTGTGTGTAGTTGAGAGTTTGTTTCTATATGGCCCAAAAATCAGTTGTTATTGTTGGCTTTCTTTTGTTGTATTCTTTTTTTCGTTTTATCAATAAGAATATGATCACAAATAGCCTATATTCTGCTATGTAAAAACCTCTGTTGTACTGTGTAATGCCACTGCCTGTGTATTTTAAAGCTTAATATAAAATAAATAAGCTATTTCAAAAGCAGCCCTCATGTGTTTACTAAGTAACAATTGTTTGTACTACTACCTGAATTTCTTAATCATAACATGCAAAGAGTAGGCATTTTTAGGCATAAATAATAATCAGTAATTAACCAAATACATAATTTGTCACTGAAGATATTTTTTGATAACAAAAGCTACTCAGTTCTTGATGTGTTTAAATATTACTTTTTAATTTAAGCATACAATGATGAAGTATTTATGAAAATGAAAATAAATATAAAATAATTTTTAAAATGATTTTATAGTCGCAGATTTTTTGATAACTTAATTTCATTACTTAATTACCTACTTCATTATCCTTTGGATTTAGCACTGGAAAATTTCCATTAGTGATAGAAATATTAAACATGTGGAAATGCAAATTGTTTTTTTTAATCCACATACAACAATTAAGTCAACAGACAACACAAAAACATCCTGAAGAGTGGTGGCAGGTAACCCGCAAAAGGACAGGGGCCACCTCAGAAACTCCTGCAACTTTAAAAAGTGAGGGGAGTGGCAGCAACAACGTTGTAAATGAAGCTGAACTACCATCTCCAAGATATTGTGCCTTAAATGTAACATGATTTCAATATTTGGAAAAAAAAAGTTTGACACCACTAAGGTAGCTTGATTTTTAGTAATTTAAGAATTTTCTGCTGTTCTAATAATTTCCAGTGATCTTGCTGTTCAAATGTAAGTTTTTTGAGGCCCCCTAGTGGGCAATGAGCACCCCAACCATTTGAGAACCGATGCAATATGGCAAGGGTGGCCAACTCCGATCTGGAGAGCCACAGTGGCTACAGGTTTTCATTCTAACCATTTTCTTAATTAGTGATTAGTTTTTGCTAGTAATCAATTTAATTTGTTTGCTATTTAAGACTCTGACCTTTACATCAGTCTGTTATTTGTGAAGATTGCCTTCTAATTAAGCAACTGGGTTGGAACAAAAAACCTGCAGCCACTGCAACTCTCCAGGAGATGGCCACCCTAGTGATATAGCATGGATATGGATAAGGACTATCAGAGGATGACATCTAAAAATATAAAGTAACCATATATATATATATATATATATATATATATATATATATATATATATATATTTTTTATATTTCCTGTTGTAATATGTACATATACAGTACTTCCTCTTGCAGAGAAAATATGCATATTGTCTATTTTCATGGTGGCCCTTACTGGTTTTTCTAAAAACAGTGCCAAGTAATGACATGGTTTAGCCAGCTGTAAAGTTTTGTGGGTGAGAAAAGTCAAATTAAATTAGTTGATTGACACTACAAGTTAGAATATACTGAAAATGAATCAAAAGAAAACAAAAAAGAGCTGAGGCACCAGCTGGTGATCCCTGTTTGATGTCCAGGTTAAACAGACTTTGCAAAAAAGGTATTGGGTGTTGTTATGTCACACAAGTATTAGCTTGTTCTCTCTGACTTCTGTCCTCACTGAGCTCCTGGTCAGAACTGATGCTTTGCTTGCAGATCAGGTGGTTCTTATGGTGGTAGCGGAAGAGGCTGGTTAACTGGCACAAGTGACATCAGTGTTTCACGGATAAATCCTCCTCCATTCCAAGGCAAATGGAAATTGGGTTGGGTTAATACAGGTGTTACATTCAAATTCTTCCTGGTATTCTTTAACAATCCCATACCAGTAAGTCACACCCTATGCTCACGTGTCTAACAATAAAGTATTTGTTCTTAATCCCACTTGTGTAGAAATATAGCAACTGTATGGTACATGAAAAAAAGTAGACAAATTATTAAAGTAATAGCAATAGAAAAGCATCAAATCAGATATAAACATTCAATGTTTATTGGATAGAACAAGTAACAGACAACACAAGCAATAGTATAAAGCACACTTAGTAACAAAGAATTAGTAATGGCAACTGATGGGTAGTTCAAAGAGAGCCCTGAAATCTGTTAGTGTGTGTTTGTACTAGGACAAATTGTTGTCCCACACAGTCAGCATTTCCACCATTGTAGATAGGTTGATTATTCCTGTTTATTTAGTAGAGTGGCTCCTAACAGGAGCAACCAAAAGAAGAAGATGTAGTAGAGTCAGTCTCAATCTGCCACCTCAGGTGTTTTTTTTTAGGGTTATTTGCGTCAGTCTTGAGAAAAGGCACCCCAGGATGATGCCTTGGTATGTAACCCTTTAATGAGACTTATGCTAGATGGATGGATCAACCTTGTCTCAAACTGACATAGAATATATACACAATGCAGACCAACAAATGGTCTTTCAGGGGAGTAATAACTTGTATTTGCTTTCCAGGAAGTGTTGCCTTGATGATTAAATGTTGGACTGTAAATCGTAAGGTTGAGGGCTGCTTCTCTACCACTTGTTTTCCAGAATCCCAAGTCTGAACAGGGCAGTTAAGTTGCCAAAGATCCAGCTGCAGACATATGGAAATAGTTGCATCGATAAAGTTTATAAGCCACTTTAGATAAAAGAATCAGCTTAATAAAGAAAATTAGTAGAATGTAATTCTTGTCAGTGTATATACAGAGGTGTTATTTGTAATTAACAGGAGGCTGCTTGTGTCTTCATTAGGCATGTACAGTATTGCCACAATAGAGCATTATTACAGTGTATTTAAGTTCTGAGCCATTTTTATTAATGATATAACAAAGTCCGCTCTCCCTGAGTCATGCTATATATGTTATTCTGAAATCGAGGATGTTGAGTCAGTGATTATTGCTGCTGCTTCAGGCTAGTTCTCAGTTCCAAAAAAGTCAGTCTTTGTATGAATCCTGACCATTCTCTCTGCGTGCCTGCTTGTGATATTCCAGATATTCTCCTACACCCCAAAGACAACGTGTGGTAATCTAACCGGTAAGTAAATCTGACACTGTAAGAGCATGGGGCAGCATTGCTTTAAGATCTTTGTTTAAGTGTTCACAATTGTCACTTTTTTGAGAAATCTGAATATCCTCTCCATTAGTGCATGGGTTTCCCTTCCATATCTCTGAAATGCGGCAGTTTTACTGACTGAATGTGCAAAACTTGCCTATCACAAGTGAGTGTGAATACGTGTTGTCCATATTACTAACCGAGAATGGTAAACCGGAAGGCACGGACCCAGGTACACGGCGATGGACGCAGGAGACAAAGTGCGCAGGCGCCTACAGCACACAGAAAAGAGGATTCTGCACTGCACCCCAGAGTCAAACGGAAGACACTACGGGGTCCGCAAAGGCCCACAAAAATAGTACGGAAGGCGCGAGAGAGTACGAAAGGCGCATGCGCCTACAACGCGCTTCTGAAGTAAACGTCCACACTACACAGCATGGTCCGGGTAATAAGAATAAACGAACTCTCCGTATTAAACGTTCGGCATCCTCACACGTCCAAACCATATAGCATATGTGAATCACATTACAGTGATGCATTATTAACAGTACAACCACAGAAAACGTTCCGTATTAACAGTAAGTGCAATTATCCATATTACTAACGGTAGACAACGGATAACTTAATGGAGTCACGGTCACGGCTCCAAAACGATCCAGCTCAACTAACGGAGCTACAAAACGAGCCCGCATAGATAAAATCATTAAACGTGGGCGCCTACAACGCGCGTCTGAAACCTTCGAAGCAAAACTGTCTCGGCTCCAAAACCAAACAGCTCGACTAACTGAGCTACAAACACGAGCCCGCATGGACAAATACAATGAACATAGACGCCTACAACGTGCATCTGAAACTGCGGAAGCAAAGCAGGCACGGGTTCAAAACGAAACACCACAACTGATGGAGATACACACACAAGCCCGCCTGGATAAAATCAATGAAAACAGGCGCCTACAACGCGCGTCTGAAATGCCGCAAGCAAAGCAGGCACGGGTCCAAAACGAAAGAGCTCGACTAACGGGGCTACAAACACGAGCCCGCCTGTATAAAAACAATGAACGCAGGCACCTACAACATGCTTCTCAAACAACGCAACCAAAGAAGTCACGGCTCCAAAACGAAACATCTCAACTGACAGACATACAGAAACGAGCCCGCCTGAATACAATTAATGAACGCAGGCACCTACAACGTGACTCTCAAACAGCAGAGGCAATACATAAACGGCAAAGAAAGGAACGACAAACGGCCGCTAAACAATTCCGGCAATTAGCTGACAACGCATTCTGTAATGAGTCCACTATTAATGAACATTCATTAGGATTAATGAATATCATTTGCTGTCATTGTCATTCACTTAACTTCCCTGAAGAAACAACTGGCACTACAACTAATGAGTTTACACGTTGTTGTCAAAAGGGTCAGGTTAGACTGCCTCCTTTAGATGACTTTCCTGAATATCTACGGAAGCTTCTAACTAACAATGTACCCGAAAGTAAAAACTTTGTGGACTGCATTGAATCCTACAATAGTTCATTTCCTTTTGCATCTACCGGGGTAAATATCAGGCCACCAGCTGGCAATGGCAGACCCTTCCTGAAAACAAGCAATACACAGAGCTGATAATGAGAAACATCGCTGAAGTCATAAACGGTCACCCATTAGCTAAGTCTACAAAAGTACTTACAGGATCACATTCTAACAATACTGTTTTGATTCCTACAGTTGACATTCCAAGTTCTTACCTGGAATTACCTTTTACACTTAAACGACGCCAATTTCCCATTAAACCTGCATTTGCCATGACGATCAACAAATCCCAAGGACAAACCATGGACAGAGTTGGCATATACCTCTCTGAGCCTGTACTTGGACATGGACAACTTTATGTGGCCTTCTCAAGAGTTTGGCGTTCATCTGACATTAAAGTTAAAGTTGTAGATACTCCATACCAAGGAAAACTCATTCAAGGACAACACACCATCTTTACTACAAATGTTGTGTATAAAGAAATATTCCAATCCACATTACTAACCGAGAATGGTAAACCGGATGGACGCAGGGACATCCGGCCATGGGCCGTAGCCGCAAAAAGACGTACTGCGCAGGCGCCCCAAGAAATGAGGCGCCGCGACCACAGAAAAAAGGAGTGAGCACAGAAAAAAGGAGTCAAAGAAATGAGGCGCCGCGACCACAGAAAAAAGGAGTCAGCACAGAAAAAAGGAGTCAAACGCCGGCGCCGCACGAAACCCATTGCACACGAAACTAGCACACAAAAAAAAAGAAGCCGCTCGCGCCCCACCAATCCCACCACCCCCTCCAAGCAACATCCCCCCCCCCTCCTCAGACGCCGGCAAAGCACACAGCGCCGCACGAATCCCATTGCACACGAAACAGGACGCACACAAAGAGGAGGATTCAACAAGCTCCTACCACACCAAAAAAAAGAAGCCGTGACCGCCACACCAAGCCCATTAGAGACGAAACGGGACAGTCTACGGACATGGCACACGAAACGTTCACAAAAACGACGATTCAGACCCACAGACACACTAACATCAATAAGAAGTGACACCCAAAGCCCCATTTCTAAAGGAACCGTCCGTATTAAACATACGTCATCTCAACACCTTCACACTATGCAGCATAGGTGGATCTCCTTACAATAAAGCACTATTAACTGTTCAACTGCAGAAAAGGCTCCATATTAACAGTGAGTGCGATCCTCCTTATTACTTATCCATATTTATCACGCTGAAGAACAAACAAGTCATGAATACACGCTCACGGGTACAAAACGATACGGCTCGGATAACGGGACCAAACATACGAACCCGCATGAAAAAACAAAATACACGGCGGCGCATACAACGCGCTTCTGAAACTCCGGGAGAAAAAATGTCTCGGCTCCAAAAACGCAAAGCTCAACTAACCCCGTTACAGAGACGAGCCCAAATGGACAGACACAATGAACGTAGACGCATACAGCGCGCGTCTCAAAGTGCTGCATCGAAACAGGCACAAGTTCAAACCGAAAGACCTCGCGTCTCAAACATACAAAAACGGGAGCGAAGAGACAGCATAAATGAACGCAGACGTCTACAACGCGCATGTGAACTGCCGGAAAACAAGCAAGCAAGGCTCCAAAAACAGAAAGCTCAACTGACCAACATACAAAAACGGACAAGGCTCGATACAAACAATGCACGACGTAGACTGAAACGGACTTTTCGCACAGCACAGGCGAATCGATTACACCTCCAAAATAGCGCGTCCCAAATACTGGACATGCAACAACGCACCTCTCAAACGCCAAAAGCAAAACATGCCCGTCGCGGACATCAACGCCAGACACCTGCTAAACACTTGCGCCACTTGCCTGACAACGCGTTCAATAATGAGTGCACTATTGAGGAAAATTCATTGGGATTAATGAATGTCATTTGCGATCATTGTCATTCACTTAACTTCCCTGAAGAAACAACTGGCAATACAAGTAATGAATTTACACGTTGTTGTCAAAAGGGTCAAATTAGACTGCCTCCTTTACATTCATATCCTGAATATCTACAGAAGCTTCTAACTAACGATGTACCTGAAATTAAAAACTTTATGAACTGCATTACATCCTACAAATCGATATCCACTATGAACATAAACAGTAGCACTGCACGTGACATCTGTCTTGCAAAACTGTTAATTATTGATGAATGTACAATGTCATCCAATCACTTACTCAACACCATTCATAAACTTCTACAAACGTTGATGAATAATAATATTCCCTTTGGAGAAAAGGTTCTTTTATTAGGAGGAGATTTTAGACAGTGTTTAGCTGTTGTTCCACATGCCATGCACTCAGCTGTTGTTCAGTGCACCTTAAAATACGCAGACAATTGGCATTGCTTTCAAAAGATACAGTTAGTACAAAACATGCGATGTCCAGATCCAGATCATAACAATTGGTTATTACAACTGGGAGATGGTACACTCACCAATACAGATAGACTTCACCCAGATATTATTACAATTCCTCAAGCCTTTATCTGCGACGACTTAGTTACAGAGAAGCAATCTCATTAGACCAAATGCCCCTTTTAACACAACGCACTATATTATGTCCAAAAAATATTAATGTGGAAAACATAAATACCCAAGTCATTGCATTACTTCCTGGAGAGACACAACTCTTTCTAAGCTCTGACAAAGTTGACTCTGATCACGACAATAACCATCTTCATTGACCTTACAAGTTCTGACCTGGAATTACCTTTTACACTTAAACGGCGTGTACAAAGAAATTTTCCAATAAACCTTTACACTATGCCACACACTTTATTGTTTGCTTTCTATTTGCATCATCTACACCTTCACACTATTCTATATCTCATTCATACATCACGCTCTTTGTCATTTCCCAACACCAGGGGTTGGCGAGCGAAGTGAGCAGGGGGCAAAGCCCCCTAGTAGAGAGCTAAAACTCCCGTTTTGGGACTGCAGACATTTTGTTTGGAAGGAGTCAGCAGACTACTTTTTTTGCTGCAAGTTATGCTCAGATGAGCTGTGGTGAACAGGAATTGAACTCTGAATCTTTACTCACAGATTTTTCATATAGAGAAATGTTGTGAGACACTTTCATGTTTTAGTTTCTATTGCTACATACTTTGGCAGTTGTTCTATTTTTGTCAGTTGTCGCAAGTGTGCAAGATGATTACCTGGCCGGGACGCCAGAGAGGACCGGAAGGTGGCGGGAATAGCTTCCGGGCCACGAGGGCACAACCGCCATGGAGCAGGAGAGGACCACGGGAAAGGAGAAAGACCTGTTGGACTTGTTGGGACCCGTGGCCACCGCCTGGGGGCACTATAAACCTCGTGGGACCCGGATATTGTTACTTCCTCCACACTCTGCAAGATGGCGGAGGAATCTGCCAGGAAAGTCCGGAGTGTTTCCGGGGCAAAGGGCAGCACTTCCGCCACACCAGGAAGTGCTGCCAGATGGATGTCATTAGCCACCTGGAGCACATCCGGGCGGGAATAAAAGGGGCCGCCTCCTTACAGTCATTGAGCCAGAGTCGGGAATGGGAGTAGGACGAAGCTCCCTGGAGGAGGATAGAGGCGGCAAAGGACTGAGATATTGGGGTGATTATTGCTTTGTGCTTTGTGGGTAGTGGTGGTGTCCGGGCAACTATCACACAGTGTATACCTCACATTTTCATTTAAGGTTGTAGACTACTCATACACAAACACCAGTTGGAATGTATCCATCCCAAGGGAAAGCAATCCTGACAAGATAAAGTGCTTGTATGTATTTTTGATGATTAAAGCCATTTATTTAGCCAAGCTGGCCATCACCAGAGTCAGTAGCCATTTACTGTATCTATGAGTACCATCAAGTGGTCCAGATCCCCATGTGGGCCATTTGGCATAAAGGACAGATCACCTGAAGCTAGAGGGAGAAAACCATCCACCTGGACATTGAAGACCTCATCCATACATCAGCCTTACTTCTGAGTCAAGATAAAAGACAATTTTATTCTGTCTCTTTGTTTTTGTCTCTTAATAATAATAATTCATTATATTTATATTGTGCTTTTCAAGGTATTCAAAGCGCTTTACATAGTGAGCAAGGAGCCACTTCAACCACCACTAATGTGCAACATCCGCCTGGATGATGCAACAGCAGCCATTTCGCACCGGTACGCTCACCACACATTAGATGTTTGGTGATGAGAGATAGTTAGCCAATAAGAGACAGGGGATAATTAGTGGGCCAGAATGACCGGGCCTTAGTGGACAATTTATCCAGGACATTGGGACCACAGAGAGTCAGGACCTCAGTTTTACATCTCATCCAAAAGATGGCACCATTTTTACAGCATAGTGTCCGTATCACTGCATTGGAGCATTAGGATCCACATTCAGACCATAGGGTAAGTGACCCCTGCTGGCCTGCCAACACCTCTTCCAGCAGCAACCCAAGCTTTTCTGGATGGTCTCCTATCTAACTACTGGCCGGGCCTGAACATGCTTAGCTTTAGGTGGATGGCCTGTTCTGAAGTGCATGTGGTATGGCTGCTGGCTCTTGCTGTCCTGCACAGATGTTTACTTTGATGATATTCTTCATCTTCGATATGCTTTGATAAGTAAGTAGCATTTAAGTTTTTTCACTTTGCAACAAGGATTATTTATCGATAGATAGATACTGTAGATAGATAGCTAGATACTTTATTAATCCCAAGGGGAAATTCACATACTCCAGCAGCAGCATACTGATAAAGAAAATATTAAATTAAAGAGTGATAACAATGCAGGTATACAGACAGACAATAACTTTGAATAATGTTAATGTTTACCCCCCCTGGGTGGAATTGAAGAGTCGCATAGTGTGAGGAAGGAACAATCTCCTCAGTCTGTCACTGAAGCTGCTCCTCTGTCTGGAGATGATACTGTTCAGTGGATGCAGTGGATTCTCCATGATTGACAGGAGCCTGCTCAGCATCCGTCGCTCTGCCACAGATATCAAACTGTCCAGCTCCATGCCTACAATAGAGCCTGCCTTCCTCACCAATTTGTCCAGGCGTGAGGCATCCCTCTTCTTTATGCTGCCTCCCCAGCACACCACCGTGTAGAGGAGGGCGCTCGCCACAACCATCTGATAGAACATCTGCAGCATCTTATTGCAGATGGTGAAGGACGCCAGCCTTCTAAGGAAGTATAGCCAGCTGTCCTCTCTTGCACAGAGCATCAGTATTGGCAGTCCAGTCCAATTTATCATCCAGCTGCAATCCCAGGTATTTATAGGTCTGCACCCTCTGCACACAGTCACCTCTGATGATCACGGGGTCCATGAGGGGTCTGGGCCTCCTAAAATCCACCACCAGCTCCTTGGTTTTGCTGGTGTTCAGGTGTAGGTGGTTTGAGTCGCACCATTTAACAAAGTCCTTGATGAGGTTCCTATACTCCTCCTCCTGCCCACTCCTGATGCAGCCCACGATAGCAGTGTCGTCAGCAAACTTTTGCACGTGGCAGGACTCCGAGTTGTATTGGAAGTCCGATGTATATAGGCAGAACAGGACCAGAGAAAGTACAGTCCCCTGCAGCGCTCCTGTGTTGCTGACCACAATGTCAGACCTGCAGTTCTCGAGATGCACATACTGAGGCCTGTCTTTAAGATAATCCACGATCCATGCTACCAGGTATGAATCTTCTCCCATCTCTGTCAGCTTGTCCCTAAGGAGCAGAGGTTTGATGGTGTTGAAGGCGCTAGAGAAGTCCAGAAACAATTCTTACAGCACCACTGCCTCTGTCCAAGTGGGAGAGGGATCGGTGTAGCATGTATATGATGGCATCCTCTGCTCCCACCTTCTCCTGGTATGTGAACTGCAGAGGGTCGAGGGCGTGATGGACTTGTGGCCTCAGGTGGTGAAGCAGCAACCGCTCCATGGTCTTCATCACATGTGACATCAGAGCGACAGGCCGGAAGTCATTCAGCTCACTAGGATGTGATACCTTTGGGACTGGGGTGATGCAAGATGTTTTCCAAAGCCTCGGGACTCTCCCCTGTTCCAGGCTCAGGTTGAAGATGCACTGTAGAGGACTCCCCAGCTCCAACGTACAGGCCTTCAGCAGTTGTGGCGATACTCCATCTGGACCCGCTGCTTTGCTGGCACAAAGTCTCCTCAGCTCTCTGCTTACCTGGGCTGCTGTAATTGTGGGTTGGGGTAGACTCTCTCCTATGCTGGTATCAGCAGAAGGATGGGTGGAGGGTGCAGTACTCTGAGGTGAGAGTGTGTTAGGGTGGTCAAACCTGTTAAAAAAGTTGTTCATCTGGTTTGCTGTCTCCACGTCTCTCTCGATGGTGGCACCCCGCTTCGAGCTGCAGCCAGTGATGATGATCATCCCATCCCACACTTCCTTCATGCTGTTATTCTGCAACTTCTGCTGCAACTTTCTCCTGTACTGCTCCTTCGCCGCCCTGAGCTGGACTTGGAGTTCCTTCTACACACTCTTGAGCTCATACTGATCACCGCCTTTAAAAGCCCTTTTCTTCTGGTTCAAAAGGCCCTTGATGTCACTTGTAATCCATGGCTTGTTGTTAGCATAGCAGCATACTGTTCTTACTGGAACTACAATGTCCATACAGAAGTTGATGTAGTCAGTAGTGCAGTCAACAACCTCCTCAATGTTCTCACTATAAGATCCCTGCAGGATATCCCAGTCCTTAGTTCCAAAGCAGTCGCTCAGAGCTTGCTCTGCTTCAGGGGACCACTTCCTGAATGAGCGTGTGGTTGTAGGTAGCTCTTGGTTTGTAGTGAGGCTGAAGCAGAACCAGGTTATGATCTGCTTTCCCAAGCGCAGGCAGCGGGGTGGCGCTGTATGCATCTTTAATGTTTGCATACAGTAGGTCAATAGTCCTATTTCCCCGGGTGTTACAATCCACATACTGGGAGAAGGCAGGTAATGTTTTGTCCAGAGTTACATGGTTGAAGTCTCCAGCAATTAGCACAAGTGCCTCGGGGTGTTGTGTGTGTAATTTAGCCACATCGGAATGGATGATGTCACCCGCTATATCCACGTCCGAGGGATGTAAACAATAACAACAATGACGTGTCCAATCTCTCTGGGCAAGTAATAGGGACGCAAACTTACGGCCAACAGTTCGATGTCCCTGCAGCAAGTGAAGATTTTAACGTTAACATTTATGGCTTTGCATCAAGATTTTTCTATGATTAATTGTCATTCATTTATATAATGTTTGCTGGTATTATTCATTTTTACTGGTATTATTCTATTTAACATTAATTTGCATTTAAATTTCTATTCTTTATCTAAACACCCTGAGACAATGAATTAATTAAGTAAATACACAGCACTTGGTGTGGGCAGAGCCACTTCTTTCCCACAGGGTTTGCGACTGAAGAGAGATGCTTCCAATAGTGAGCAGCATGAAGGGAGTTGGGGTAAGTAGCTTAAACCAAGGGGTGTCAGCCTCCAGTGTTATAGGTACATTCAAGAATCAAGGTGTGCCACCCTTCAGTGTCCAGGGGACACCCATGTGGATTGCTAAAGCCAGAGCTAGTCAGTCCCTATGTTGAGCACTGGGGAGTGCTAAGTCCAAATCAGTGCTTAAGTGAATAGGGGGTGTGTGTCTTTCTGAATAAGTGTGTTAAGTTTAGAGTGTACAAGAGTAGGCAAATCCATAATGAGCTTTGCAAGTCTCACTCACCCCCCTGTAATACAATGTGTGTTGGAATGGTGCTGGTGTCTCATTCAGTAGTACTTTCCGGTTTGTGTTCATTGTTGCTGGAATTGTCTCCAACACTGTAAGACTCTATAACTGAAGTAAGCTGGTTTTAAAATGAATGAATATATATATGTGTGTTTGTGTGTGTGTGTGTGTGTGTGTTATATAATGGATTGGCTCTTCACTCAGAATTGCTTCCTGCCTAACTTTCAATGCTTTTGAGTTTGTCTCAGACTCCCCTTGGCCTGAAAAGGTGGATTAAACAGATTCAGGAAATGGATGACGCGTGGATTGAGTACGTTATTCTCTGTTTCTTTACATGAATATAAATGAAAATGTAAACAAGCTGCAGTTTTCTACTTATTAACAATTAACTTGGGAGCATTTAGGGATTTTGTTGCCAGAAGCATAGAAGTCAAGGGTCTTGGGAAAGCAAAGAGTACATTGGAAGCCAATGAGGGCAGGTTTTAAAGTAGGTTTTTAAATGCAGAGGCACCCACAGAACATAGTGAATTACTACATTCAGTACTGAAAACTGATGCCATTATTTGCATTACATCTTAATTAAAAGTACTTGACGTTACTATATCACAAAACATCCATCCATCCATCCATTTTCCAACCCGCTGAATCCGAACACAGGGTCGCGGGGGTCTGCTGGAGCCAATCCCAGCCAACACAGGGCACAAGGCAGGAAACAATCCTGGGCAGGGTGCCAACCCACCGCAGTATCACAAAACATTCCATTATAAAATCAGGCCAAAGGTAGAAATGAATCAGTGAGCATGTAGGTCAATGCAGATTATCACATGGCCCAAGCTTAGCTATGTAAATATTTGTGGTCCACTAATATCTTTCTATTATAAAAGAAAATCTTGAGACTAGACAGGTAGACAGGGTCCCACCCTCCTCTCAACCAATTACGGTTAATGGCCCACGCCCATGGTCCTCTCAGCTCTCATTGGTGTGAATGCTTTTGTTAAACACAGTTCCTGCGCTCTCAGCTCTTATAAATTTTTACGTTTTCCTTACTTTAAGTTCACAATAAAAGAAGACTTACTATGTCCAAATCCATCCATCCATCCATTATCCAACCCACTATATCCTAACTACAGGGTCACGGGGTACTGCTGGAGCCAATCCCAGCCAACACAGGGCACAAGGCAGGAAACAAACCCCAGGCAGGGCGCCAGCCCACCATGGGGCACACACACATACACACACACACCAAGCACACACTAGGGACAATTTAGGATCGCCAATGCACCTAACTTGCATGTCTTTGGACTGTGGGAGGAAACCAGAGCACCAGGAGGAAATCCATGCAAACACGGAGAGAGCATGCAAACTCCACACACGGAGGACCCAGGAAACAAATCCAGGTCTCCTAACTGCGAGGCAGCAGCGCTACCACTGCGCCACCATGCCGCCCTTGTCCAAATCTTATTGAAGAATTTCATCCCAAAGGGTTATCAACAGAAGAAATGAGTACCCGGGCAATCCTAGCACCGAGAAACGATGAAGTCAAATGAATTAACACGAAAATTGTCAATCGGTTACACAGCAAATTGGTTAAATGCGTATCAATAGACTATGCTGAAACAGTTGGTGGTGATGGTGCAGAAGATGAAAACATCAACTTACAATATCCCATAGAATATCTACAACCATTAACACTGTATGGTCTTCTACTGGCTAAATTACTGTTGAAATAAGGATGTATCATAATGCTATTGCATAATTTATGTATGAGTGATGGGCTATGCAACAGAATAAGATTAGTTGTATTCAAAATTGGTCAAACAATTCTGACATGTAAAATTTTAACCGGCGACAAGAAAGGTAATGTAGTACATCTTCCACGGATATTCATATTAAAGCATTTACAGTTTCCCGTTAGAATAGCTTTTGCTGTGACAGTTAACAAATCACAGGGACAAACATTCGAAAAAGTCAGTTTATTTATTAGAGAGAAAGAAACGATATTCACTCACCGGCAGTTATTTATTTGGTTGTCACAATGTAACTCCAAAGTAAGGAGACCGCGGAAGATTGTGGTTTCGCTTCCCGGTTCCTCCCTGTGTGGATAGTGCTTTGAGTACTGAGAAAAGCGCTATATAAATGTAATGAATTATTTATTATTATTAAACATGGAATTAAAATTCAATGCGATATTGATGAAAAGTTAATTCCAAATATTGTTAAGTTAAATAAGTTTAAAAAGTATTTGCGTGTTAATTTCAAAGCCAAACAGAAGGAAATTGTATAATGCAATGAATACCTCTAACTCAACATGAAACATAATTTTCTTTCAATTTATTATGTTTCACTATTTTTTACTATGGTTAATTACTCTCTGTAATGTAAAATAGTTAGGTATATTATGCATATGTAACAATTCCCATGAAAATAAAAATCTGTTTAAATTGTACATCCGCTTCCCCATGCGCGAGCGGCAGAGCTGCGAAGTGGCTAGTGCATAGCGAAGTGAGCAGGGGGCAGAGCCCCCTAGTCATTTAAGTATTTTGGGGGTTTTTTGGCTAAGTGATGTGGAAACAAAAAAAGATGTAATTGAACAAAATGTATGTGTGTATAGAAAATAGGACAGAGTGATGAAACTTGTTTGTGTTTGGCGTGCGTGACAAAAAGCATGTATACTTTCTGGAAGTTTCTTTTGATGATGTGTGTGACAAGAAAATATACCTTTAGGGTAATGACTTTACAAAAACTGGAAAAGTACAAATGAGTCAGGATGCTATTTTTTGCTTACGTGGTCAACGATCAGGAGATTAGAAAGGTATAAAAGAACAAGGACATCTGCGCTCGAGGCAGATGAAGTGCGGTGTCCTAGGACTGTGTTTCTCTGACATTTTACCCTTGCTTGGTATGTATTAATAAAAGGTTTTGACTAATTTTAATTTTCTTCTCTGTCTTCAGTCACAAAAATCGTCCACAGTTTTGGCGCCCGGACGTGGGGCAAGAGATGGCTGGTCGACTCCTCCGGCGAGACCATTTCAGTGATCCGTCTTAACAGCGGACTGCCGTTAACTTGAGATATCCGGCAGCAGAGCATGCAGCTCCGGCAAAAGTTAGGACTGCCCTGTCCTGAAACAGTTCTTGCGTGAGGAGCCCCTGGTCTCCTCTTTGCTACATCCACGGTGACTGAACGGATTTCCAGACAGAGCTTGCACACTTCCAGGCTGGGGTAAGCACCGGGGGGATTTCCGAATATTTTTTATTTTCTAAATAACGGGAGGGCGAGTTTCCTGTTGACCGTCTAGTCATACTCATATCTCAACGGGTTGCTTAAGGTGATGGAGACTTGAACCGAATCGGACACGAAGTCACCTGAGCTGGAACCCGGGGATGTGAGCGGACAGGCTAACGGGACGAGTAACGGGGTGGTATGGAAATAAACCGAAAAGAGCACAGATTACAGGATTGCTGTTAGGAACGAAATGACACGTAGCGCTATGGAAGATATGTAGCTATGGAAGATATGTAGCGCTATGGGAAAATAAATAAATCTACATACGGAATAAGCAACAAAACCGTGTTCTCCTGGGAACTGGATCAGGACCGATAGTTAGGTGTCTCCCCTTGAAACTAAGAAGGGAACAGTTTAGGTTTAGTGAGTGGCACACTTAATGCCTTGCTGATTCATACGTACAAGGGATTAGGCGAATCAGTATATAGTTGGAAAATTAAATACAGAACCCGGGAGAGCAAGGGGATATAATGGGAATTTATAACAGTAAGCCTGTTAATCGCCGCACAGGGGGATCAAAATCATTAGTGCTGGAAGAATTATTTTCGGAGGATCAACAGACGCTCCGTAAAAATGGGTCTCCTAGAAAATTAATAGAAAAGAAGACAGGTTTAGATTTCAAGAAGGCATGTAAGAAACGGAATAGACAGAGTGGTGGGCGTTGGCCAATAGAGGGGACAGGAGATGTAAATAATAGTGGACCGTATCGAATCGATAGAAATTTAGAAGCAGTACCCCCTTTATCCTATTATTTTTTTCCCCTCCCTATATCCTATTATTTTTTTCCCCTCCTCAGAACCGACCTCAGACACCTCTATTATCCCCTCCTCTATTCCCCATTCCGATTGCCCCCCCCCCCCCCTGCACTACAACTAGCAGAAGTTTCCCCTGATAAATCCCCAGGCACAGATCACTATGACCCCTCAACCCATCGTGATGACTCACCCTGTACTAGACAAACCCCCGTCTCCAAATGCACTCGAAGTCAAACCTCCACTCACAAACTAGCTCCAACTTTTTTCTCTTCTGATCTTTCACATTCACTTACTTGCCCTTTAATAGAAGTTCCCAATCCCCATTATAACCCTGCCCATCCAGCTGGACCCCAAAATCCCACAACAGTTATGATAAATCGGAATTGGGACATCCAAGAACTAAAAGATGTCGTGAATGCACTTCCAGATCCAAAGGAAGTAGGAGGACTAAAATTTATTGAACAACTTGATCAATTAGATAGCATGTATAAGCCTAATGCTGCTGAATGGACCCAGGTACTTCGTCGAAAGTTTGGGACCACATGGGCCACTGTTAGCAGGGGTGTCCGCAATGACGTTCCATGGGTATGGAACCCAGCTTTAACTCGAGGACAGGGGATAGGTGGAGAAGGCGAATTTAACCCACAATGGGAGGCGTTGAGACAAAATATTGCAGAAAAATATAAAAAAGGAACGGACTGGTCCCTTATTTCTGCTGCAAAACAAAAGAGAGACGAAACAGTTGATGAATGGGCACATAGGATTCAAGACCTGATGGCTAATCACTCGGGCTTGGGAAATGCTGATGACCGCACCCGAGCTGCAGTTCCACCTTTTGTTTCCGGTTTGCGCTTTGATATACAAAACAAGGTCCGCACTTCCTGTATTGAGTGGGAAAGTGCCACGTTTGATGAAGTCAAACGACATGCTGAACAGGCCGAATCGAACTCTCATGCCGAATTATTGGCAGCACAGATGAACTATTATACCAGGAATGCTCCTGACCAAGGTCGAGGATATGGCTTAAGAGCAAGGGGACGAGGACGAGGAAGAGGACGAGGTGGTTTTAGAGCTCCTCCTGTTGACCACACTAAGAATCCTTTTATTCCCTCTCCCTTTAATCCCAATGTTACTTCCTACTCTTGTTACGCCTGTGGTGAAACTGGACATTTTCGTCGGGAGTGCCCTCACAGACAGCAACAGCCCCCACCTCCCCTTTTTCCACCTGTTTCCTCTGACACCCTGACTAACAATACTGGCCATAGGAAAACGCTGGGACCTCCAGCCACTCTTTTCAACTACCTTTGCTCACTCATAATTCAGAGACTGATCCTTTACTGACATTGTTCGTTGATGGCACTGAGACTGTTTTCTTAATCGACACTGGTGCCACTTGATCTACTCGCTAGCTGGCAAAGGTCCCTGCTTCGAACGAAAACTGTTACTGTACTTACTGCTTCTGGACAACCTCACCTTTTTCAAGTTTGAATCAGCTTTGTTTTTTCTGTTCAACCCCAAGTTGTTGTGTCAAATTACCCCTTATCCCAAACCCTCTTTTGCAGCATGGACTTTAGATATTTCCCCACACACCATTCTCCTCGAAGCCCTACATTCTTTTTCCCCTTGTCTTTTTCCCAATTTACAGGCCCCTGACATTTTACACTGTACTGCCCAATACTTCCCTATAGAAGTAGACACCACCTGGCTAAAATCTTTCCTTACTTCTGGTACTTGCCCCGAAACCCTTTATATCTACTGTGTTTTTATTTCATCCACAAAGGCAGCTGCTTCTGTTCATTTTACATGCTCACAGCACATATATTATCTTGGCAAAATAGTGCCTCATATTTTTTCCTTAGCTAAATCTCACACTGTTAAATGGGGGGAAATAGGACCATGGGTGGAAAAAATGCCTTGAAAGAACAGACTGGTTACAAGTTACTCCAGGTATTTTTGATACTCCTGACCATTTAATAACTAAAGTAGTGTTTCAAAGGATAGCCCACTGTGAGCCTCTGGTGATCCACCCGAAATCCTCCTTCCGCCCGCACCGTGCCCAATATCCTTTGTCTCCCGAAGCAGAGGCTGGCATCTCCGCCGTACATCCCGATCTCGTCAAACGCGGTACCGCCGATGGACATGGACCGTCATGCCTCAGGGATACAGAGAAGCCCTTTGTGTTTCTGGTTAAGCTCTTGCCCAAAATTTAGAAGGCGTCTGGCCGGAAAAAGGTAGTACATTGATACAGTATGTAGATGGAAAAAATATGTAGCGCTACGGAAAGAAGATTGTACAATAGATACTCAGAAATTGTTGCTGTTTCTGGGGGAAAATGGCCATAAAGTTTCTAAGGTTAAGCTGCAGCTAAACAAAACAACAGGTTATGTCTGTTTTAGGTATTCTGGGCTACTGCAGACAGTGGGTTCTAAATTTTACTGAAAGAGCACAGCCGTTGCAACAATTGGCTGAGAAGGCTCTCTGTACCCTCAAAGCTACTCTTTTATCTGCGCCCGCGCTAGGTTTGCCTGATCATTCTCGTCCATTCACTTTGTTCGTGGACGAAAAGCAGGGATTTATGAATTCAGTACTGACGCAACAACATGGAGATAAACAAAGACCGGTGACTTATTTTTTCTAAAAAACTGGATCCAGTGGCCGCAGCACTTCCTCCGTGTCTTCGTGCTGTGGCTGCAATAACAGAAGCTGTATTAGCAAGCACGGATGTAGTTCTCATGAAATTTCTTCTGTCTTTTTCTTTTTTTTTCTTGTGACGTGTGTACTTGAGAGGCTGTTTTATGTTTGTTTGTCCTGAAGAGTGGAACTTGCTTTTCTTCAGAGTCCATTTGTTTCTGTTTCTTTTGCTGCATTGTTTCCAAATATAGTGTAAATATAGAATAATACTGGGGTGAAGTGTGTTGAAAATGGTATGGGTGATTTTGTGTGTTATAGAGTGTATTAAAAGGGATCCCTATGAGTATCAGAATGTACTCTGTACTTTGTCAAATGCTACAATTGAAAAATGGAGCGCCCTCAACCAGTTACACAGTGGTCCAAGGGGACCGCCTGCTGGTAGCAAATCAAATTTCATAAAGCTAAGTGCACAAAACAGCTGAACTCGTAGCACTCACTCAAGCATGTCAGCTGTCCGAAGGGAAGATCGTAACAATTTATACAGATTCCAGGTATGCTTTTGGAGTCTGCCATGATCATGGAACACTATGGAAACTAAGGGAATTTAAGACCAGTCCTGGAGAGCTCTAACTAAAAACTGAAAAAGATAATTATCGATTTGTGTGATTGGTTTAGCGCAAATGAATGTCTCCACTTTTGTTTAAGGCTTGTAAATATACAAAAGTATTTTTCCTTTTAAACCCTGATCAAGTTTGAAGGGAAAATGCTCTTTTAATAATATTACATGAGAAGGGAGACAAGTTTTTTGGCGATAAGCGGAATGTGTCTAATTGTGATATGAATGTGTGTCTAATTGTGATATGAATGTGTGTCTAATTGTGATATGAATGGAAGTTGTGTATTTTAGGTACTGTAAAGGAAGAGCATGGTGACGCAGTGGTCAGCACACTTGATACGAATAAAGGTTCAAGCACGTATGTTTTCCTTGTTAATAATAAGCATGAAGGAAAAGACGCGTTTAAGTATGTTGCATAAATAACCTTTAAGCACAACTTAAGACCAGTACTGGCAAACCCATCCAACATCAGAAATTGATCGAATCCCTTTTAGAAGTTATAACCAAACCATCGGAGCTAGCGATTGTTAAATGTCAAGCTCACACAGGAAAACAGGATCCTGCTAGCAAAGGGAATGAATTAGCTGACCACTTTGCTAAAGAGGCTGCATATAATAACACACCAATTTCTTTATTCCAACAGAGAAATGACCAGGACCCTGATAATCAAATTATTTCTTTACAGAATGCAGCCACGGATATCGAAAGGAGAAAATGGTCCAAAGAAGGGTCCCTCTCTGATGGAGTCTGGACTCATAAACACACTAACAAACCTTTTCTCCCAATGATTTTCTCTCTAGTCTTGCAGGTTTGCGAACCTCGTTGAAGGAAATCCACCAGCAGGTTAATCAAGCCTGGAGGACCAGTCCCCTTTCCAAGGATTTACCAATTCCTTTGGGCACCTGGATCCTGGTTCGAGATACTCGGAGGAAACACTGGCATCAGCCTAGGTGGAGAGGACCATTCCAAATTCTTCTATCCACACCACACGCCGTGAAAGTTGAGGGACTGCCTGCCTGGATTCACGCCTCACATTGCAAGAGATGGCACCCTTGATTGCTGTGCTACTATGCTTTTCTTTTCCCTTGTCTACTGCCCTGGTCACCTTGACTTTCCCGTTGGGAATTACCACATCAGTGCAGTTTGATTTCTGCTCTATTATCAACTGTGGAACTGGTCGACAAGCCCAGTGGACCGGATCTGACAAATACGTGTGTATGAGGGGAAGTGACTGCGACAACTGGCAATGGGTTTTTGCTAACACTGGAACTGAGGACTGGGGTTATCAACCTTTTGAGGCCCAAAAATACGGTTTGAAAAATCGGTTTTCTATCATAAAAGGACATGCCTCTCATTGTATGTGCTGACAACCATTGTAACTCAGGTATTTATGTATTAGGGGTATATGTATCTGGAACAGATCCTTTGGGGAGATTTCTAATTAAGATTGACAATCCTGTTACTAACACCCCTCATTCTCTGGCACACACACCCATCTCCCCAACTTTTGGTTCAGATTTTTCTCCTGTTAAGATTATGAATATTTCCACCTTTTCATCCATTTTTTCAGTAGAAACTGGTTATGGGGATCAGAATAGATGGTTACAGTGGGTTCTCTATTCAGCTAAGCAAGTTAATCGTTCTCATTGTTATGCGTGCGCTGCAGCCCGTCCCCATTTAGCTACAGTCCCTTTCCCATTATCTAACATTTCTGACCCCGTGGGATTGCCCTGCCTTCTGTACTTATTCACTACTTCCAAGAAACCCCTCTCTGGTTCAAAGTGTTCTAATCTATCTATTCTTTTTCCCCCCACCCGTCACATGGATACCCCTATGTTTCAAACTCACGAAGGAAATTATACATGTTTCAAATCTAATGGAACGACATGGGTAGGAGAATTACCATTTTCTTTCTGTTCTCAAACTTTTCAGGTTACCTTTTCTCTGAACACCGTTCTGTCTTTCTTTCTTCTCTCCCAAACCACTCCTAGATCAGATATTTGGTGGATGTGTCGTAGGTCCAAATTATTTGCCACCTTTCCCCCTAATTGGTCTGGTACCTGTGCTCCAATCCAATTAGTTATGCCTTTTAGACTTCTATGCCTTTTAGACTTCTATCCTTACCTCCCTCTCCTTACATGGCCCTGGAGTATACATAGATGCTATTGGAGTCCCTAGGGGTGTCCCAGACAGATTTAAAGCTAGGAATCAAGTCGCAGCCGGTTTTGAATCTATCATACCCCAAATTACTATTAATAAGAATGTAGACTGGATTAATTATCTTTATTATAACCAGCAACGTTTCCTTAACTTCACCAAAGACGCTATTGAAGGCATACATGAACAGCTTGATCGTACTTCTCTGATGACTTGGCAAAATCGTCTAGCCCTGGACATGTTACTTGCCGAAAAGGGAGGTGTCTGTGCTATGTTTGGTGATGCTTGTTGTACATATATTCCAAATAATACCGCGCCAGATGGATCAATAACTCGTGCATTGGCAGGCCTTACTGCTCTCTCTAAAGAACTTTCCACTAATTCTGGCATTACAAATCCTTGGGATCAGTGGTTTACATCCTCCTTCGGATCCTGGGGACAATGGATAAGATCTGTTTTTATTTCTTTGGTTGTGACATTTTGTCTCCTCCTCCTGGTTGGTTGTTGTATTATTCCTTTGTTTCGCAATATAATATCTAAGTACTTTACCGCCTCTATGGAAAGGGCATTTATGCTACATGAGGAGCGCATGTCTCGTATAGCTTCTTCCACTTCCTATCCCCCTTCCCCTTCATCAACCATTTCAAAATAGAATTATATAGGCCCACATCATTTTTGTTCAAAAAGGGAGGAGTGTGGAAACAAAAAAAGATGTAATTGAACAAAATGTATGTGTGTATAGAAAATAGGACAGAGTGATGAAACTTGTTTGTGTTTGGCGTGCGTGACAAAAAGCATGTATACTTTCTGGAAGTTTCTTTTGATGATGTGTGTGACAAGAAAATATACCTTTAGGGTAATGACTTTACAAAAACTGGAAAAGTACAAATGAGTCAGGATGCTATTTTTTGCTTACGTGGTCAACGATCAGGAGATTAGAAAGGTATAAAAGAACAAGGACATCTGCGCTCGAGGCAGATGAAGTGCGGTGTCCTAGGACTGTGTTTCTCTGACATTTTACCCTTGCTTGGTATGTATTAATAAAAGGTTTTGACTAATTTTAATTTTCTTCTCTGTCTTCAGTCACAAAAATCGTCCACAGTGAACATTGGATAATTGTTGTATTAAACTGCAGTCCAATAAATGCATTCACTATTAACAGTGAGCAGCTCAGTGGATAGTAGTTTGAAATGAGCACCCAGTTCCTGCCTTTGTGGAGTCTACGCATTTCCCCATGTCTGTCTGGGTTTTCAGCTTCAGGTTCTCAGGTCTTCCTTCCACAATCCAAAGAAGAAAGTTGTGTATTAAGTTAAATAGCAAGTAATATTGTTCCAGTATGTGAGAATGGGTCTCTATGGGTCTCCATGGTGCTGCTGCCACACAACTCAAGGATGTTCAGTTTGAGCCCTGGTCCAGTTAATATGATTGTTGAATTTGCAGTGTCTCCCCAATCCTGTTGGCAGCGAAGAGTTTTGTGTAAGAATGCATCTATACTAATCTTTAACTAGTTTAACACTTCTTATCCTTTTCACAATTATTTTCTTTATATATCCTTTACCATTCTACATTTTGTTGATGTATCTTCTTTGATTAGCCATGTTAGATAACATTCCAGTGCTTCATATGGTTATCACTAAACACGCATCCCTTTCATCACATTTTTTATACATGCATTTTTTTCTGAAGCTTTTGCCCAAAGTAAATTATAAATTGCTGGTACTCTGACTACCTTATGGCCAAAATTGCAGGCATGTTCTCTGGCTCCAGATGTAAAATATTAATGAAAGAGATATTGCGAAAAGATAAATGCAAGTACTGTAATTTTACAACTTATAAATGCACAGTTGGAATGCTGACAGGTAAAGCAGCTCTGTCTGGATCACACAGTGGGTCAGTAATGAGGATAGAACTGTCAGCCAGTTGTAAAATTACACTGTTATGCATGATTGGGGGTGAACTGGCATCTTGCCCTTGACTGCTTCTTACTTTTGGCATTTGCTGATCCAACACACCAGAAAATGGATGGAAAATAGAAATCGTTTTTAAATGATTTTTCCTGCACCCTTTTGAATCCATGCATCAAAGAATTATGTTTTTTCTAGATATGTGTACCTAATAAATTAGCCACTTAATGAATGTTTACTTCTTCTACTTGGTGTTGTTCTGACACCACAATGGTGACAGAGAAATTTTTAAATAAAGGACCAAAAGACATAAGCTAGACAACTGAGCAAATATTTGTAGCCATGAAGACAATTAAACACTTGTCAAGCCAAAATCAAAAACCCAAAATCATAGTCAAAAATATGAGATCGAACTAAATAAATACATGCTATTCATTTGTTAATTTTTCCACAAACATGGATAGGAAGGAAGTGTTTAGGAAGAACTTTAAGATTTAAAATGCCTTTATTGTCATTGCATAATGCATACTGTGTACAATGAGATTCCGGTACACTACCTAAATTGATGCTCAAACCTATACTATTAAAAACAACACATCTAATACCTAATATTCTCACATATACAGCTCACACATTACACAACTGTCTGCATATGCAAAATAAATATTTTTTTTTAATATTGCACAAGTTAAGATAAGTAAATAAATAATAATAATAGATATGATATTTTACAATTTTGTCTATAAGGTGTGTGATTTCAGAAGAGAATTGAGTCTAGTAATCACTTTGGGGTAGAAATGATCCATCAGCTTTGTGGTCCGCACTCTAATGGACCTACATGTCTTCCATGAGGGGAGAAGTTCCAAACAGTTCATTTGCTGGGTGATACAAGTCCTTTATGATGCTGGATGTCTTCCACAGACATCAAGAGCTGTAGGTGTCTTCCAAGGTGTGTTGATAGTTTTCTCTGCTGTTTTTATGAATCTCTGCAGAGTGTTTTTGTCAGCTGCTGAGCTGTTGCCAACCACATGAGGATCCCATGAGTCAAGACACTCTCAAAAAATCAAAAATAGAAAGACACCAGAAGCTTTTGTGACAGATCAACCTTTGTGAGATTTCTCAGGAAGTAAAGTCGCTGTTGTGCTTTTTTAACTAGTGAGTTTGTGTTTATTGTCTGTGTGAGATCTTATGAGATGTAAGTAACCAAGATCCTACATCTAGAGACTCTCTCCACTCTGTCGCTGTTTATGTACAGTGGCCGATGGCCAGCCTGCCTCTTCCTGAAATCAAGGATCAGTTCTTTAGTTTTTTTGGTGTTAAGTATCAAGCACTCTATGCACCTGTCTGTCAGTCTTTGTACCTCCTCCCAGTAGACAGACTTGCCTCCATCAGTGATCAGCTCCACTATTGTTGTATCATCTGCAAATGTAATAATGGCATTGCTGTTGTGGTCTGGCATGCAATCATATGTATACAGAGAGTAAAGGAAAGGAGTCAACACACAGCCTTGCAGTGCTCTTGTGCTGAGTAACAAAGTTGGGGAGTTGTGAGTACAATCCTGACTGACTGCGGACGATTTGTTCAAAAGTCCTGTGTCCACAGACAGATGATATGCTGGAGGCCTAAGTCGGACATCTTGGAAGACAGTCAGCAGGGTATGATGGTATTAAAAGCAGAAATGCAATCCATCAATGGCAGCCATGCATGTTCCTCCCTGTTCCAGGTTGAGCAGTGAAGTGTAGAGGACAGTGGAAATGGCGTCTTCTGTTGACCTATTGGACCAATTTGTGTATTGGTGAGGGTCTAGTGTTGGTGGGAGAGCAGCCTTCATGTACTTGAGGACCAGTCTTTCCAGACACTTCATGATTACTGGTGTTAATGCCACTGGTCTGTAATTATTTAGGCAGGTTACTGCAGTCTGCTTTGGAAGTGGTACTATAGTGGATGTCTTCATCCAGGTAGGGTCAGTGCACTGTGATAGAGAGTGATTGAAGATATTTGTAAATACCTCCACAGCACTGCCCTAAAAACCTGTGCTGGGACACCATTTGGGGCAGCTGCTTTCTGTACATTGATATTTCGGAATGTGCGTATAACATAGTGAGTACCTGGCTGTTGATATCTGGAGCTGGCATAGTGGTCATGACAGTCTCTGGTCTCTCCTCTTCATGGCATCCAAAGAAGCAGTTGAGCTACAGTGCAAGTGAGAAACTGCTGCTACTGGTAGCTGGGTTGGTATTGTTTTATTTAATGATGTGACATATAGCTTGCCATGCATGGAGGGGGTCTCAGTGGTAGAAATAATTCTCAGTTTTCCACTTATAGCCTGCTTTGGCATCTCTAATACCCCCACTTCATCTTTGACCTGGGAGCACTGTAGTGCTGTTTATCACCAGAGTAAAAAGTCTTATTGCAAGCCTTTAGCAGGAGTCATACATCTCTTGTCATCCATGGCTTGTTGTTGGAAAAAGCACAGATTTGTTTTGTTATAGTAACACATACTCCAAGTCCGGAGTGTAGTGAGTATCAGTGATCTTAGCATTTGTACACCAGTTGTTGTTCATGTATACACACAGTCCATCCCACTTAAGTGTAATCTACTGGCTTCTTTAGGCAGATCTGACCATAACCTGATTCATCATATTCCAAGCTATATGTCTGTCGTTACCAACCTGCTACAACCAGAACAGTGAGGAAGTAGAGCTTGGATGCCGAAATGACTCTGAATGACTACTTCCAAATGACAGACAGGGAAATGATGTGCGAGTCACATGGTGACAATATTAAGGCACTTCATCACAGACTATATTAACTTCTGTGTTGGCACAGTTGTACCCACAAAGACAGCCAAAGAACAAGCCCTGGATTACTAAGAATCTAAAATGTCTCCTGAATGAAAAAAGAGAGGATTCAAATCTGCTGACAAAGAGGCTCTGAAGGATGTACAGCGTGTGCCAAATACAAAGCTTAGATAAGGAAAGAAAGCATACAAAGCTAAAACAGAAAATAATCTTGCTCAGAATAATATGAAGGATGTCTGGAATGGACTGGGCATAAATGATGAACTCAAACAATCCAAGGCTCAGGTGCTAGAAGAGAATATGGACAAAGCTAACCCCTTGAACCAATATTTTAATATATTTTCCCTCCTACTGCTACCTTCTTTCAATGAAAAGTCTTCCCATACCATCTCTAGTAGATCAACAACTCCTGCCACATCAACTGGAATGGCCAGTGACAAGTCCACCACTGACCATTAGTGTGGACTGTCCATAACTGAAGACCAGGTGAGGAGACAACTGAGGAAAAGCCACATGCCAGATCGAGTCAGTCTGGTCCCTACTGCTCCAGAAAGTTCCTTCCTTCCAAAAGATGAAATGTCTCTTAGATTTTTTGGAAGATGTGTGTGATTGTTATTAGTGATTTTTTTTTTGCTTTTTAAATTTTGAATTGATTTTGAAATTAAATTTAACTTTTTCCCCTTTTCTGAAAATCATTGAAAGTATTCATATACTGTCTTCACATACTAATATTTAAATTTTCACACTTAACAGTTACACAGCTTTACTCCTCAGAATGTTCTTAAACATGTTGTCCTGTAGTTGGACACAGCTGGTGACACGCCATACAGAAATATGGCCGCCAGCTTTGATCTGTCATTGTCACGTTGCAAAAAAGAGCACCTGGCAGAGCGCACTTGGTGAAAAGACATCCTCAGCAAATTGTTGTTTAATCACTCTACCTGTAATAAGCAGCAGATGTTTCAGTTATCATAGCTGAAGAAGTCCAATAATACTCAACTACTGTCATAATATTGTTTCAGTCACACTAATTTTCTGCACCTTCTCTGTGTTTGAATCTACTGGTTATCAGCTCAAATAGAGAAGTAGGAAATGACCCAAAGCACTCCATTAAAAAGTGGTATTACAGTGTATCTGTTGGAGGGTGCTACATTTTGTAGATGGCTTCTCAAATTTCCTGTGATCACACACTCTCCATTTATCTTCTGTTTGTTAAGCCTTGTGCATGCCCTCTAGTGGTAATTGTGAACAATGCACATACAAACCTAAAGTGTTGCTTATCGAGTTATGCTTACAATTACATTTATTTGGTTAGCAGACACTTTTATCCAGAGCGACTTACAAAAGAGGTCAACATAATTGAGTAAACATCAGTCTTTTGGACTGTATAGGGCAGGGGTGGGCAGATTCAGTCCTGGAGGGCCGCAGTGGCTGCAGGTTTTTGTTCTAACCCAGTTGCTTAATAAGAAGCCCTTATTGCTCAAGTAACACTTCTGCTTCACTTTAGTTGTGTCACTTGTTAAGATTTTGAACCCTTATTGCTTATTTTAGTCTTAAACAGCTGTTTCCTTGGATTTTAATGGCTCCTTATTAGAAATAATATGCAAATGACAAAAGAAACCAGCAGTTCTCCATTTAGCTTGTTTTCAATTACACCTGTGTGTACTTATCATGCACTATTTGGTTTAATTAAATACTTGGAAGGAAAGTGAAGAGAAAAAAGTGAAGGACTGAGAATTACTCATCTGTTTTAGACTTCAAATCATTTGGATGATATCCTTAGAAAGGAAAAAAAATCTAGGATATGAGAATGGCCTGACATGGCAGAGTTAAAGCACTAACAAGCCATGAAATTAAATTATAGAATTGTTTTTCTAATTAAGCAACTGGATTGGAGTAAAAACCTGCAGCCACTGCGGCCCTCCAGGACTGACTTTGCCCACCCCTGGTATAGGGAATAAGTGTAACAAGACAGGGGTACAAAATTGGTTACCACAAGTGAAGAGCTTTAAGCCAAAGATAACACAAAACTAGTTAATTTTTTCTTAGTTGCAAGAATCTATCAAAGCTATTATTAATTAGACAGATGCTAACTTCTCATGCTAGTTTTCATGCTGCTATTTCTGGGTGCATGTATTTTTTTGTAACAAAGTCAGTCAGTCATTCTGTAACCTGCTTAGTCCTAAACAAGGTGGCCTGCCCCAGCTATCATAAGGTACAAGGCAGAAACAAACCCTGGACAGGGCACCAGCCCATCGCAGGGTGAACACACTCACTTCCATATCATCTCCACTTCACCTAACCTGCATGTCTTTGGACTCTGGGAGGAACAGGAGCCCCCGGAGGAAACCCACACAGACACGGGAAGAACATGCAGGGATGACCACTGCAAGGCAGTGCGCTACCACTGCACCACCATTCTGCAATATTTGTAACTAAGTGCATAATAAATCAACTATATTATCAAAAGAATAAAAATATATACTGTATGTTCAATCTCATTATAGTAGTCATGAGAAACAGTTCTTAAGAATGAAACCCCGAGAGATGTGCTAAGGTAATATTATGGTTAGCCTAGCTCTGTTATTATAGCTCATCATATATTTTTAGTGGAGTAAAATATATTACAATATGACAAAATGTTAAGATATCATAGAAATTTTTACAGATGAATTATTTTTAATGTGGAATTATTGTCAGAGTCTGTAAGTATTTGTAACATAATCATTTAGCTTACTGTTGAATTCAACAATTATCTTAAAACTGTTTTGGATCTATCAAATTACAAAACATAATAAAGGAGAAGCACATTTCTTCTGTGCCATGTTAACCCTTTCGGCCCTGACGTCCTATTACTAGTACATAAATATGCAGCCTTTTTTGTAAAGCACAGGTACATTTGCAGCCATTGGAACCAGGCGTGCTACTATTAGCGCAGACTGGAGAGACTGGCATACAGTCCGTGAAACATGGAAGGGAAAATGGACGCTTCTGGACTGTAGTAAGTAGCTCCACTTTCAATTTTATTTCCTCAAGAAGATTGAAGTATTTGACAGCTATTGTATAATAATAGTGATAATGTTTTTGTTTTTTCATTTTTGAAAATATCAGTATTTTTTCAATATCTCACAAAATAATTTTTCCCATAAAAACAGAAAATCCAGGGCCGAAAGGGTTAATTTTCCACCCTGGTTTTCATACAAAATGGATATTTGATTGTGAATGCATCAATACAGTTCAATGTTACTAAAGCGGAACTCAAGATGTCCTTATATTTAGTTGTGATAATCTGGAGAGCTACTCCTGTGTTGTTAAGTTGTTCCTGTGTTGGGCTCTGCATGGCCCAATGCTCTAGACTTGAGAACATAACTTTCAACAGGCACTAATGAAAGTGGGGTAATCATTAAAATGTGCTTGGAGGAGAAGCTTATAAGTAACAGAATAATATACAGTCTTATGAATCTTGGTGTCAATTTGAGAGGAGCCTGTGAATTGGAATTCTTGCATTGTGAGCTACACCTTCTGCACATCTTTATAGAAAATCATGCCTTATGATATTTCCTATTTTCAGAAAACTTAGCAGAGGCTCTGGCTAGCATCAGGTTCTCTTTAAACCAAATGACTGCATTCTTTTAGTTTTGCTAATTATTCTGGTAAACTTGGAATTGGGAAATCAGTAGATGTATTATTCATTAGAGACGACTTGCTCTTCTGCCTCCCAACTGTACTGAATGTCTAGTATGATAAAAGTTTGGAATTTGTGTTGTAACATAACAGTATGAATCAGCACTTGGTACAAGACATCTCCCGAAACATTTAAAACGATAAGACCACTTTTAATAAAATGAAGGTGACTGAAGTTAGTTTTCTAGTGAAAATAAATATTGCTAATTAGTGTCCATGATATTTTCACTGCTTAGAAAAATTGACCTTTCTGCTGGATCTCACTGCTGCAGCACAAAAGCTTCCATATGGACTGAACATCTCCTGCTACTTACAGTCTTACTGGAATTCTGAAAGAAGATTTTTAATAAAGTCAGTAAACAGGAAAGGGCAAATGCTGGCTGAAGAAACCAAAAGGTATTTAGTAAATAGCTGGTTCTGAACAGAAACTGAAGTGATCCATTTTTCTTGAAAGCAATGTGAGATTGAGATCACAAGAGTGTCCTGCAGTGGGTTGGCACCCTGCCTGGGATTGGTTCCTGCCTTGTGCCCTGTGTTGGCTGGGATTGGCTCCAGCAGACCCCCGTGACCCTGTGTTCGGATTCAGCGGGTTGGAAAATGGATGGATCACAAGAGTAGTAGATCTGGTGTTTAGTGTGTTTTTGTTGACTTTTGGTCTTTCCTATATATTTTGTCCATAAAGATCTTTGATTTGCTTTGCATCAGATTTGTAATTCTAAAAACCTGGAATTCCATATAGTTAGAGGAAGGTGAAGTTTGGATTTAAACAAAGTGAAAAAAGTAGGACCCTTAGCCAAACAAAATTGCTCTCACACTGACGGTAGTGGCTAAGGAACCTGGCTTTCATGCCCATGGCCGTTTTACCAGCTTTCTCTTTTCTTGGTCTCATCATTTATGATTGAGCTCTTTTCAGATATCTTTTGTCTGAAGGAAACTGTCAAGATATGCCTATGAAAGAATGGTTTTTAGAATGTGGCTAACATAGGACAGTTGCAGATTGGACTTAAAACCATTCTGTAAATCTGTACAGTATATGCATATTGCAGATGACAATTGTATTTGCTGCATATTTAAGGAATAAGCTATCTGAGGACAAGTAAGGAGTTTGTTTCTTAAACTACACCCTCTGATGTCCTTCTCTCATGCAGTTGCCCATCTGGGCCTTCCCTCTCTTCTTTGATACTGGTTAGATCCAGTTCGCCCTGTTCCCTCAAGACAGTAGTAGACACCTTTGCATGAAATCTTCAGATTCTTGCCAATCTCTCACTTAGAATAGCCTTCATTCTGTAAAAGAAAAACAACAGGCTGGCATGATCCGTAAGAAGCTGTTTCATTTTGGCCATTTTTAAACCCAGAACTGGACTTCAGGGATTCCAGTACCTTGCAACCCAAGGAAAGACAATGTACTTGCTTTATTGAAGAAAATTACGGGCTTCAGTTATGCTAATGCAATTACTAGGTTTTTCTAATAAACAATTTGCATTTAAATATGACTAGTTATGGATAAGCTAAGAGAGTTTACCATTAGGGCACTGAAGGAATTGCTGCTGAAAATGGGGCTTTGCAGCCATACAGTATGTGAATAATAAATTAAAAATCAGTAATTTCAAGTAATAATAGCCATTATACACACTAGTAATGACTTGGCTATATTTTTTAATTAGTTGAATGGTAACTTTTTAAAAAAGAATCAATTTTTTTAAAAACATGAGGTGTATATATACATATATATATATAATAATAATTCATTACATTGATATATACAGTATATATATATCATCAGTCTGAGGACCAGAGGACTACTGATGTTACTTTCACCTCTAACTGAAAGTCCCACCACATTTGGCTGGGATCTATACAAGAACCCACAAAGCAGAAAAACCTCAGGCTGAATACGACCCACATCTAAGCAAGATATCCTCTCTTTTTCAACTATGTGTGGAATGTTCCTTTTTCATTTATTATTTGACATCAAAATCTGACATTAAATGAAGTTTTAGCACCTGGTGCTACCCCAAACCTCCATTCCTGTTGTTCCTTACATATACATTCACTAGACACTTTATTAGGTACACCTGTTCAACTGTTTGCTAACGCAAATATCTAATCAACCAATCACATGGCAGCAACTCAATGCATTTAGACATGTAGACATTGTCAAGATGACCTGCTGAAATTCAAACCAAGCATCAGAATGGGGAAGAAAGGTGATTTACTGTAAGTGACTTTGAATGTGGCATGGGTGTTGGTGCCAGCTGTCTGGTCTGAGTATTTCAGAAACTGCTGATCTATTTCATTTTCATGCACATCTCTAGGGATTACAGAGAATGGTCTGAAAAAGGGAAAATTTCCAATGAGCGGCAGTTCTCCGGGCGAAAATGCCTTGTTGATGCCAGAGGTAAGAGGAGAATGGCCGGACTGTTTTGAGCTGATAGAAGGGCAACAGTAACTTAAATAACCACTCATTACAACTGAGGTATGCAGAAGAGCATCTCTGAATGCACAAAATGTCAAACCTTGAAGCAGATGGGCTACAGCAGCATGAGACCACACCAGGTGCCACCCCTGTTAGCTTAGAACAGGCAACGGAGGCTACAGTTTGCACGGGCTCACCAAAATTGAACAACAGAAGATTGGAAACATGTTGCTTGGTCTGAGGAGTCTCGATTTCTGAATGCACAAAATGTCAAACCTTGAAGCAGATGGGCTACAGCAGCATGAGACCACACCAGGTGCCACCCCTGTCAGCTTAGAACAGGCAACGGAGGCTACAGTTTGCACGGGCTCACCAAAATTGAACAACAGAAGATTGGAAACATGTTGCTTGGTCTGAGGAGTCTCGATTTCTGCTACAACATTTGGATGGTGGGGTCAGAATTTGCTGTGAACAACATGAAAGCATGGATCTATCCTGCCTTGTAGCTACGGTTCAGTCAGTTGGTGGTGGTGTAATGGTGTGGGGAATATTTTCTTTGCATACTTTGGGCTCCTTAGTACCAGGTGAGCTTTGTTTAAATGGCATAGCCTACCTGAGTTTTGTTGCTGACCATGTCCATCCCTTTATGACTGCAGTGTACCCATCTTGTGATGGCTATTTACAGTATGATATTGTGCCACATCACAAAGCCCAAATCATCTCAAACTGGTTTCCTGAACATGACAATCTCAATCCAATAGAGCACTTTTGGGATGTGGTGGAACAAGAGATTTGCATCATGGATGTGCAGCTGTCAAATCTGCAGCAACTATGTGATGCTACCATGTCAAATGGACCAAAATCCCTGAGGAATGTTTCCAGCACCTTGTTGAATCTGTGCCATGAAGAATTATGGCAGTTCTGAAGGAAAATGTTGGTCCAACCTGGTACTAGAAAGGTGTACCTAATAAAGTGGCCAGTAAGTGTATATTGTGAGTAATTAACCAGGATTGGATACTGCTCCCTTGCTCATCCAGAAAGAAATGGGAAAGGAAGGTCAACAGGGTCAGCAGCTACAACAGGACTAGAGCTCCAACAATCACAGTGGGACACACTGATTGGGCTTGGGCACTTGGAAGATCAGGACAGTGGGTGACTGCTATGGGCAGAGCAGCCCACCACACTCCGGAAGGCAGGATCCAGGGGGCCACTAGGGGGAGCTGTCAGATATGGATTGCACAAGGACTGCTGGAGTCAGGCCTGACCCAGAAGTGCTTCCTGGAGGCAATAGATTAAGCACCAATAGTACACCTGGGTCCATAGTTAAAGGAGAGCCCTCCACTTGGGTCAGGGATTCAGAGTCGGGAGAAGAAACAGACAACACTCACCTGGGTAGATTGGAGGAGATCAAAGAGAATGAAGGACTGAAGAAAGTGCCGTGCTGTACTTCTGGGTGTTGGAACCCTTTAAGGCACTGGGAAGAAGAAACCTGTGCAAAGTACACTTTGATTGTTAAATAAAACAACTGGATTTGGACTGTCTCTGTTGGAGTTGTGTCTTGGTTTGGGGTGCTGGTACTCCTTCTAGTGGCCACAATGCACATATGTTTAAGTTTTACAACATTGTTTTCTGTTTGTTGCATTTTTGTTTTTTAATTAAAAAAAATTGAATAATATAGTATACGTTAACCTGGGTAAAATTTTTCTCCCAAAAATAATTACAATTGTAATGAGGCCTGTGATTAACAAGTTCTGTTATAGTAGACTCCACAACTGTATTAAGCAGGTTCAAAATTGGACGCAACTGTTTAGTACATCGGGTCCTCCCTGCGTGGAGTTTGCATGTTCTCCCCGTGTCTGCGTAGGTTTCCTCCGGGTGCTCCAGTTTCCTCCCACAGTCCAAAGACATGCAGGTTAGGTGCATTGGAGATTCTAAATTCTCCTGGGTGTGTGTGTGTGTGTGTGCCCTGTGGTGGGCTGGCACCCCGCCCGGGGTTTGTTTCCTGCCTTGCGCCCTGTGTTGGCTGGGATCGGCTCCGGCAGACTCCCGTGACCCTGTAGTTAGGATATAGCGGGTTGGATAATGGATGGATGGATGTTTAGTACATTGTATGTTTCATACAACTTAAATTGCTCTTCAAAAATTGAAACAAGAAAACAGACAAGGATCAATAATCTGAAGACAACATTTTATGGAACTTGACAAGAACTGAAGAGGGCAGAAATTGTAAATCTGAAATTCCTAAGCTTTTAACTATTTATTCTATGTTATTTGAGCATCCACAAGCCTTTTCTTTGAATAAGATGACAACTGCAACATCACAATTTGCGCATGTCCAAAAGCTAACATGACTGATGTCATAAAGAATGCAATAAAAGTAATATTTTGAGAAAAATAAAATGTGGAAAAAGATATTTCATTCATTTAAAAATGGTTTTAGACAACTGTATATCCTGGCAATGTCTAGGAGCCTGTTAGGAGTTGTAGTCTACATTTTGCTTTCTTTGATTCGTCTTGTTGTTGTTTTTAACTTGGATGACCGAGTAACATGATTTGAGCTGACTGTATATTATATTGTATTTTTTGTGTACATGATCTCATTGGATTATGTCAGGTTGTTGGTTCTCCAACAGCTTCAGTTCTTAAAGCATTGCCATATGCATTTAATTTCCATCTCCCAGTCTCCTGAATCACACTATCCAGTTGAATGGCTCCACTGCCAGCACGTTTTGTCCAAACTTGCTTTACTCCTCAATGAATGCAAGTTGGCAAAACCCATTTAAATCTTACCCACCAATAACACTTTAATTTTGGTCAGTCCCAGACTCATTTCTTTGTTAAGGATGCTTTACTAAAGGTCAGAGTCACCAGGCCACAGTATCCCAGGCGTAGCTAGGGACGGTCTGCCCCAGGCCGCACATTTTTGGGGGTGGCATAAGTACAATTCGTGTGTAAGCAATAGGTTTTAGAAAAATTTTTATCCACAGATGCTTCAAAAATAATTTTCACAATGTCCTTCTGTGATGGTATCAGGCACAGCAGTTGAAATTTATGAGGCAATAACAAAAATAAACATAAACATTACACCAATAATAATTTCTAGGAAGATAAACAACTAATTTAAAATTTTTAATTTTGTTTCATTATCAATCCAAATGCGTTCTTACACTGCGCAGAAAACATCCCCACCTATCACTTGAACACTACACCGGTTCTGGTTTTCGCAGCGTAATTATATTAAACCAATAATTAGAACACGGCTTATCAGTGCGTCTATATTACATTCTTGTCTAGTATAATTATATATGAAGAATTATTGCTGTTTCTCTATATATGAATAAATCTATGTAAAATTTATCTTAATTTTTCTCTATATTTCATTTTAATTTTCTGTTTCAATAGGTTAACATATTCAAGGCAGCAAATTGAAGCACCGCCCTGCCCCAAGTGGCATGAACTCTAGCTACGTCACTGATCTCAGGTTTGCTGCTGAAACCACTGAATATCAGGGCCTTTCTTTTATTTAAAATGGCAGTTAGGCTTATGAATGTTTTAGCTGTTGGTCTGTACTCATGCATTATGGGGCTTATATGTTTTTCTTTGGCCTGAGTGAACTTGGTGACTTGCTGATTTTCATGCCAATATCCTTAGATGGCCACATTCCATTTGCAGGACTTGCTGCCTTCCCTCATTGGCTTTCACAAAGGCTCTCCATTGACCCTTCCTCTGACATTTCAAATACTTCTTAACATATACAGGATTTATCTAGAAAATGGGTCACAGCAACTCATTTGTTAGTGTGTCACATCTCCATGGAACTTAACAAGACTGCGGTGGAAGTGAGTTTTAAGCTTCACCCTTTGGCTATGTACCCTTTTGTGTAATATAAGGTTCATCCTAAAGACAGGTGAGACAGGTACACTAATTATTGTAAACTGACCAGCTGTGAGTGCATATAGAAATGCCCTTAAATATTTTCCGGAAGAAGTGGGTGTCCCATGCAGAGATGACTTCTTGTTTTGTACCCAGCTCTGCTGTGATGGACTGTGCTTTCCCATGATCCTGTAAAGAAAAAAGGCTGATTTCATTAATTAGAATAGTGTTTCTTTAACTGTATTATTCTATATTATCCATTTGCCATAATGTCCATAACGTCCATCCAGCCATTAATTTATCACCTAAGCCTGCATTTTATGTTACGTAGTAACAGCCAATGATCAAGGCAGATATGAACCCTGAATGGGGCACCAGATCATCACTGAGTACACTCATACTGAAGACACTTCAGAGCTGGTCATCCAGCAAGCTTCTGTTTTTGGGGATGAAACTGGAGCACGTAGAGAAACCCCCACAGAGAGTGACAAAGCTGGGAATTCAATCCAAGCACTTGAATGAATGGACCATAATGCCAGTTTGTCACTCTTGAAATGATGATGCAGAGTAAAATATTTCATTGGAGCATGAGGTCCAGTTACTGAGTTAATTAAAGAGTTTGCATGTTCGTCTTACTAACCAAAGACATGCTGTTAAGCTGGCAGTATCATGTACTGACTAAGGCACTGGACACTCCAAGATTGCTGATTCAGTCCCTCTTATTGACACGCTGTGTGACTATGAGCACATCACGTAGCTGTAGAAAATGCATGTAAATGCCTGTAAACATACCTTGACAGGGTGTTTGCTATAGAAAGGCACTATATAAAATCAAGGTTATGTGTTTGCTTAGGATGATTAACAAATCTAAACTTGTCCTATCTAGGTATAGTAAGTATGGTCTTCAGACCACCAGTTTTCTCTTCCCAAGTAGTTGCCTATCCTGGCTCTGACATTTTGGTTCCCCCTGACCTGGTATGTAAAATAAATGAATGAGGATTGTTAATTATAGTATTTAACAGATTATTCTTCTTTCATTCATTTTCCAAATCAGCTTATTCCAGTTGCTGGTCCTGGTTGCATTAGGTGTGAAGAAGGAGCCAAGCAATGGACAGGATACCAGGGCACACTCACACACTCATTTGTGAGCCAGTTTAAAGACATCAGTTAACTCATACTCAAGTGTTTGGTATGATGACATAAGACTGAGTACTCTGAGAGCAGAAAACAAAATGGTGGAGTTAAAAGAAACTCCATACAGACAATGACTAGGCAGGGATTTGAACTCAGCACTTTTGGAGCTGTGCAGTGATACCACATAGGAATATCCTGAACACTTCAGGTACATTTTGTGGTTTAACTGTATGTAATGAGTCTTTTATATTATCATCATGATGTTTGTGTTCCCTCTTTATATCAGGAGAATGAAGTCCCTGGGAACAAAAAAACATGGGATGAATGTGCAAACTTCACACATTCAGTGATCAAGCCACCGCTCTTCTGTGAGTTGGCAACACAAACTGTTGCTTAATGGTGCCACTCCAGAACAGATACTAAAGTATTAAAATCTTTTAGAGTAAGTATCATGATATTTGCCCAGTGGCTGTTCCCTTAGGAAGTAACTTGAACCATTGCAATACGTAAGGAAAGTTTAATTGTTAAGTGACAGACATCTGACCAGAATAAAAAATGTAGATTTCTAGTAAAAAAATGAAGTTTTGAGGTAAGTTAGTTCTACTCAAGGCACAGGAGAGTGACGACATGTATCAATGAATTTCATTCTACTCTACTCACTTGGCATGATGATAGTGCGTCTATAAGCCCGTGTTAATCAGAATAAGTGGCGACCTGCATTTACACATGGGATATACAAAGACAACAAAGGTCATTTTGATACAGAGATCTTCATCGATGTAAAGCCACCAACCAGCAGAAGAAAGAAATGAATAAGGTTTGGTAGCAATTGGGAGGAGATATTCAACTTGGAATGAATTTTGGAGAGAAACGGGTTGTTATTCCTTAAAGCAGCACCATGCTTTTTCTTGAGCAACAACATTTACAGATCGCAGATTTCCACGCCTATTAGTTTTGCTTTGAATAATATTAGTCCAGCAAAGAAAGACAAAGCTGGCCGACTGGGGCCATTCTCTGGTGCACCTGTGTATCCAAACCAAACAGACATCATAATGGAACTGATTGAAAAGACAAGAACAACAAAGACAAGATTAGGGAAAACCATCTCCATTTCTTTAAACGTTCTGCTCACTCTGGTTTTGGGTTTCGTGTATTTCATTTAAGGCAAACTGAAACTTTATCACCTGTATGAAAGACAAAAGATAACAGAAAACAACTGTGAAGAGTGCACTAGCACTCCTAGAAATGATCACACATTACTTCTACAATCAGGATTTCCTTTATAAAGTATGCTAAAATAATCACATTCATATAAAAGACTGGAGGCTTTCAATCTGACAACCATATTTGATTATTGAAAACAACAACTGATCACTTTTGAGGGACAACATAACAACAAAATGGAAAATAATAAAATACTAAAAGAAGTAACAAAAACATCCCCTCATCATCAAACTCTGCATTTTTGGTTTCTTTAATATTTTTAAAGTAAGCATTGCGTTTTTGTGTGCTTTTAATATTCAAAGATCAGGGTATAACACAAAACTAAAACTCTACCTAGCCCAAATGTGGCATCAATTAAAATAAAAGAACATCCATTTACTGAACCCACTTAAACCAGGTCGGGGGCGCAGGTTTCAGAATCAGTCATGGCAGCACTGAGCACAAGGCAGGACCCAACAGGAAGGAGCGTCTGTGCATCAAAAGGGGTACATTCGGGTTTGCCAGCCTGTTTAGCTTCCATGTCTTTGAGAGGGAAATTGGAACAGCAGGAGGAGAATGTGAATATTCAACACACACATTGCTGCTTCAGAGGCTTGCGACATGTAAGTCAGCAGCACTAAGTACTGCACCACTTTGCTGCTTGTTGATGATTTGAAAAAGGCCATAATTTTTAGAATTCCTTACTTGGTGCAGGTTGAGCATAATAACATGCAAGTGGACTAAGCCAGCAACCATATCTCTGCATTTCAGAACAGGTAATGCACTTGAAGCTAAGCATGTTAGGCCTGGCCGGTACTTGTATGGGAGACCATCTAGAAAAAGCATTGGTTGCTGCTGGAAGTGATGTTGGTGAGGCCAGCAGGGGACGCTTACTTTATGGTCTGTACGTGAATCTCAATGTCTCAGTGCAGTGACAGGGACAGTGGGCTGTACAAATGACACAGTCCATCCAAAAGTCCTGACTCTCTCTATTCATAAAAGATCCCTGGGCATCTTTCAAAAGAGTCCTGGCTAAATTGCTCGCCATGGCCTGGTCATTCTGCCCCCCTAATTATCCCCAGTCTCTAACTTGCTGACCACCCCTCTCACCACTCCACCACCTAATAGCTAATGTGTGGTAACCTTGTCCAGGTGGATGCTACATATTGATGGTGGTTGAAGTGGTTCCCCACTACCTCAGTAAAGTGCTTTGGTTAGGTTTTAAAAGTACTATACAAATGTCATTAATTCATTCTTAAATGTTGGAACATTGGTAATTTAAGTCCCAGAAACAAGTTTCTGTTCTGTTTTGATTATCATATTGGTGACAACCACGGGCGCCATCTGAATCCATTTATTCCCAGACTGAATAAATTGTACTGCATATCACTCAACTCTTCTATGATTAGCAGTCAAGGCAGATTTAACACAAAACCAGAAGAAACAAGTGGAGAAATTTTTTAGCAGTTTTACATTTAAATATATTATTTACTGAGGTGATGATTGCATCCAAACTCCTTTACAAATCATCTACAGACCGTGTTTGTGTAATGGTTATGGCCCTCGACTTTAAACCCCAAGGTGGCCAGTTCAGTTCCTTCCTTTGCCACATTGAAATTCACTTAATCTGAATGTGCTGTAAATGTAGGAAATGCAAGTAAACCAATATAATGTATCTTGACTTTACAATTTACCTTGGATAAAGATGTCAGCCAGTTATGTACAGTATATATATATATATATATAGATTTAAGTGACTGTGTCATACTTCACGGTTCAGAGACTTAGTTTACAGTACAAGCTGACTCTCACTCACCTGGGAACTTTGCTTACACAGTAGACATTTAGTCTAAGCTGGCGTCGGATCAAATGACACTGACACCACAATAGTCTTTTGAGGTTCTGTTCCACTCGTTTGAGAAGAGCACTCAATGCAGATGGCAACCGATTGCACATAAAATGCCTGCGGATGTGAAGATACAGCCAGTGTAAATATGCCTGTAGTGAGCTCGCTTCTAAATCTCTTTACAAAAGCAGCTAAAAGAATTACACTTAAAAGTAATCAGATGGTGGTTTGATAATAAGCAAAAAGTAAACACAAAGAGTGAATAAAAACAGTTCTTAAAAAGGGCTTATGCAGATAAAAGCAAACATACTCAGAGTCCAGCAGCCTACACAGATTATTAAAATGAAGTGCATTTTTGAATACAGTACAGAAGAGGTGCTTCTACTGGTGGGATGAAACTGGAGGAGAGCATTTTGCCAATGGTTCCTAATTAAACGTGTTCTGGCAGAACAATGCAGTAGATCCTTAGATACAGACTTCCTGTGGAGATGGTATAGTATAGCTTAATGTCTTTGTTTGACAATTAGCAAAAAGATAATGCGGTCCTTTCTGTGCTGATTAGAACCTGCAGGGTCGGATGGGCACTAGGAGGCTACATTACAGTACTGAAAAACAGTATTCTATGTGCCTTTAGCTGACATTTTGAGCAAAGCAATAGTTTTTTTTGTTCTTTATATTTAATATATTTATATATATCCAACGGGTGGATACATTGATGAGGGCCAGTGGAATGCTGAGCCAGGACTATCACTTCAAGAGTGGCCATTCAATTTAACAAGACGTCAGGCTCAGTTATGGGACACATTCTCAACCTGCTAGTGGAGATAGTGGAGGAGGAGAGAATGGAGATGAAACTGAGTGTCATTATGAACAATGCTGTACATCACCTCTCTGACACACAAACACTGAGGACTTTCATCCAATGAATTATGATTATGAAGACAATACAGGACATTTGATTGGTCAGATCTTGTCTGCTTTAATACTGATGTGACAGGTGATTAAATATTATGGATTAATGTAGCTATTGTCACAAAGCACTGTGTGCGACAATGAGGGCTATGCATTAATTATTTTGGTTAGTGCAGTGAGAAATTATTCACATCTTAAATATGATACAATTTAGTTTTTTTGTTTTTTTTTAAGTAAAGATAGAGTTGTGACACCTTTCTTTGTATTCAGTCTGATCAATGGGACTGTCCTAGGAAATGTGAGTCATATACTCAGCACTGCTTAAAGGTGGCCATCTCTCTATAAAACCTGCTTATTAAGCTCTGCTGCTACTTTTTATTTTTTCAGTCCTAAAAAGCCATACTTAAATATGGAAATCTTCTATATTAATACTTTTAATAAAAATTATGAAATTTAATTTTTGTTCATTTCTTAAAATGTTTTGTCAATTGTTTGATAAACAAAATGCCATTTATTGTATCATCTTAACCCAGGGCTGTCTTAACATATGGGTACAATGGACACTGGCCAGGGGTGCCAGGAGCATAGGGGCCCACGATGTTTCTGATGCTTATGTATGTTTCTGCTTACCTATCAAAACAGGGGCCCCAGTGTATTACTTTGCCTGGGAGCCTATGATGCTGTTAAGACGGCCTTACTTTGACCAAAGTTTTTATGTCACTAAGGTTATGAACCCGATAAGCCAAGTGTTAAAATTGGAAAGAGGCACAACATGCTAAGAAGCAAAAGGAGATCTCTGTTTAAATTTTATAATGTAATACCAGGGAATGGCAGGTACCAATAGGGGACAAGCAAGAACATAATCAGAAGACATGTGAAAATTTCAAATGTTGTTGTTGTCCGCATATTGATTTGGCAAAATTTTACACCAGATGCCCTTCTTGATGTAACCTTCCCCATTTATCTGGGCTTAGGACCGGCACGAAGAAACACACTGGTTTGTGCATCCCCTGTGGCTGGGTTACATGTGTTACACGTGAAAATTTCAAGTATCAGGAAACTAGGGTGTTGTACCGTGTTAGCCATTATGAATGTAGAGAAAAGCCAAGCAAAATGACACCTTTTATTGGCTAACTAAAAAGATTACATTATGCAAGCTTTTGTGGCAAGTCAGGCCCCTTCTTCAGGCAAGTATCAGGAAAAAAATTCAAAGAAAGCCAGTTGACCAAAGCGGAAGCACTAAGGCAAGGAAGTAATCGAAAACATAAAAAGTCCTAAATCAAAAGTCCTAGACTAGCTTTGTTTTCTTTACCCCCAACTCTCACTACTGTATTTTTTTATGATCTTAGACAAGTTCGAGCGCTAGGATACTGAGTGCTACTACTGCCATCCTAAACAGGCTCCACACAATTGATCAAGTCACATATTACATCAAGGCCCGATCACATGGTTAACAGCAAACATTGTTGTTACCATAAACCATGGGTGCATCACAAAACGGTGATGGCAATGGCAAAAAAAAACTTCAAACTGGTGCTGTCAAGACACCATTGTCATTTGTTAAAATAAACAAATAATGAGAAATGCAATAATAAAACTCTCAAAAAGTGCAATAAACAATTCCAGGGAAGCCACAACACACATCCATGACAACAAGCTCATGAGAAATATTCAACATGGTTGAACTGCACGTAGTTCCGTTGTAAGAATATAAATCACCATTTCTCTTCAGAAGAATGCACTATAAGTCAGAAGTTCAACGTCATGCAGGAGAAGTTCAGCAGTTCCAGGGTTGTCTCTTTTAATGCTGTATTTACTTATGTTTTCAGTGCATTTCACATTTTGAGCAGTTAAGAAGGCCTGAACACATATAAAAATGAAAGACAAAACTTCTTTGTTCTTTTATGTAGCTACTTTCTAAAGCGGGGTGCCAAAATAGTCAGTACTGTAGTGCCAGGAATCCAGATTTGTAGGTTTCAATTCTGTTCTCGGTTGTAGTCTATGTGGAGCTGGCACACTGTCACCATATCTGCATGGACTTTCCTCCCATATCCTCAAAGACACGCATGCTGGCTTAATTGGCAATTTCAAATGGGTCCAGTGTAAGTGTTGGTGTGTACATGAGTGGGCTCTGACATCTTGTTCAGGGTAGGTTCTTCCTGACTTGCATCTAACGCTACCAGAATAGGCATTCTCCCATTTGACCCTCAATTGTATTAAGTGGGTTTAACGACTGTTATTTCATTGAACTTTTTACAGCCAATGCCATTTCAAAGCAGTTTGCATATGCAGTGATTCTTACAGTTTTAGTACAGCTCATAGTCACAGATCATTCAAAAATGTCCAATTCCTTAGCTACAAGGCAACTACAGGGATTGAAATCTGTGTTTACCTGTTAGCACTGTGTTCTTGTAAGCCTTTGTCTAAATGAGTTAACATCAGACATATTCACAGGCTTATGGACAATCAGTTCCTGAGACACATGAGCCTTTCACCCTGCAGAGTCTGTAACCTCAAGTATGAGATTAACTGAAAATGATTGTGCTGTTGATCATTGAACTGGGAAACTATGGGAAAACAAAGTGTGCAAATTAACTCTTTTCTTGTCTTAATTTCACAGATATGGGAAACAAAATGAGCAAACAACTTATTTACATTAATGTCACTCACACGTTCATTGTTTGCAGGGGATGAAAATGTAAACAAAACAAATTGAATGGAACTGGCTTAAATCATGTCCTGTATTTAATTATAAGGCTTCTAGTGATAAGTGAAACTGCTGAGTTTCGTTTCACGTATAGTTTTGCAATAGTAGGGTGTTAAACCGTGTTAGCCATTATGAATGCAATGAGAAGTCAATCAAAATGACACCTTTTATTGGCTAACTAAAAAGATTACAATATGCAAATTTTTGAGGTGGCCAAGGGGCCTGAGCTGCCTCGAAAGCTTGCATATTGTAATCTTTTTAGATTATCAATAAAAGGTGTCATTTTGCTTGACTTCTCATATAGTTTTGCGAAATTGTCCCTCAAATTAGTTCTGCCTGTGTTTTTAGCCACTGTGTTTTGGGATTTTTTAGGGATTGTAATAGTTTTTTGGGGTGGAAAGCTAGGAATATTGTTCTCTAATTGCTGTTCCACAGCCAAAACCTCCAGTTTCCTTCATCAGCTGCCTCCCCGATCTCCCTGGGCTCCATCATCTGCCTTGTGCACTGCCTGCATCACACCACTCGTCTGTTGTCAGAGGTTCACTTTCCCCAACACCGTACACTGATCCTGTCCACGATATTTCTAGAGATGCACCCAAGTCCAAGCAGTGGAGAAGTACCCCAAAGTGCTTACTTTAGCGTTAGGAGCGTTAGGATTAGGGCTTGGGTTAGGTTTAGGGTTAGTACTCTGTAGTAGTGCTCCATTCTCTACCCTACACCAGGATAAATGGATACTGACATTTATATGGCACAAATTCTGCCGGTCACAGTTAAATTTTATTAACAAAGGGAAAATCTGAGTTTAAATGAAAATTAAATTTTGTGCAAATTGTTACTTTATTAGTAACTAGACAAAGAGCCCATTTCGACAACGTAAGATGAAACGGGCACGAGTGGAATAGTAATAAGTATAAGCACCACAAACCTGATATAGGTGTATTGAATAAATACGTAATTGAATCAGAATGCGTAATTAGGCCTCGAGCTGTAGTCGAAATCGCCTTTCAGGCCTCTAGAGCTTTAATCGAAGTCGCCTTTCTCTTTGAATTTTCGCGGCCATAAATCCGCTGCCTGCCGCAATGTCGATCTTGTAAGGCTTTTCGGGCAGCTGCGCAGAAGGCGACTGCGCATCCGGCTTCGGATGGACGTGAGTGAGTGAGTGAGTGAGGAGGCTGGCACATTATGTATTAAGATAGCTACAAAGTATTTTCTAGATCATTTTAATCAATCCATTCATTTTTATTTTATACGAGTCATTTCATAACAAACACTCCAATTACTAAGTGTGTTATGACATTAGAATCAACCTCACAGAGGGGAACATGGTTCTGTTGTGTGGCAGCATCATGGATCTTGGTTCAATTCAAAGTCAGGGTACCTTTATAAGTTTTTTGCATATCTGCATCTGCTTTTTCAAGAGGCATGAAGAAAAAAATGATGATGAGTAGGCAAGAGTTGTTTTGACTAAGTTAGTGAGTAAAGTGAGTATCGGTTAGCATGCCCTGTTCTAAATTAGCCATTTCTCCTAGGATATATTCCCACTCCCTGTAACCTACAGTATAAACAAAAGACATTGAAAATTGATACAAAGATGAATCAGAGGAACTAAGCAGTGCACAAATGTTGAAAGGTAAATCCAATGATAATGTAGAACCACAATACAAAGTATGGCCCATACACTGAAATCTAAAGAGAACACTGAATATGAATCTCAGCTTTGATGTGGATGGATTTCAGATATTCTTATGATACCCTCTGGGTCAATTGAAAGAGATTTACAAACAAAACTTACCATCCTCCCAACTTGCTTAACCCAGTTTAGAGTTGCAGAGAATTGAGGATATACCAGCAGCATTTGGAAAACAGAAACCAGTCCTGGACAAAATAATATGATACTAATAATCTCTCTATTATAATAAAACAATCCTGGGACGAGACGTGACTTTTTCAGAGAGATACTTTCAAGTCCTGCAAGACGAGACTTTGTGCCAAGAGATTTAACCACGCCCGGGGCTGGAAATAAAAGACAAAGAGTAGATGACAAAGTAGAATGTCATAAAGAATTCAAAAACATTGGCTTGATACACATGCAGAGCAGGTTAGAGATAATGAAAGTGCTAAAATTCGAAAGTGTCAAAAAACTGATAGTAAAGATCACATTAGCGGAAATTATTACTCGGTGACATAACAGAACAGCAAAAAGAGATTGAATATATTGTTCTGATTTAAACTTTAAGTTGGGGACTTGTAGATTGTCTAATTCGTGTTGCCATCAGGGAAAAGTAGTGTTTCTTCCCAATAAAGATGCGTGTCCACGAGAATTAAAAGATTTGTTGTTTGGTGAAAGTGAAATCCACATACGCAAAAGGCATAGATGCGAAGTGGCTGGCACGTAGCGCAGGCCAGGGGGGTTGGCGAGCAAAGCGAGCAGGGGGCAAAGCCCCCTAGTATTAATTAAAATATCTTTTGATGTTGTGTGTTAGGTAACACCACAAATTAGACATTAGTAGAAGTATTATGTTGATATCTAAATAACTGGGGATTCCCCTAAGATCTATCTATTATTATTAGCAGTTGTAGTAATATTATTTTAAGTAGGAATATAAAAAATGGTTTTCAGAATCAACTGCAACTTTAAAAACATATGAACAGATGTGGACAGAAAGTGAGTATGACAAATCAGAATGAGCCTTCATCTAGAGTTGAGCAGCCAATGAATAGGAGTGCCCATGGAATTCCAGAATGAAAGTATCTCCAGTGTCTCACATTAGAACCTCACTGACAAGAACAGGTCATTCAGCCAACAAGCTCATCCAGCCTATTCACCTGGATGGTCCATGTTTAGGTTGGAAGGGCCCTGAAGAACTGCTTTCCACCACACTACTTGGTATTTTATTACATAGCAAGCACCATGTGGAGTTTGAATGTAGAGCTTTACATGTGAATAGATGGCACTTGGCACTTGAAACTTGGACAGGATGTGAAGGCAGCTGAGGCCGTTGAGTGTTTGTATTGCTGATACTTTTGATATGTGCTAGTAGTTCTTTAGGAAAATAATAGTAAAATATCTAACATAAAAGACAGCATATACTGTACTAGGGGGGCTCCGCCCCCTGCTCGCTTCGCTCGCCAACCCCTGGTGTTGGGAATGACAAAGAGCGTGATGTATGAATGAGATATAGAATAGTGTGACGGTGTAGATGATGCAAATAGAAAGCAAACAATAAAGTGTGTGGCACAGTGTAAAGGTTTATTGGAAAATTTCTTTGTACACGCCGTTTAAGTGTAAAAGGTAATTCCAGGTCAGAACTTGTAAGGTCAATGAAGATGGTCATTATCGTGATCAGAGTCAACTTTGTCAGAGCTTAGAAAGAGTTGTGTCTCTCCAGGAAGTAATGGAATGACTTGGGTATTTATGTTTTCCACATTAATATTTTTTGGACATAATATAGTGCGTTGTGTTAAAAGGGGCATTTGGTCTAATGAGATTGCTGTTCCAAATGTCTCTGTAACTAAGTCGTCGCAGATAAAGGCTTGAGGAATTGTAATAATATGTGGCTGAAGTCCATCTGTATTGGTGAGTGTACCATCTCTCAGTTGTAATAAGCAATTGTTATGATCTGGTTCTGGACATCGTATCTTTTTTACTAACTGTATCTTTTGAAAGCAATGCCAATTGTCTGCGTATTTTAAGGTGCACTGAACAATAGCTGAGTGCATGGCATCTGGAAGAATAGCTAATCACTGTTTAAAATCTCCTCCTAATAAAAGTACCTTTCCTCCAAATCGAATATTATTATTCATAAACGTTTGTAGAAGTTTATGAATGGTGTTGAGTAAGTGACTTCATGCCATTGTACATTCATCAATAAACAACATTTTTTGAAGACGGATGTCACGTGCAGTGCCACCGTTAATGTTCATAGTGGATACCGATTTGTAGGATCTAATGCAGTTGATAAAGATTTCACTTTCAGGTACATCGTCAGTTAGAATCTTCTGTAGATATTCAGTATATGAATGTAAAGAAGGCAGTCTAATTTGACCCTTTTGACAACAACGTCTAAATGTATTACTTGTATTGCCAGTTGTTTCTTCAGGGAAGTGAACTGAATGACAATGATTGCAAATGACATTCATTAATCCGAATGAATTTTCCCGGTGTATGTTTTGCTTGTGCCGTTTGAGAGGCGCGTTGTTGCATATGTAGTATTTGGGACGTGTTGTTTTGGAGCTGTAATCGATTTGCCTGTGCTGTGTGAGACGCCCGTTGTAGCCTTCCTTGCCATTAACGTATGTCTGAGACGGGAGGTGTTTCGTTTTGAATCCGTGCCTGTTGCGATGCAGCACTTTGATTGATAGTTTGCGTCATGTGGATCCAGGATGTAGATTTGTGCATATTTGCGTTGTTGATTTGTTTCAGGGTGCACTGTTCCAATGCGATGCAGTATTTGTGCACATATGGGAAAGCAGTATGGGCCATTGCCTTCTGGTGGCCTGATATTTACTAAAAGCAAATGAACTATTGTAGGATCTAACGCAGTTCATAAAGTTTTTACTTTTAGGTACATCGTTAGTTAGAAGCTTTAGTTGAGCTTTGCGTTTTTGGAGTCGAGACATTTTTTCTTTTAGAAATATGGATAAGTAATAAGAAGTATTGCACTCACTGTTAATATGGAGACTTTTCTGCGGTTGAACGGTTAATAGTGCCTTATTGTAATGAGATCCACCTATGCTGCATAGCCGTCTATTTTGTTGTTTCTTTCGTGTTCGTGTGTTTGTTCCTGTTATCCTTTCCTTTTCGTTTTGTACCCGTGACCGTGTATTCATGACTTGTTTCTTTCTCAGCATCCGAAATATGGATAAGTAATAAGGAGGGTCGCAGTCACTGTTAATATGTTTCCTTTTCTGCAGTTGAACGGTTAATAGTGCTTTATTGTAAGGAGATCCACCAATGCTGACACCTATGCTGTCTAGTGTGAAGGTGCTGACGTTCACTTTAGAATATGTGGCTTTGGGTATGACTTCTTATGGATGTGGGTGGGGGGGGGGGGGGATTGTTGGGGATTGTTGTTGCGCGAGCGTCTTCTTTCTTTTTGTGTTCCTGTGTCTTGTTGAATCCCCCTCTTTGTGTGTGTCCCGTCCCTCGCTTGTAGGGTCTGTGGGGTGGTTTTGTGTTCTTTTTTTTGTGTTCCATGGGCTTGTTGAATCCCCCTCTTGGTGTGTGTCCCCGTCCGGTGCCTGTAGGGGGGGGGGGTGCCTTGCTGTTGTGCGCGAGCCTCTTTTTTTTTTTTTTTTTTTTTTTTCGGGTCTAGTTTCGTGTGCAATGTGTTTCGTGCTTTTCCTGCGTTTGTCTTTGCGCCTCTTTTCTCCTTTTTGTTTGTGCTCACTCCTTTTTTCTGTGGTCTTGTCCGCCACTCGCGGCCCCTCATCCGCCTTTGTCGCCCTCTTTTCTCCGCCTTTCTCCGACTCTCGCGGACTCTTTTTGCGCCTGCGCCTCTCGCGGCCCCTCATCCGCCTCTCTCGCCCTCTTTTGTCCGCCTTTCTCGGCTCCTCAGCCGACTCTCGTGGACTCTTTTTGCGCCTGCGCAGTACGTCTTTTTGCAGCTACGGCCCATGGCCGGATGTGCCTGCGTCCATCATCCGGTTTAGCATTCTCGGTTAGTAATATGGATATTATTTGACTTATGTTTGTGGTACATTATGAAAGGGATATGGTGGTGCCACTGCATCATAGGCCTCAGTTTATGCCAGTGTGCTTGAATGTTCTTCCTGTGTTCTGATTCCTCCCCTCCTGATAAACTCCAAAGATATCCTGTTAGGTCTATTTGGGAACACTACAACAACAACAACCCTAAATGACAAGAGCTTGGTAAGGGTGTGTCTTCAAAAGAAAAAATAGGTTATCTTAATCCAGAAAAATAATAAAATGCAGAGATAATGACATTTGGGTGTTTTTCTTTCATCGGGGTGTCCAAAAATAAATGAATAAATAAATCAGGTATGCTATGTAAGTGGAGAAGAAGGAAGACGAAGGGACAAGAGTGACAGGCCAGAATAGGCTAGAAAGACAGCAATTGTTTGAAAATAAAAACAGAGATTTAAAGGTTACTTTGTCATTCCACATTGGATGAATATATGATGACATATATGATGAGATGGGTGGCTTGGTAGATAGGAGGTTATAAACCATACATCCATAATCTAACATTAATTGTAAATAAATGAAAAATTGAGAATAAAAATGAACACAAGTGTAGCTATCCTCCCTCACTAGCTGGCTGCTCGCATGTAAAGAGAAGTGCTTAAAAAACCAAGCAAATTAGCAACATGTACAGGGTACCTGAATGGACCTCACAGTGCCACTGACTTCTTCTGGTTTATTCCAGACCACCTCTGACTGCCCTCCAAGCTCCAGGCGTGAGTTTTACTGTAACCAGTGACACCTGGAAGACTGTTTAATTTTTAGCAGCAATAAGCAAGTCACTTAAAGAACACCTTCGTGTTAGTGATAATGTAAAGGCAAACCTTAGCTGGTTACTGTGAAAGTATCCTAAAAATGCTCGCCTAATAATATAAAGTAGCTAGTAACCGATGACACAAATCTGATATTTAAAAAAAAAGAGGTTTAGTGTTCACTCATACTGTAGGTCACTGATTGATACCGTCCTGTACTAACTAATCGAGAATAATGATGCAAGTCCTGAAACTAGGCATCTGTCATCTGACCCTGATTTTCTAATATGGGGTCACTGGGTGCCCTCAGTGGAATTAATTTTCACTTACGTTCTTACGTTCTTCACTTATGGCCTAATACTCTTCTTTTTCTCTGGGACTGAATGCCATGCTGTTAATACAGGTGGTCTTGTGACATAAACTTACAGAGTTTAATGGCTACTGTATTGTGCCCAGTTTCTTGTTTTTCCCTTCTTCTATATACAGTAATTGTTCTTGTACAGTCTTAGTCAAAGGTTTTTAGAATGACACAAGTATTGGTTTTCACACAGTTTGCTGCTTTTGTGTTTTTTAGATCTTTTTGTCAGATGTTTCTATGGTATACTGAAGTATAATTACAAGCATTTCATAAGTTTCAAAGGCTTTTATTGACAATTACATTACGGTTTCTGCAAAGAGTCAATATTTGCAGTGTTGGCCCTTCTTTTTTCAAGACCTCTGCAATTCACCCTGGTATGCTGTTCAATCAACTTCTGGGCCAAATCCTGACTGATGGCAGCCCATTCTGTACAATCAATGTGGGTTTTTGCTTGTCCACCCACCTCTTGAGGATTGACCACAAGTTGTCAATGGGATTAAGGTCTGGGGAGTTACCTTGCCATGGACCCAAAATTTCAATGTTTTATTCCCCGAGACACTTAGTTATCACTTTTGCCTTATGGCACGGTGCTCCATCATGCTGGAAAAGGCATTGTCACCAAATTGTTCCTTGGATGTTGTGAGAAGTTGCTCTCGGAGGATGTTTGGTACCATTCTTTATTCATGGCGGTGTTCTTGGGCAAAAATTGTCAGTGAGCCCCACTCCCTTGGCTGAGAAGCAACCCCACACATGAATGGTCCTCAGGATGGGTTACTGTTGGCATGACACAGGAAATGATGGTAGCTCTCACCTTTCTTCTCCAGACAATCTTTTTCTGGATGGCCCCAAACAACTGGAAATGGGGATTCATCAGAGTAAATGACTTTATCCCAGTCCTCAACAGTCCAATCCCTGTACCTTATGCAGAATATCAGTCTGTCCCTGATGTTTTTCTTGGAGAGAAGTGGTTTCTTTGCTGCACTTCTTGACATTAGGACATCCTCCATAAGTCTTTGCCTCACTGTGCATGCAGATTCACTCACACCTGCCTGCTGCCATTCCTGAGCAAGCTCTGCTCTGGTGGTGCCCCCCGATCCCGCAGCTGAATCAAGTCTAGGAGATGGTCCTGGCGCTTGCTGGGACTTTCTTGGGCACCTTGAAGCCTTCTTCACAACAATTGAATCTCTCTCCTTGATGTTCTTGATGATCCGATAAATGGTTGATTTAGGTGCAATCTTACTGGCCTTACACATATCCTTGCCTGTGAAGCCCTTTTAGTGCAAAGCAATGATGGTCCTTTTGTGGCAGGGCTGAAATGCAGTGGAAATGTTTTTTTTTGGGATTAAGTTCATTTTCATGGCAAAGAGGGACTTTGCAATTAATTGCAATTTATCTGATCACTCTTCATAACATTCTGGAGTATATGTAAATTTCCATCATTAAAACTAAGACAACAAACTTTGTGAAAATTAATATTATGTGTCATTCTCAAACATTTGGGCACAGCTGTATTGCATGATCTCATATTTTACCCTGTTACTTTACTGTTACTGTGGTGGTGTGCCCTTCTGAAGGGTGCTATGTAAAAAAAAAACATCTGTTTAACCTTCTGAATAATTCACTCTAAAACAAGAGTGAAAAACAAGAGCCTGTGGCACAAGCAAGAAGAAGAGAGCAACAGTGCAGACAAATTAAGGTAATGTTTTCCTTGACTTCTAAATGGAAGTCAAGCCTGCTGTTGGCAGAGCTCTCTGACCTCATCCTCTTGTAACACAGAGAGTGTGTACTGTATATTCCTCCTTGATAGTAGACATTACCGTATATAGTACCAGACAGAAATATGCTGAACCAAAGCTAACACAGCAGAAAATCACGGGGGCTGCCTTGGAGACTCGGCTCTAAGTGCAACATCAGACTGCGACGTTCTTTATTTTAAATAGGGGTGCCTCGATGATCAAGTAGTTTAGTGTCCTACCAGTAGCAGGTGAGTGAATGAGCATGAACCTGTGTGAGATGATGGAAGAAGCCAGCAGAGCCCACATACTGTAGATGGGTCCAGAAGGTGCCATAGTCAGCAGACTGGGAAACGACATGCTGGCGGTGTTGCGACAGAGGAGAGAGAGCAATCACCATGAGAGAATGTGAAGGCGGGCAAGGTGAGGCAAGCCACAATTTGTCCTGGTGCCTAGGTGTGTATTTGGGCTTTTGGAGGTGTCCCTCATGGCCGCTAACAGCAGGGTTTTCGAAAGCATGCTATTGTTAAGAAATTGCTTGAGTTCTGTGTAACAATAAGCGTGCCTGATCACACCAGGACTTGAGCTGCTCATTCTGGGTGGTGTCTCTGTCTCTTCATCTTGGTGCCTGATACATTATGAATGCATTACATATATAGTATATACAAGGAAAAAAATATATAAGTGTAATATATTTATACACAAATAATAATACATATGTAAACTGTATATATAGTCCTAAAAATAAATATATTTATATATTATTGCGCAGAAGTGGCTGAGGGCTAGGATTTGAAGATGTTTCATGCCCAGAAGCAGGTTAGGCCAGGAGTTTAAAACACAGTTTGTGGTGATGGTACATCTGGAGTGGCCATGCTTGAGAGAGAAAGAGGGGAGCTTAGAAATGGAGGGCACTGTGTGGTACCTTCAATTGAAGAAGGGCAAATCACCCCACCAGGCTGACAGGCTTTCAATAGCTGTAATAATCAGACCGGCCCAGTCAGAAAACAGGGTTTGTTTTTAACTATTTATTGTTCCTTGTGCTCTCTGTTTTGTGTAGCCCTTTCCAGAATATTTTTGTTAATATAGGTGCGGTTTTGCCTCTGTTCTGTTTGCCTGTGTATAGAGTGCTGCCATGAGGACCCCCTCCTATCACAAAACATGAAAGCCAGACTAAGCCGAATCCTTGGTAAGAAATTATTAAAAATAATGCTTGGAAAGTTATGAATGAGTGAATGAGATATGAAACCCTTTAACCATCTGAATGTCCAATATTTGCTTACGCACGAATCAGCTAATGTCATGACATTCAGAATATTATGCCTAAAAATAGAATTATGAAACCAGTACCTTACTGATTTGAAATGGAGCGTTATGACGTTTTTATCTGGTAAAATCCAGAGCTGAAAAATGTGAGGAGTGAAAGTACAGAATTAGGAAATATTTCACAGTGGTTTTATTTACACAATTATTTCTGTGCTTTTTTTAACACCAGTTTCTATATTGCAATAAAGGTGACAAAGGATTTTGATTGTTCTTCTGTTTGCATTTCTTCTCCTGTTACTTGGAAAAAGGGCCATCACCTCACTGCTCTGGAGTCCTTAGTTCAATCCTGGCCTGTAGGCGTTCTCCCTGCGAGCAGGCGTTCATCCATGAGGTTCTTTGGCTTGGCTAAAGTGTCCCCTTATGAGTGAGGGTGGATGTGTCTGAGAGAGAAGCCCAGCAACGACCTGCTACTACACCCTGGAGACGTCACCTCTTATGTCCAGTGATGTGAACGGTTGTAAAACGAACAGATTCTACTGTTCCGAATTTAACTGATTAATAGAATAATAATTATGTGAATTGGCTAATGTAGACAACTTAGGTTAAGGTAAAATAATTGGCTTCTTAATTCTTACAGTAGTAAGATTACATTTTTATGTTTTGCCAACACTGTATTTACCTTTTTAAACTTTAATGATATGGGTAGGATGGTGCAATGCTAGTTAGCGTTACTGCATTATAGCTCCAGTGTTTAAATAATGTCAATATGGAATTTAAACATTTTTCACCAGTTTCTCTCCCAAATATGTGCAGATTTTGTTCGTAACTCTTGATTGGTTGTCCTCTAATGCACTGATGCCATCCTCAGGATTTGTTTCTGCCATGTGTCTGATGCTGTTGGAACAAACAGCCATTAAAGTACCCACCTCACAGCCCAACAGCTGAAATCTCGGCCTATTTCTTAATTTACATATTATTTCCTGGATACTCCAGGGTGTGCTTTATGGATGTAGCCTCAGCTACTAGTCTTTTCCGATTAATAATACATCACGTCCAGTCAAAAAGAAACTTGACAAACACAGAGACTTGTAATCAACAGAATGTTGAAAGAATGGGTGGGAGGACTCGCTGAGTATTTGTGTGCAGTTAATAAACAGACCCGAATGGCTGCCTACTTCCTTGATGATAAGGGGAGGTACCACGTTTGACTTAGAATTTGAAAATAACATCATTCAACCCTTTCTCTACATAGCAAAGATCTGTTTAAATTAATTTGCTTAGGGAAATATTGAAACTGTTCAGAGTTGCTGGAGCCAGAACCTACCTGGGTGCCCGTCAAGATCCAACCAGGACAGGGTGCCAGTTCAAGTTGGATTTTGTTTACCCGTGTGTAGAGGGTGCTGATGCACACATACATACTTACACTGGGGCAATTTATAGAGTCGCCAGTTAACCAAAACTGCTTGTCTTTGGTTGAATTGAAATACTCAGGTCTAGGGAACAACCCACAGAGCTACAAGGGGACATTCAAACTCCACGCAAACTAATATAAGTGCTGGAGAAGGAAACTGGGACTAACCACTCTAAATTAAAAAAAAATGAGGCATTTATGCTAGAAATATAAAAGTAACCACAGAAGACCCAGAAAATAAACATGCTGTTGTCCGTTCTTTATCAATATCTTAACATTCTATAGGAGCTCAATGCTACGGCTGGGGGTATATATTTGATAAATGAACGGGGACTTTTTGGAAAGATACTTGGTTGTGAACAAATACATTATTAACACAGCCATAAGGTCTTACCTTTACTCCTCTATTCATGTTCATACATATAATTCTTGCATTGCATTAAACAAACCAAAGTGTCAGCAAATGGTCATATTCCAGGTAAAGCACCTCACAAGAAATGTTCGTGTTGTTTGATGAAAACCAAGACTGTAGCTGTTTGTCATCTATTTATCACTCCATGCTTTATTTGTTCCTCTTGTTGCCATTACTGGGTCACAGGAATTGGGGCTCACGCGACAGAAGTGAAACCTGAAAATACGCCAGCCCATTGTAGAGCACACACCTAACACACCCACATTCACACTCACACATAGTGAGATTGTTCGACAGAGTTGCCAATCAGCCTACCAGCAGAGCTTTGATGAGTGGGAAGACACCAGAGAATCCACACCAAAACCTACACCGAGAAAGAGGGACATGCAAAGTTCATCCAAAGAGGAATCAATTGTGGAACTGTACTATAGGATTTGACAGTGCAACTCTATGTGCTGCGTTAATGGCCTCCATTTATGGGTGTCAACCTTGAGCAGCCCATCACGCTCATGTATATTTGCTCATACTTGGCAAAATCTCTTAAAAAAACATGTCAGCTTGTTATTTATAAATTGTATTCCCTCAATAATGAAAAAAATGTCCCCAGAAGCACTTGGCCAATTTCATTAAAAGTAACATACTGGTGCTGAATGGTCCACGAACGCTTTATGCAATTTCTCAATGGTAAGCATATGGTGTAGAGCATATTGAATCTGGCATCCCAGAACATCCCACATATGCTCTTTTAGATACAATGAAGGGTGCAGATCATTTTTAAACACTCCAGTGAAAAGATTTGATGAAAACAGCGCATTCCCACAACACAGCTCATCAATCATTATCGACGTAACCTCTGCAAAATATCATGAAGTCTTGATTTGATGAAGAACCTCAAATTACTACTATACTTCTTGGTAATTTATATCCATACATCTATAGTTCTCAATATGAAGAAAAAGCTTTTAAAGTTTCGACAAAATGTTCTATTAACCAGAATCAGATGTGTCTGTGTGTGGCTCAACATTGCCATGTGAGGTAAACCATCATATGGTGGGTGACAGCATCTATAACTGCTTCTCACAAACAGAAGATAAGGCCTGAAAAGAAGACACACTAGGGGCCATGCTGTTCAAGAATGTTGTCCAGAATGCATTGTTTTCCATGTGATCTCTATGTACTGTATATCACATACAGATCTTAATGTCATCAACCTAACTGGGAAAGTAAGAGAAGAAGTGGGACTCACGTTTACAGAAATTAAAGCCATCCAGGCTGCTTGAGTGTGACTTTAATTATTATTATTAGAATTATTACAAGGTTCATATACTCATGCTTCATTTATCAGAACATTTTTAATTTTACCAGAAGTTGTAAAAAGTATAAAGCTTTTATGTATACTTCCTCATCTTTACTTTTCATCTGATAATATAATGTACTTTTTACTTAAGTCTAGGGTGTTGTAGAGTATTTTGATTTGAACAGGCTGAATGTGTAAGTGGGATTCTGGTACCATCTTCAAACTCTCTTGATAAAACTGGCAGATTTGCTGCTGTTGGCAGTTTTTTGGTGACCCTCTAATATGCTACTGTGTGACTGAGTAAGTCACTAAGCCTGTCTGTACTTTGCTAGGAGAAAAATGAAAACAGTTGTAGCATATTTGTAAAATGACTTGGAATGACTTACTTTACTTACTCCACCTGTGGTTCTAGGCACACAGAGCAGCATCTGGCACATGGCAGGAACAGATCCAAGACATGGCACAAGTGCGTTAGAGGGGACACTCACTTGGGACCAAGCGTGAGGTCATAATCATAATCAACATAACCTGCACATCTCTGGGAGTGAAACTGTTCTCAAATGGCTTCCATCACCTGTGGCTCTTTGTGCTTCTTCCCAAGTGATACCAATGCTTTTGAATATTATACATCGTGTATTAGGTGGCTGGCTTCTTTTCCTCTTCTCTTAATAACAGCAATAAAAATGATTTTTTAAATAGCACCTTTACCATATTCAAAGCTCTTTAGGTCATATCCATCATTTTACTGTTTTGACAGGCTGCTGCTCCAAACGGTGTTCACTTGGCACTACATACAAAGTAAGGAATCAGCCACCTCAGACAAAAAAAGTCCTTGTTTTCTTTAGAAATCACTTATTTCCAAAATAATGAGCCTTCGCAAGTTAGAAGATAACATTCCAGTGGCTTCTCACATGTAATAAGTGTTCCAATTTCCGAGGCTTTCATGAATTTCTGAAACACTTTCTTTCACTCATCTGGGGATGCTACTCAGAAGTTGTTGCCGCAATTTAAAAAAAAAAAAGAAAAGTTAGCTGCCAATCTGACTTGGGGTGTGGGTGGTGTTGTACTGGTCAATGCTACACACACCTGGGTTTTGACTGTGTGAGAGAGGTCTGCATGTTGCCCGTGTGCCTTATTGGGTTTTCTTCTCACATCGCCAAAGATGGACATGTTAGGTTAATTGATGGCTCTCAGTTTGTTTCATTTGGGTGTCTAGAGAGGGCCCTGCAGTGGACTGGCCTCTAGTACAGAATCATTACTGCTTTGAACCCAGTGCCGCTGGGAAAGGCTTTGGACCACCATGACCCCAAATGAAATTACATGGATTTGAGAATGTTAACATTACATTATTTCACCTGAATCCAATGCTGGAGAACTGCTTTCTGAAGTTATTACTTCTCATGAACTTGCGCTCATTTCAACTGCTGTGTAAGACACGTTGTGCTGCTTCAGTGCTTAGTGGTCCTCACACCTACAGGAGCCTGAGTTCAAATCCCTCTTTACTCTATAGCCTTATACTGTGGGCACCATCTCAGCACCAAGACCTCCTGCGACTTCCCCACATCTTGGAAAATCCTATTTGTGCCATGTTAACTGTGATCACTACTTCTTACTTACTGTCCTTTTCAGGAGAATTCTTGCCGTATTCTTTTCCAAGAGCCACTAAGAACACAGAAGAGGTCACTTCCTTACCTCACAATCTAAAATGGATTAAGGGAGGTGTGTAAACGACCTTATCAACACATCGTCTGCTGGACAAGAAAGTTAATTTTTAAACTTCAGAAACTGTATCTTAAGGAGACACCCCCTTGCTTGGATTTAAATCATCCCATCAAAGCTCCCGCTGCAGGTATTTAAGGCTGCCAGTAGCCTCTCATTCTGAGTTATGTGCGAGGGAGTCGGCGGCGTTGAACACAAAGAGACTTTTGTTTGGCACTCCCTGACTTTCAGCAGCTACCTGATGGATGCCGAGTACTTCAATTGTCAGTAGAGACTTCTTTAGACAGTTTCTTCTTTGTCCATAACCAATTGCTTTTTGTAGATTTTTTCTCAGAAACCATTTTTTTTTTAAATTTTGTTACTTTATATCAGAGCTGAAAGGACATCAAGGACCCTACTGCCAGTCCCGCCTGGTAACGTGCACAACAGTCAGGGTAATCTGGCATTCTTAACCTTGGTTCCAAAAGAACTGCTGGTGCTCTGAACAAGACTGTTTTTCGTCTGAGCTCCTGCACTCTGACAGCCTCTGACTGCACTTTTGGATTTTGAGCCACTTCACAAGCCACACCAGCGTCAAAGTATCTTCATTTTTTACTCCACCCTCAGCTCTGCAACTTGAAAACATGCAGAGCGACATGAAGGTGTATTCCGAAGTAGGGAAATTTGTGGTATGGGACTATGTGGTGTTCGCTGCCATGCTGGTCATTTCTGCAGTCATTGGCATATACTACGCAATAGCTGATGGAGGACAGAACACCTCAAAAGACTTTTTGATGGGCGGTAGAAAGATGACAGCTGTCCCAGTAGCCTTGTCACTGACTGCCAGTTTTATGTCGGCAGTCACTGTCCTGGGGACTCCTGCTGAAATTTATAGAAATGGTGCCATGTTTAGCATCTTTGGTTTCACTTATGTTTTTGTGGTGATCATCAGTTCAGAGATTTTTGTTCCAGTGTTTTACAGACTTGGCATTACCAGCACCTATGAGGTAAGCAGGAGTCAGAACACAGATTGTTTTAAAATGGCAAGTACAGGTGTACAAGTCTCAAGGCATCTAGAAAAGGTTTTGTATTAACAATGGGTTTTTTTGGGCATGTAAAAATGTATTATATACAGTATAGTATATTGGAATAAGCTCCTAATTAAAAATAAAATACAGAAAACTAATTGGGAAAATAATTAGTTGTGGAATCTAACAGGCAAATACATGGCTGAAGCAGCCCTAGTTTCAGAAAGATTGATAGATAAGTAGATTAAAGGAACTATATACAGTAATCGGTATGACTTTAACATAGATAGATAGATAGATAGATAGATAGATAGATAGATAGATAGATAGATAGATAGATAGATAGATAGATAGATAAAATGCACGTGCTTGAATGTATTAAACTGAGCACAAATGATTAACCATACTGTACACATATAACCTGAGCACTCATAAGTAACTATACTGTACATCTATCTATCTATCTATCTATCTATCTATCTATCTATCTATCTATCTATCTATCTATCTATCTATCTATCTATCAAATGTGCAGTTCCATGCCTATTGTTCTTGCAGCCATCTATCTATATTTATGTATTTTTTTATTTGGGTTCCCTGACCCTAAATTGAATTAACTGAGTTCATTTGGATAGATAGCTGGACATGCAGTCATCTGATCATTCCCATGTCATAGCACAAATTCTGTTGAATACTTTCTTTAAAAAAAGTTGTTTTATGTTTTTGTAAAGAAAACTATGTAGTTATACCTATTTCAACCAACATTTTTTTTTACTGGATAGCACTGCTTTCTTACAGCTTCTAGTTACACACCCCAGCTTGGTCACTTCTCAGTATGGATCATGCATGTTTTACTCATGTGAAAGTTCCTGCTCTGGGTACTCCGGTTTTCCACACACATCCCCAAAATTATACTTGAAATTGTTTGGCCTCGTTTGAGAGAGTGCGGGTGTACACTCTTAAAAATACTGGCTCTTTAATGGCACTATATGGTTCTTTAATACGTTGTGTGGTTCCTCATAGAACCATTGCTTGACAAAGCACCATTTCATTCTGGGAATGGCCCTTTACATATCAAGTTGGTTCTTTGTGCTTTGAAAAACTTCCTAATATGTAGAAAAAAATGGAAATCCTTAATGTATGGTAGGCTACCTGGCATGACACTAATAAATTAAGAAAATCTGAACTTAGCCTGTGTTAAGAGTCTGTTCTAAATTATGACCCACTGGTTATTTACTGCATGGAGTCTGTTACACATCCAAATAAATAAAGGTTCTTTCTGTAACCTTCATGTGGATGAGTCTTTGGGGAACCAAAAATGGCTCCCCTATGGCTTTGCTCTGAAGAACCACTCTAGGGTCTTTATCTTTAGGAGTGTATGTAAGCTCTATTATGGACTTGTGCTCCATCACACCTTTCTTTCTAGATTGTGCTCACTTCTGTCTTTCTAAACCCAAGAGTGACCATGCCAGATCTGCTGCCATGGACTGAAAGTCTGCACAGAATGCATTATTTTATACTGTGAAACACCAAGCCAAACCAATGGTAAAAATAAATACTGTTTATGCAATCACTGATATATACCTCTCCTCTTATTTAATGTTATTCTGCTTTGTTTTCAGTATTTAGAATTGCGTTTCAATAAAGCAGTACGACTTTGTGGGACCATCTTGTTTATCATTCAGACGGTAAGCTTGTTAATAAAAAATGTAATTTATTCATTTAATTAGCTGTCTTATAGTGAAAACAGATATGAACAGATAAAGCACAGTCTGTATTATTAGAAAAGGAGGCCATCGAAGAATTTGGTAATTTAAAAATGTCTGATCAGTGTTTATAGTAAACTTTAAAAGAAAACATTAACATATTTTTGGATGAATACATTTAGGTTTAACCACGGCCCTCCATGGGTGAAGTGTTTAGGAAAATGAGATGAGATTTACGGACGTTTGTAGATATAAGGCAAAACATTGAAGGTCAATAAGAATAATCACTCTGTAAGAACAGTAAATGTAAAAAGCAAAATAAATAAAGCAGAAGAATTTCTGAAAAAGCATAACTGACTTTACATCTGTACATGCTTAGGATTAAGTTGATTTGAGCATTTTTGCATACAACATATTAAATGTTTAAGAAGTTTATATAATTCACACAGCACTGGCTGATAAAGTGTGACAGTTTACTTTGGATCTTCAAGCTCCTAACATCCTGTTGATGACGAGAAGGTCCACCTTTGTTGAATTATAAGGACTGTGACTGAAAAGTTTAGCATACCATGTCTATGGGTTTATTTGTTTCTTCATTGCTTTTAAATGTCTTTTTCAGATTTTATACACTGGGATTGTTATCTACGCTCCAGCTCTTGCTTTAAATCAAGGTTAGTATTCCTTTAATAAGCATCCTCGTTGTTTGTCTTTAAAAGGTGTTTTCCCTAAAATGGGAATGTGATCGATTCTGTTTAAGTATAAGCTGTCAAAAGTCACAGAAATGAGGCCATGGGTTTAAATGTGAAAATTCAAAATATCATTGGCCCTCTTTGCTGTGTTTTAAAAGGTGGTTCAAGCAGATACACGTTTTTGGATTTCAAGTAGCTTTAATCACTTACTTGAAATAACTTAAGGAAATAAGCTTTTTATTCTCACCTGTTGCTCCAAGCTGTAAAGCTTGACTGCCCTAAGTAAGTAAACGTCACTTAAGCTAGCAGAAAAGGACGCTGCCTTTACCTTAATTTCACGGTAGGCTGCAATGTCTTCAGTTTTGTACATGTGGGTTGCATAATTGCATTTTGAATAAAGTGCTAGAAGTAGTAACTGCAGGAGTAAAGGAATAGGAACGGGGCCAGGATGGCCAATTATTAATGTACAGGATGTTCTGGACTCCATTAGACAGCACATGAGAGGCCATTTAGAGTACACATTGTCCTCTTCAAGGTATCATGGTACCCAACCTGCTAAGAGTTTCCTAACTCTTTAAATGTGTACAGGGGAACCTGGGGCCAGTTGGACAAACTTCTAAGAGGGGTTGCATCTGGAGTTCCACAGGGCAAACTTGAACCCAGAAGTAATCAAGAATTTACCTTAGAAACAGTTTTGGCACAGGGCTTTAAAGCTCCATTTGATCAAAGCTGTTGATCTTGGAGGAAGCGGGGTGAGTGGCACATGGCTTTGACTGGCAGGTGGAAAAAAGGCCAATGAGAAATGTGAGAAGGTCCAGAGGGTGATATAGAAGGGCTTATTGGATTTAAACTGAGAGTTAGGCATGCTGCCAGATAGACAGGAGTGCAAAGCCAATCTCGAGTTAGGGCCAGCTGAATGAACCTGGTTTTGTTTGGTCTGGTTACCTGTTGCTTTCCCCCTTCGTGGGTTTGATACTTTCCACGTTGTTGTTTACTATTAAGAAAACACCTTTTATATAGTCTTCCCTGGTGCTAGTTCTGTATGGGAATGGTTCAAGTGTGCTCCTTTATTGGTAGCAAATAGGTATACAAGATTGACAAAACAGTGCTTTAGTAACTATTGGTATTAGTCCATTGTTTTCTGGTGTCAAAAGGTAGTTGGTTGCCTTACTATAACCTCTTTATTGACTGGGGTCATATTCATTTTTATGGCTGGCATGGTGGCATAGTGGAAGTGCTGCTGCCTTGCAGTAAGGACACCAGGGTTCGTGTTCTAGGTCCTCCCTGCATAGAGTTTGCATGTATTCCCCGTGTCTGCGTGGGTTTCCTTTGAGTGCTCCGGTTTCCTCACACCATACACAGATATGCAGATTAAGTGGATTGGCAATTCTAAATTGGTCCTAGTGTGTGTTTCGTGTGTGTGTGTGTGTGTGGATATTTGCCCAGTGATGGACTGGCACCCTTTCCAGGGCTCCAGGGTTTGGTCCTGCCTAGCACCCTATGCTGGCTGGGATAGGCTCCAGGACCCTGAACCCCTGCCATTACCTTGTTCAAGAATAAGTGTGTTAGATGATGACTGACTGACATTCATTTTTATGTTTTATGTTTAACAGTTACTGGCTTTGACCTCTGGGGGGCTGTAATTGCAACTGGGATCATCTGCACTTTCTACTGCACTATGGTAAGGACTTCTATTTATGTTTTCCTGTGTAGCCTCCTATGTGATACATTTCATATTTAAGGTCCACGCTTATTTGAGAAGCATTGCTGGGCCAGATGCCAATCCACTTCAGAGCACACACCCAACCTCCCTCACCTCTGAGGTCCTGCACAGTCAACCATGCATTTGTGGCCTCCAGTTGGCTCAAACTGCACTGACAACATAAAAAGGAAGCTAATTAATGACGGCAGTGGCTCAAGATTATAACTCTGGTTCCACACATTTTTGAGCCCCTGCAGTGTGATCTCCTGAAAGTTGAGGTGAAGAAAAGAACTAGAAAATAGACAGGAAGGGGCAGTTGGTGGTTATTAGGATGTGGTCTCACATTTTTTTCCACTTCTTTCTGGGTTATGCGTAAGAATATCTACAATGTTGTTTATTTACACTGTCACTTATCGTAATTATTATTTTTTTGTTTATTTTTCATCCATCCACCATTTTCTGACTTTCTGATCGAGTTAAGTTTTCTTTAAATTAAAGTTTGCCTCATTCATTCCTTCTGCGGATATCTTCGTTTTCCCTTAATATCCATAATCTGACTTCCCTTCCTCCAGTACATGTGCAGTTTACCATAGATTGTGAACTACAGAAGGTTCGGGTTTTATTTTAACATTGGGTGAGAAGTAGGTTTATGTGTAATCCAAGGACTGAACACTACTTTGATCCTTGTTTTAGACTTTTTCTGAATACGGTCCTTCTATCCTTTTACTGTCTGTGCTGCCAGTTTAAGATTGCAGTGGCTGGAGGCTATTCTGACAGGGTGAAACATCCGGCCATACTAGCATATAAAACAGATGCACAGAACAAGATGGCATCACTGACTAGTGGGATGTTTGTCACTTTTATTCCCAAATTTACCACATACAGTATGTAGTATGGAAACAAGAGTAACTGAATAGACTTAACAGCTTTATTCTTTTGCTCCAACAACTGAAAGACAATGTGCTCAAGAGGGCTGGCAATGCTACACTTTTTTAGTAAATTATGTGTAAAAAAATATTTTTCAGCTTTGTTACCCCTCACCTTTTCATAGCCTTAAAGGTTCCCAATTTTTTGTCAACTAGCGGTTAAAAAAAAAAAAATTTTATGATATTTATGAATGGGGGCATTTGCTATTTCAGGGAGGCTTGAAAGCTGTAGTGTGGACCGATGTCTTCCAAGTAGGAGTCATGGTGGCAGGATTTTCTTCAGTCATTATCCGAGCAGTTGTGGTTCAAGGAGGAGTGTCCACCATTTTAAACGACTCTTATCATGGAGGACGGCTGAACTTTTGGGAGTAAGTATCTTTTACTTTTACTAATACATTTGAATTGTCAGGGCCATCACATATTTGCTGCTACAATTTGTTAGTGCTGCTGCTGCCTCATAGATCTAGCATTCTGAATTGAATTCCTGTAGTTGGTTGTTGTCTGTCTCTATATTCTCCCCATGGGTGTGTGGGATTTTCTATAGCTTATCTGGTTTACCACTCACATCCCCAAATACTTGGATGGTGGCACCTGGCCAGAGTGTGGGTACACACTTTTGCTTTTGCTCTGTCCAGGGCTGTTTCTTGCCTAATCCTACTGGGATATGCTCAATAATACATGGATGTGTATTGGATTAAGAAAATTTGAGAATGTTACTTTAACAATATTACATTTTATTGTTTAATATTTTATTGTTATAAGTTAATGAAAACTAAGACAAAAGAAGTTAATTAGCAGCAAAAAACGGTCACTAATGAAGAAGAGGATTAGAATGAAAACCTGCAGCCACCTGTGTCATAGACAGTCAAAAGCAATGGGCATGCAATAAAAATTAGATAAATAAGACACCTGTTGCACATTCCATTAGTACAAGATCAGAATATACTGTTACAGTTGAAATGTTGGAAGATATGTGCTTTGCTCAGGGTCACACAGGGAAGGAGAGGCAAGAATTGAATAAGAAACTTTGGGGTTTAAAGGCCAATGCCTTAGCCACAATACCATAAAGCCACCATTTCATCATACTAGCACACTGAAGTAAATGCATTAATATACCCTAAACTCAATCAAAGATTCAGAAAGTACAGAGAAGGCTTTTAGAAAATTCACTCAAAATGGTCAGGTATAGAGGTGCTGACTTTAGCAGTACGGTATGTATGTTCAAATAAGTGCAACCGATCAAGCAACAAACTCTAGACTTTAGGTGAGGTCAATTACATTAAAAACAAAGTACAATATAAAAATGTATCTGTACATTAGGCTGAAATATAAATTTCAAAATGTTCTTGCTTTGTGCATTTAGCTTTGACGTCAATCCACTGAGAAGACATACATTTTGGACAATAATCTTTGGGGGTATCTGTACCTGGACTGGGATATATGGCGTCAACCAAGCACAGGTGCAGAGATATATTTCATGCAAAACCCTGCTTCATGCGAAAATGTAAGTAACATTTTTTAATTGCTTTTTCATCTTTATTCTACACTCTAATTCATAGGTACTGAAGCAGTTTATTAACAAAGTGCATACCTTTGTTCTGGTTGCTTTCCACATTCCTAAAACGTGCTTGTTAAGTACGCCGGTTACTCAAATTGGCCTGGTAATTGTGAGCATGGCTGTATGCGTGTGAGCATTTTCTGCAGTTGATTGACATCCCTCTTGATTTATTCTGTCTGCACCCAAAACTGCTTTCTGATGGTCCAGATTGCTATAATCCTGTGATGGGAAAGCAAGTTCAGAAATAGAACAGAGATGTACAACAGGCTATCCCATTGCAGAAGACATCAAATTAGTATTGCACAAATTCTATCTATCTATCTATCTATCTATCTATCTATCTATCTATCTATCTATCTATCTATCTATCTATCTATCTATCTATCTATCTATCTATCTATCTATCTCTCTCTCTCTCTCTCTCTCTCTCTCTCTCTCTCTCTCTCTCTCTCTCTCTCTCTCTCTCTCTCTCTCATACTCTCTCTCTGATTTCACCTCACTTGATTCAGTGCTGGTGACAGCAGTAATGCATGGATTTAGACAGACCATGCCGCCTAGTCCTCAGCAACAATCCATCTTCGGAATTCCTAGGTGCTCACAAGCTGGCTGAAAAAGGTAAACACTCCTTGGGGGATCCTGAAAAATGCTGAGCTCTTCTGCCAGTTGATCAAGCCAGTTAAACCTCCTGTGGGAATTACTCAGGGGCCACTCTTATCAGATGGTGAGACCACCTCAACTGGCTCTTCTTGATTCAGAGAAGGAGTGGTTCTACTCTAAATTCGCTGACATTGCTGAGCTCTTTACCACATCACAGAGAGTGACTCAAACGATTCTCTCATTTTTTTGGCCCCCCAACCCAGAGCTGTGACTGCAGCTGAGGATTAATGTCTGATGGCTAGTGCTTCAACTTTACTACCCGACTCTAATACAATATTTTTTGATTAGTTTAATGATTGCTTCTACTCTCATTTGTGAACTTTAGCATCTCTACCTGGGGTAGCACTTTTCTGGCAGTTAACTATGAGCTCTAGTCTCGAGGTGACATACCCTGCTCCTGTTCATACCAGAGGCCACAAACAGCGGAGGTACAAAACCTCAGGTCTCCAAGCTGGACACCATCCAAGCCTCAGTAGCCCCTTGACTCCCCACCCATGAAAATCACAAACTTAATGCTAACTTTGTAAATACAGATTAAATTACAAGGACCAAACACCACACATGCAGAAGGTGGCTCAGACACCCACAGTCTTGTAACATGCTCAGTGGTAAGGATTCAGAACTGCAGGGTTGGATGAGAGGCAGAAAACACTGGTGGCAGCATTTTGGCATCTCTGTCAGCACGCCTTTTCAAAGTCGCATGAATGAGGAACATTTGATAATGTGTTATCGAAATAGCACACTCCTCTGTGCGCACTTGTGAAAGTCTGTTCAGGGGTATGAGACTCAGGATGATAGCCAAACCTTAGATTAAGGTAGGTTTATAGGGTCATTATTGTCACGTGTACAGAGAACAGTGAAATTCTTACTTGCTAATCAACATGCACCACGTTGCCACTGTCAGGCTTTAGGATTAGTGACTATAACAACCTTATCGTAAAACCTCTGTGGACCAAAATGTAGTCAACCCTTGCTCTGCAAAAGCAGATCAGTTCTTTAGAAATAATAATGCTTAATATTTGTCCACTTGTAAAATAATATTTTCAAAATAAGCCTACACATTTAAATAGTGGGATACAAACTATGAAATAAACAAGAATTCTTCATGAAACGTAAATTGTCCAAGTGGCAGAGAATCCTAGTGGAATAAAATTCTAGTTGCATTTAAAAAATCAAGATTAATGGATGTTTTAAAGATGCAATTACTCAAAAGATGAAACTGCATTCTTACTCCTGGAAATTGTGGGGGCTGGGGTGAGAGTTTCGATTGAATATTGTAACGCAGAGTGGCAAACAGAACAGCACATTGGAACTGTAAGCGCAAGTGTAAGCTGAGAAAACTTACAATTACAAAAATGAAGTGCCAAGAGTAACAAACAGCAATATTATCTTGCAAATATTCCTGCCTGTGAAAAACAAACGAGCGACAAATACTCATCTCACAGTGGGGAGACAGCTGAATGTTCAAATAACAAGACAACATGAGGGAATTTACAGAGGTGACAGAGGAATGTGCAGGACTACCAGCAATGAGAATGATTCAAATGAGATAGGATGTTAATCAGTATACCTGTAATTGTTACATGATAGTGAATCTAGTCACAAACAGCTTCTGCTATTTCAGTAGTTTTTTGGGCCAGCCTACCTGACTGTCATCATCGATAAGCATTATCAGTGTTAATCAGTCCCAAACAAGCTGATAATGGGTACATACAGAACTTACTAGTTTGTTTTTTTTATCAGCCATTAAATGAATGACAACAATGTTCCTGTACTTAGAGAGTGAGTAAACATTTGTGAACTTTAAATAAGACCTCCATGATTCTCTCCATTCCATTTGAAGTTGGAAGTTCTAGTTGGAATTTTCAATTTAAACGCCCCCTTCAGTCAAATTATCAACTCAAAAAGTTGTGGCTGGTCTGTCAAGTCTGAATTTCAGATCGTGATGTTAAACCAAAATGGCAACGTGCACTGTGAACTTTGGTGAAAGCTGTAGTAGCACTTCTGTCTATGTGTGTCTCATTAAATTATCTGTACACACAGTACTGTCCAACTTCTACCTGTTGCATGCTGCTGCAGTGTTTGGATACACAAAATGGCGCATAATGTGTTGTTGTCAGCTGCTGTTTATTCCAATGGAGCAAGCACAAGAAAAGTTTTCCTGGAATGCGTTTTTCGAATGTTTTACTGGAATGCAGTTGACGCGGGTGTGATGTCATTCCCAGCTCCGACATTGACGTCTGAGGTAAAAGGAGCACAGCATTAGACCAATAATCATAATATTAGAACTAATCTCTAGTAGTGAGCAGTAATACAGACTACATGTCAGTACAACTATAGACAACAATGGACGATATTTTTATTCCCCTGAGATTAACATAAACCAACTGTATAATATGTTATTAAAAATAAAACATTCTTCCATCCACTTCTTTACCTGCTAATACGATTCACAATCAGAGAGGGCAAACTGCAGACAAGGTGCCAGTCCATTGCAGGACGCACACTTCTACACTCACTCACACAGTCATCTAACACACTCTACAATTTACAGTTCATTTCACCAGTGAATTCAATGAACAGCACTTCAGTGTGTGCACATGATGTCAATCGTGCCTGTAGGGTAACCAAATGCAACAGATTTCCCAGAATACTCCTGTATCATATTATCTAAAAAACAATCTACTGTGGTCGAGTGAGGTATGACATGAGATCCAAAATAAATGTTGGGGTGCCAACTGAGTCATCCCGTTTAATAATGGTGCCAGTAGGAACAAAAGTAGCTCTCAGTGGCACAAAGAACAACCTCTGTTAATCAGTCAGGTCTGAGGTAGAGCTCCATCCTGTGCCGAGTCAACGTCCAAATGAGATGCCACCTTCTGAGAGCAGCTCGAATTTATTTCCCTTTGACTGGAAGGGGCAGAATCTGCTGCTGTCACTGGGCATCTTCTTGGATCTGTTAGTGACAGCCTTTTCCCTCTCGTTCTGGGGTGGTATTGCTTACATCAGATGAGCTCAGAAGGTGACCCTCTGACACACACGTGTGACACTACATCTGTTCTGGATTTTAAATACCACTAGTGTCTTAGACCACATCATTTATTTTTGATTCTACTGCACTGGTTTACTTCTACAGAGCAGAATGCGCAGTGGTACCTACTTTTGCTTCACAAATTCACAGGAATGGTTTGAATACCCTGCCTGGCCACTGCCTGTGTGGAGCTTGCACATTCTCCCAATTTCTGTATGGGTTTTTGTTCAGGTGTTCTTGTTTTCCTCTCACATTCCAAAGACTTTAGCATTATGTCGACAGGAGTTTAAATCACCCGATGGAAGTGTGAGTATTTGTAAGTGAGAGTGTGCCCCATTCCCGCTTGGTTTGTGCCTTGTGTGTAGTTCTGCTGAGATGGACTTCATCCACTATGACCCTGAATTGGATAAATCATATTTGAAAACGGATCGAGTGGTGTAGCATGGCATTCTGTGAAACCCTGCAAATAGTTTCATACACTTTAATTCACTACACCCTTGTAACTAGACAGATGTATGTGTGATATTAGGTGTTTAATAAAAAGGGAAGTTTTTGGAGAATAAAGAGACTGAGTGAGAATGACCACATACTGTGGTGATAAAAAGAGATGGAGTGACAATATGAATGACAAGAGTAAGAAGCAGGCATTCCTAGTTGATGCCTTTGGAGGTGTCCTGTGCACTTTGAGTGGAATGAAATTCTGAAGTTATGTAGTACACAGATTCTCAGTTGACACACAACATCTGGTATCCTGTTTAGTTTAATTTTACCTTGTTTTGTAATGTATATACAAGTAAAATAAAAATAAAAAAAACAAAATCGACCATTTTAACTACACATAACACTTTAATATGTTTATTTTCTTCTATTCAGGTCCCTCTATGTGAACCTTATTGGACTCTGGGCAATCCTGGCCTGTGCAGTTTTCTCAGGACTGAGTTTGTACTCCATCTACAAGGACTGCGATCCCTGGACAGCGAATATTGTGTCAGCCCCAGACCAGGTACCCCCACGGACCATCATATTAACTTGTGTGAAGATCTGAGGAAGGCAGACAGTTAAGCTCCTTAGTATATTTGTGAAATGAATTAAGTGCACACTGTAAACAGAAAGCATTGTAGGAGAACAGGCTCTGTTTATTTGTTTGTGCTAGATAAATCCGAAAAGACAAACTAACAAAGTACTGTACACTTAACATTTTAAACTATTCTAGAATATAAAAATGAGACAAGACTATTCAGTCTACCAAAGTCACTTAGTGAGCTAATAGCGAAGCTATCCCAATATCTCATCCAGATACTTTTTAAAGGTTGTGAAAGTTTTTGCTTCTAATGTTTCTGAGCCCTGAAATCCATTAACGTCTGACTAGTGTCATTATGTCAATTCTGTTTTTATATAAAAAAATCTGTATTAGATTGTTACATTTTTATGGACAGATTAAAATGGCTGCAAGAACAATAGGCATGGAACTGCACATTTGATAGATAGATAGATAGATAGATAGATAGATAGATAGATAGATAGATAGATAGATAGATAGATAGATAGATAGATAGATAGATAGATGAAAGGGACTATATGATAGATAGATAGATAGATAGATAGATAGATAGATAGATAGATAGATAGATAGATAGATAGATAGATAGATAGATAGATAGATAGATAGATAGATAGATAGATAGATAGATAGATAGATAGATAGATAGATAGATAGATAGATAGATAGATGAAAGGCACTATAAGATAGATAGATAGATGAAAGGGACTATATGATAGATAGATAGATAGATAGATAGATAGATAGATAGATAGATAGATAGATAGATAGATAGATGAAACAGAACTGTTCAACATAGGAAGGGAGTGGGCTTTTATAGGGAGGTTGGCGGAAGTGATGTGGTAATTGGGGATGGGACCAGAAAGTGATGTGGTCCTTGGGGCCAGGACAGGAAGTGACATCTTCAGAGTTGAGGCAGAAGTGATCTTTGTTTTCAGGTGGAATTTCCTGTGTCTGGTCTGCGGGGACAAAACAAGAGGGTTTAGTGCACCCCACCACCCTCCAGCTGGGCATGGAATTCCTTTCTTTAGGTCCCTGTGGCTGGCTCTCATGCGCACGTGTGTGACAATAGATAGATAGATAGATAGATAGATAGATAGATAGATAGATAGATAGATAGATAGATAGATAGATAGATAGATAGATAGATAGATAGATAGAAATTACTTCATTATTCACTGAAAAAATATTCTCTTTCTCCAACAGGAACATAGGACATAAAGTAATAACACTAAACAATAAAATGCAAACTTTTACGTAAGTGTAAGTTCCAGAATTAATTACACAAATAAAAATCATGATAAAATAATATAAATAAATAATATCTCTGTCCCGATGTCACGTGTCTTGTTATAACTGGCTAGGATGAAGACAGGCACAATGATAGTTGCCATTAAAGAGTCTCACATATGGAGACACAAGAAGCTTCAGTAGTGCTGAAGTATTACGTCACTTCATTAACGAAAATGTCGATGAGGGGGCGGGGGGAGTGTGGGGTTTGATGGAGAGCTGAAGGCGTTTGACGGAGATAGGAGGGTGGATGGCGGAAAACGGACAGCGGAGAACTGAGAGCGGACGGAGGAGGGAGGAGAGAGGAGGGAGGAGGGGTGACTGGGGATTCCTCGCAGGGAGGAGGAATATTTTGTCGAAGGTAGTAGGAAGGATGGAGTTTTTTCGGAGGGAGGAGGATGTCCTAAAATGGACACTGTACAGTAGTGCCTCTTACCACAGTGTGGTGGAATAAGCTCGGGACCAAAGTTGCTGCGGAGCAATGTGCCATGGACAGGATCGGAATAGCATTAGTCATGATGGCCCATAATTTTGCCATCACCTTCTTTTGGGTCACTACCTCTAGCTGGGCTAGGGTCATTCCTGTAATGTAACTGCTTTTCTTGATGTTTTCAGGCATCTGACTTCTCCCGGGCTGATGTTACTCTGCAGACAGACAACAGCATAGAGCAGTACGCTAGCAGCTGTGGCCTAATGGAACACAGAATTAAGGGATCTAAGTTCTTTTGATATACTGTAGTTAATGCAACTGTAGTAGCAAGAAGCGCAGTTGAAACCTAAACCAATACTGAGGTACTTTTTGAAGAGATGGGTCTTCACGTGGTGCCTGAATGTCAATAGATTGGGAACACCTGTGATGAATATTAGAAATTAATTCCACAGAATAGATCTGAAGAATTCATACATTGTGTACGTCTTATGGGGTAGCTGGTAAATAGGCAGGACATAATGTAATGCAGACATCTTGGAAGGTCAAAAAGAGATACCAAAGACTGACATTTGTAAGAAGGAATTTGAACATCAGACTCTTGAGTTTTCCGCTTACTTATGAGTAAAAACATTCCAATAATAAAATTTTGATCACATGGTATTTAATGAGATTTTCTAAATTTCAGTAATTTTGGACTACAGTAATTGGAGAGAAAATAAAGTGTGGAAATGTGGCAATTCTAAAAAAAAAAAAAAAAAAAAAAACTAGAAATGCACTACTAACCAATGGGAAAAAAAGCAGCTGTTTAGAATCAGCACTCGGGCCATGCCATCTGCTAGAGGATGGCACAGGGCTGTCAATTCAGGAAGAGGGAGAAAAAAAGGTCACATATTTGGAGAAAGGGCTGTGTCATAAATTCAGATAAAATAATGAAAGGGTAAAAGAGAATGAGGCCTATCTGGCAGGATTGGGTGTAAAGCAGGAGCTAGCCGTGGGCATGGCGCCTGTCCATTTAGGTGGGCAGTGAGACACACACACACACACACACACACACACACACACACACACACTGGACCAATTTAGTGTGTTTGCGGAGGAAAACCAGAGCACCTTTAGACATGCAGAACCACAGGCAGACAGAAAACCAAGCCAGAAATTTGAATTTTGGTTCTTTAATGTTGTAAGTATTATAGAAAAATGACTTTTATTCATGTCCTTGTTTATATTTTGCATTTAGTTTAATTAACTTATTTGTTGATATTTTGTGTTTTGACCAGCAATTTAGTTTATGTCATAGATGACGCTAGATCTGTAGTTGCTGGCGTGTGGCATGTGCCGTTAAGAGATGCTATCTTATATCAGTGTAGAGGCTGTATGTGTTTCCCTTCTGAATTTTAAACTATCTAAAGTAGAAACTTTGTTCACTTGAAAATTCTCTACAGTTTATCAAGCAAAAACATTTTAGGAGGAAGGCTTTTAAACACCTTATGACTGTGTGTTTTCCTTGCTATTTTGGTTTCTGATGTTTAGCTGTCCTTGTAACGATAACAATCTGGTATATTGGTGTCTTTTCCATATCACTTAACTTTAAATAAAACGTACAGAAAGCTCCTGTTATTTATGGTTGCTAAAATGACAATGAAGTGGTGAGGCAGCAGTGCTGACCTTTGTTCCAATCCCACCCTGAAAATTTGAAATATTATGAATACAGGACTGTAATGAACGGTGCCTGACCTCTGTAATAACAAACAAATAACAAACTGAGTTGGAGCATAAAGTTACTTGGTAGCCATAATCTGTGAAAAACACAAAACAGGAGAAAAAATGAGATGTAACCACAACTTTCTTAGTGCGTGTCCCAGCTTTCTTTTTAATTATTAAACAAATATTTGGCTTGACTCAAATGCAGAATTCTTTTCAGTTATTTTCACAGCCAAGTCCGAAAGGCATGCTCCTTTTATAAAACAACTTTTCCAAACTTTGGTGCTCACAGCTAGTTTTTGTTGGAGCTGAGCACTTAATCACTGAACAATACCCAGTAATGTGTTAAAGTATCGTAGTGCCAACGTGTGGCATCAGACAAGTAAATAAGATTCCATTGTAATCTGTACACGTGACAGTACAGCAGCTACTACTACAAAGTGTGATTACCATGACACCATTAGAATGCAGCAGACATTAACCTCCGAGGAGGTGGCTGCAATAAATAAAGAAGTAGGAGATGCACCATACAACGTACATGGAGTGACGAGAACTTTCTGTTCTGCCCAGTGACTGTGCTAGGTTATCTTGTACCCTAGACCAATCTTATTAGTGTGCCAACCAACTGACAGATAACCCGTATGGCTGGGCCCCCCCCCCACTCATGATCTGCGCCCTCGGCGAATGCTTAATTCACCTTAATGGTGGCGTCGGCACTGGCACCATTTAACTTCAACAACTCCCACAGCAACTCCAGGGGGCGCACCACCACCCAAACACCCGACCCGACAGACACAGACACAAGCGCCATTAAATAAAAGGCTTTTATTTAGTGGGAACCATTTTCCACCCATTTCCCATTTGCACCAATTTCAGTCCTTCCTTCCTCCTCGACTCCTCCACTGAGAAGCTTCATCCCTCTTCCTTACGACTCTGGCTCGCCTCTGGCTCCTTGTATTGCTGCACCTAGGAGAATTCCAGGAGGCTCATTAGAGGGGTCTGGAATTCCACCCAGGTGTGGCGGAAGCCCAAAGTCGAGCTCTGCAGCTCCCACAGCTCCTCCTGGTGGCATCCACAGAACCCAACAGAGCTTGCTGACAATCAGTAATTACCAGACAGCCCTCTGGGCTGCCAAGTAGCAATTTGGGAGAGACCCTTCCAAAACCATCTCCCTCTGTCCTTCCTTTAAGGAGGCATAAAGATGCCAGCTGTCCCTCAAACATGTCAGCAAACAACACTTTGCTGCTGCTATATATTTTAGTATAATTAAAAAGAACAAAAAGGCCATTATTTTACTTTAGTGAGTTTTTTTGGCCTGAAGCCAAATTAAAAAAATGAATTGGGAAGTTCAGCTAAGTGAATTCCAATATCCTGCCATCTCTACAGTTACCTCTTAGTAGCAACTGCTAAATGATGAATATTCATCCATCCATTATCCAACCCGCTATATCCGAACTACAGGGTCACGGGGGTCTGATGGAGCCAATCCCAACCAACACAGGGCGCAAGGCAGGAAACAAACCCCGGGGCGCAGGGCGCCAGCCCACCGCAGGGCAAACACACACACAACCACACACCAAGCACACACCAGGGACAATTTAGAATCTCCAATGCACCTAACCTGCATGTCTTTGGACTGTGGGAGGAAACCGGAGTACACGGAGGGAACCCACGCAGACACGGGGAGAACATGCAAACTCCACGCAGGGAGGACCCGGGTCTCTTAACTGTGAGGCAGCAGTGCTGCCCACTGCGCCACCGTGCCGCCCCATGATGAATATTGCCATATTAGATATTGCATAAAATTCTAGGATTACATAGTACCTTGAACAGTGTTTGGCATCCTTATCAAATTATTAACTTTAGAAGTTAACAGAAATTTGGAGTTTTTATGCTCCCTTTTCTTTTGGCTGTTGCTTTCATAAGAAACAAGTAGGAAATGCAAACATTCAATTGAAGGCATAAGGGAAACAATTCAAAGAAAAGCAGAAACATGACGTTTGTGTGTTGTTTTGTCTTTAGCTCATGCCATACCTCGTGCTGGACATCCTCAGAGACTTCCCTGGTGTTCCTGGGCTCTTTGTGTCTTGTGCCTACAGTGGGACTCTAAGGTAGGAACTGTCAATTTCCATGGATGAGCAACTAGTTTACTCTGATCACTGTTTTATTTGAAGTGTAACAGACATCAATTTCTGTTGTTGGGGCTTAAATATCTCTGCAGTAAAAAGAGGACAACAATAGCAATAAAAAGAGTTGTTAGAAGGTACAATTTATGCTTTGATTTTCTGGAATAACTAGCCATGGTACCTGTGAAACAGAAGTAATAGAATAATTAAAAAATATGTGCTCTCTTGCCCTAAGTGTTCCTTCAGCACCTTTCCTCTGCGTTCACGTGTGTGAACATCTCTTCAGCAGTGCTTCCTGTCTTGAGCGTGTTCCCATAAAGCCTGCCTCCCAGACTCTCTCAGCATGCCTCATATGCCTTTACTCCTCCTCATGCATCTCACACTCACACTTCCTCATTCATTCCCTCACCAAAGCCAAACTGACCAATCAGATTGCTCAGGAGGACGGGACACACAGTGCTTAAGTGTTTTATTATACAGTAGATAGATTTTGGCAGAATTAGTCTGTGCAGCCTAGTTTTTGTATTCCCTTTGCTAGATTAGGACACAACTGTACATGACATTATTATTATTATTATTTCTGCAACCCTTAAATTGTTAGAATTAGGCTATGTTTTTGTGAGCTTCTGACCTTGCCACTTCAATGGATCTTTTATTGTAATCAATGCGCAGAAACGAAATTCTGTACTCAGGTCCTGGTAGTTAAACAACGCCCGATATAGCCCCATTAAATAAAAAAATACATAGTAAAAGTAGCCCCTTAACACCACAGACTTTGTGATAAAGGTATCACCAATAAATGATAAATAGAATGAAATAACATAAATACAGAAAGATAACTATGGTTAAAATAAATTCCCTGTAATTAGCAGCAAATAAAAAAGGCAGTAGCAACAGTTTAGTACATGAGAGTACTAAGAGAGTGATGTTGTATTCATTAGTCTAATTGCATCCAACAAGAAGCTGTTCCTCATCTTGGTAGTCCATAAGCTGCGCAATCTCCTACCCGATTGGAGGGGGCCAAACAGTCCATATGCAGGATGAGTGACATCTTCCATAATGAAGGAGGTGTAAATGTCATCGATGGTGGGTAGGCTGCTGCCGATGATCTGCTGTGCAGACTTAACCACCCTTTGCAGTGCTGTACCACACCGTAATACAGGAGGTGAGGGTGCTCGCTATCACACACTTGTAAAAGGTGGTCAGAATAGAGAGGCACAGACCAGCCTGCTTCAGCGTTCTCAAGAAGCAGCACACAGCACAGCAGTCAGTCAATGGACAGACATGGGGCATTATCTGAATAAGCTTAGATGGTGTTTTAATAGCGCGTTGATTTTCATACTCGTGCAACAGCCCATTTGAGTTTCCTTTTTTGTTTTTGTGGTGTTTATCAACATTTTCTGTTCTTTCTGGAATTGCCTTAATTCCTGCACTTTGACTTCTTGTCTGTTTTAATTTTACCCTTTTTGTATATGGTCACAGATGTTCCTGCTATTTTGGGTATGATCTGCTGCCTGCCTTTCCGATTTGCCTGTTCTATTATGGACTTGTTTACCTCATTATTTTTATTGATAATATTTTATTGTGGAAGGCTTTCAGGGTGACCCTATCCTAACTTTGCTATGTCCACTACCCAACTCTTCTTGTCTTATCCTTGCACTCATCTGGCCTGGAAGGAGACACAGCTCGCAGCCACAGTACACTTCCACCTAGGACTACGGCTTTGTTCTTCACCAGGAACTAACTGCTACTCTGCTTCACATTCCCTATAGGAGGACATTTCGTCTTTATTTATTTACTAGTCATTTAGCCCGTTACAATGACAGGCGCTAGAACAGTAGTGCATAAACATTAGTAAGAACAGTCTATATTAAATGGCAAGGGACTTTGACCTCATTCTTTTTGTTGGTCGTATTTTTCTTTCTTTCAGCCTTTCTTTTGTTGATGTTTACTTGCTGAGCTGACCGTTCTTAGTGGGCTGCCGCCATGTATTGTGTGTCTTTAATTTTCTGTGACAGTAATACTGTCTTGTACGTCCGCTGGCTTGTACATCCATAATATACCTTTAATTTTCTCTGGCGGTAATACAGGTGTGCGCGTCGGTAATATGCCTTTAATCTCCTCTGACAGTAATACTGGCTTGTATGTGGCTGTAATATGCGTCACTGTATTGTGTACCTTTAATTTCCTCTCGCAGTAATACTGGTTTGTTTTCCGTAAAACGCCTCTAAGTTTCTCTGACAGTAATATCGCGCGTCGCACCGTGCCCCGCGCATGCGCACTTCACCAGAAGACACACACACACGGACACCTGGACACACACAGGGATTTTATTAAAGAGGATACTCTAGGCGACTTCTCACGACTGTGACCTCTGTGTCAGGTGAGCGCCAGTTCATCTCACCCCACTGTCCCCTCCGCCACTTCTTCAGCAATAACCTGAAGATAATCAGAAGGATGTCCACACTAAAATTAGATAGCAGATCAGGGAGCGCTAACAGTAATAAAGGCATGTTAAGGTAATGAAAAATGATGTATTTATTTAAACAAGTCTATAATCTGTGAAACTAACCCAAAAGAGAGGGAGGAGGTGATATACAAAATGGCAGGTAAAGTGTATTCAGATCCTAAAACACAATCTGAAAACAAGCAAGAATTCGATAATAAAAAGGCCACTTCTTCTTTATCCAAGACACCAAGAGCCTCAGTAGCGGAAAACGCTTTGCCTTTGTCTCTTTCTGTCAAAGCTAACTTTGGACTGCTTTGGATTTTTGCAGTACCGTCTCGTCTAGCATTAATGCTCTTGCGGCTGTAACAGTGGAGGATTTGGTGAAACCTTATATCAACTTATCGGAGAAGAAATTGTCCTGGGCTTCAAAGGGCACAAGTAAGATTACAATACTTCTTATTTTAGTAGCCAGAATTATGCAATGAAAGAAAATGTAGTCATCTGCCAAAGTTGAATATAAGTAGAGTCTGGAATAGCTGTTTATATCACCAATGTGTCTTGTCTTCAGGTAGTAATTCACACTTGAAGGGTGGGCATCTCAGGATGTTATGGCTTTACTAAGAGGCACAATATACATATAGCCGTTCCTAGCAGTATAGTGATCATTTTTTCATTATTTACAGTTACTAAGGATCAAAAAAAGTTAACCCAAGAGAGAAGGGAAAGATTACGAAGAGCAGATGTCCACTCTGCCCATTCGGTGGCTGAGCTGAGAATTAGACCCAAGTCCCTGAAGCCCCCACATTAACCATTAAAAAGAATTTCCTGTTGCTTCTCCACGTGTACAGACTGCTGCTTCTGGACACTCCACACTTTTCCATCTCATCTCACACATCTTTCATTACTAACACTAATATGGAAGCTCACAGAGGGGAAGTTTTATATCATCTGAAAAGCTCAGCATTGTGCTAGCAATATAGCAACTGACACTTTGTGCTGAATAATAATGGCTCCTTGATTGGTTTTCTGTTCCTGCTGTTCACTTTCCTGTTCAATAACTGAAGGCAGTTTGCTTAAAGCTGAATCAGAAAACCCAAACAAGGCATTGCATTCAATCTGATCTATACTTATCAGTGACCTTTAAATATATGCTGCGTCACTCAGATTTATTCCAGCACGGCTGTGAGCCCAAGTTAAAAATGATTTTTTGCTTTGCAGGTATTCTGTATGGAGCTTTGTGTATTGGGATGGCTGCTTTAGCTTCTCTGATGGGGGGACTTTTACAGGTAGGAGAGCAAATGACAAATATCATGGTGTCACCTGGGTGTTAATTATATTTTAATGTGCAGAAAATCACACTATATAATTAGATTTGTTTAAAAGGTAAAGACATTACAATAATTATAACAACAAATTTTAATTTTGCATATTTAATTCAGCTCGTTTCATTTTTGTATAGCTTTCTTCACTGCAGAGCACTAAAAAAAGTTTACAGGTAAATTCACCTACACACTTAAAAATTACAAACTACTTAATGCATCCACATGAAGACACGCAGTGCAAGATTATGTTTTTCAACAGTATATAATTTCATATTATGAAACCAAGATTTATTTGGGATGTATCAGAGTTCCAGATCGGCAAGGCAATGTCAGGGTTGAAAAGGGGGCAAGCCAAGGAAGAAGGGCAATAGGACACACACCAGGAATAGCCAGTACTTTATTAGGTAGTGGAGATGTGGGAAGGTGACCACTAGATGGCCAAGTGCCCCCCAAATTTATTGGAAGCAATTTTTTTTCTGATTACTGTACTAACCAGTAGGTTGCGGAAGATGGCTTGAACATTATAAGTGTTCTTCAACCTCATGAAGGGGCCACACAAGGTGCATCTTTAAGATGAGATGCAGATCTCTGCTCTGACACGTGGGAGTTTCAAGGCCAGAAGGATGGCTGGCTATTTCAGTATGCAATGGTGCCCAGGAATTGGACCCACCAGGCCCCAGGACGTCCAGAGTGTGCCCCTGGAGGTGTGCAAAGCAAGGAAGCTAAGGATGGGGTTTAAAAGTCAGGCTCTGGCAGTAACAAGGGGGGGTCTGCAAAGGTTCAAACTGAATGGAAAGTAACGTAGGCAAAACATGAGATGACTGAGAGAATGAAGGACGGAGAGTTTCAGTGATTTGAAGCAAGTAGATCAGTCAATAGGGAGGCACAGAGAGGCAGCAGCGTTTTGTTGGCTGTCAGTTACGTTAGTACAAGGTGTTCTCCCTTTCTGTACCCTTTATTTATCTTTCTTTTGTGTTCATCACATATGACAAAGAGCTTTAGCATTTTGTTTTGACGGTGGTGGTACACAAAGCTGAAAAGCTTTATTGTATGTACAGTATATTATAAATTAAAGAAGGTATAGGATAGAATGAATAATAAAGTTAACTAAGCTTGTCTTTTCTTTTTTACAAAGCCCCAGAATAAAAGTATTAGAAAAACAGAACTTCACTTACTATAAAAAAGATGTACTCCTGTTACTTTTTAGTGAAGAGATAAACCCTGTGCTTCTATCTCTTTGCAGGCAGCACTGAGCATTATTGGAATGATCGGCGGACCTCTTTTGGGGCTGTTTGCTTTGGGGATTCTCTTTCCATGTGCCAACCCTACTGTAAGTGGGTCTTGTACTGTGTATTTCACTTCATTTAAATTCAAAATCAACATCAGGATGAGAAAGACCACCTCACATGTCTAGGGATCTGGATTTGGTCAGGGCCAGTTTTCTTTTATAGCCCAAAGCCAACATGTGGTGATTCAAGTGACGACTTCAAACTGGCTTTAATTTCTGTGATTCTGGGTGTGTGCCCTGAGGTGGCTGGCATCCCAACCAGGGTCCATTAGAAGACACGCTCATGTACACACCCATGGTCATGCTCATCCATTTTCAAGTAACCTAATCTGCACATGACTGGGATGTGCGAAGCAAAATCCAAAGAAACAAAAGAGGAACACGCACAAACTGAGAAATCCTGAATGAAAATACAGAATAGTTACGATTTGTTACTTTATGCTGCATGATTCACTAACCAACATAATTTGAAAAACTCACCATGACCAATGCATAAGACAAGACATTAACAAAGCTATTAAAAGAATTTTAAGTTAGTCAAATAAACAACAGTTGTTTTTATATAACTTATAGAAGAGTTTTTGAATTAAGCTGAAGATTTCATGTGACTGGCCTAACAATTTAGTTTATGAAAGACCAGCCACATTTCTGAGATTCATACTTTCTTAGGCATATGGCCTAAAGTCACAAAGCTTTGGAATTCTTCAAAAATTTCAGCCTCCAGTTTTCAACAGATCTTGACGTTTTAGGGTCCCCCGATACCGAAAACACCAATATCTCGATGATGGGTGTGTGTGTGTCTGTGTGTCACACTTTCCTGAGCTAAAACGGCTGGACAGAAAAATGGCAAACTCGAAACTTGAGCCTGTTATGAGATGATCGATGTGCTGATTAGTTTTTGAGCCAAATCGTGCAAGAGAAAGAGGCACTCTAGAGGAACCGTCAAATATTGTAATTCTACAATTAATTATGAATTCTTCTCGTCAGAGGCTATCGTAATAACCTTTTTTATGATCAGAAAGATCAGCATCAGAGCAGTAAATAATTACTGAAATGTTATAGAATAGTTTGGGCAACTTGGTTCCTGGAGTGCAAAGCCTACTGACGCTCACATATGAATTTCTGGTCATTGTTGTCATTATCAGGATTTAATTAATGCAGTAAACTTCAGAACAAAGGGTCAAAACATCAACAGAGTGTTAAGCATTTAAAACAATAGCAAAAATACAAATATTTCTTATAAATGTAAAAATCACACTGCCACTCTTTTCTGAATCCAGAATTAGAGAAGATTTAAAAAAAAAAAACACAGAAAGATCAGCCAGTTAAATGAGATCCGTTAGAGGTAACAAGACTTAATAACTGTGAAACTGCTTGGAATAAAAAGCTGAAGCCACTGTAGGCCCTAGGACTCAGTCTGAAAACCGCTGCCCTAACATGCATGTCTGTGGTGGGCAAAGATACCCGTACACAAACCCCCTGCTGGTATTTGAACCCAGGACACTGGAGCTGTGAGGCAGCAGCACTATCTACTGTAACACAATGCCACCCTCTTACGTACTTCATTCTTCTTATGTATAAACTTTATGTAAATGCATTAAATTGTGCTTTAATTTATTATAAGTATTAATGAACCTATAAAAGGTAGATTGAGAAAACAAATGTAAATTCCGAATTTGTATTCATTGTAAGATAGTTTGGAGACTTGCAATAACTTGCATTAAGACTAAAAAAAGGACATTTGTTATACTATTGATGGTGAACATGTTAAACATTAATGAAATGTTGTGAGACCCATAGGAATTCCCTTTGTTAGCACAAAGAGCAGCATGTAAGACAAGATTTGTGTTTTAGGGTGGATTGGTTGGACTTGCCGCAGGATTTGCAGTTTCCCTCTGGGTGGGCATTGGTTCTCAGATCTACCCAGTATCAGCTGCGCGAACACAACCTCTGCCTTTAAGCACAGCCGGCTGCAACTTCAGTGTCAGTGCAACAGAATCCAACTGGACAATGACAAGCACTGAAGCGTCGTCTCTGTTCACCACTGGTGCAGTGCAAACTGAAGACAGCACCGGGTAAGTGTCATCACGCAAATACTGTAGCCTTCAGAGGAAAATTCAGAAGTCAGCCATTTTGATGACTGAGCTTTTGGGCACTTCAGTCTATTCTTACTGAAGCCAAACTTTGCTATGCTTAACTCAGATGTACCAATACAGACAAAATATGATGTTGCACTTGAACAGTCTTACTTTAAGCTAAATATTGTGTAAAAAAACAAACATTCATAAGTAAAATGTAATGTTGTCAAAGTCCTCAAGAACAACCCTGTAAATTAAAGTGCAAGTTCAGAAAATTGATTTCCTGCACCTCCATTCTATAACATTTAAGCATCAGGAAAACAAATCACTTTTACAAATCACCCAAGCTTGAGTTTTTTCACAATGCCAAAGATTACATTTTTTGCTTGCAATTGTTTTTCTTTAGATTTTTTTAATCCCCTACCCTCTTGTATTTGTCTTTATCACATTAGCACTTTCTTTTCTGATTTATTTGTCTTCTTTTATTTCTTTTCAGCGACTCCCTGGTAGAGAACTGGTACTCTCTCTCTTACCTCTACTTCAGCACTATTGGCACTCTGGTTGTGGTTGCCGTTGGTGTCATTGTCAGCCTATTATCAGGTAATGTGTCTTTTTTTTCAGAAATCTGTATCTCTTTGTTCTTTGTCAAGAATTAACCGTGGGCTATATGATTAATGAGTGGCACCGGTAAGCTGGGTGAAATCTAACAGAAGCTCATGACACAAACACTTTTAATGTGGGAGTCTAATTGTGGTTATACTGCAGCCCCAACATACATCTTCAAAAAAATCTGACAGAATGAAGTGGGAAATTAAAGAAAAAAAATGGGGTTACATTATGGATGTGGTGTGAGAGGACATGCAGGTGGTGGGTGTAACAGAGCAAGATGTGGAGGACAGGAAGATATGAAAGAAGATGATCTGCTGTGGCAACCCCTAATGGGAGCAGCCAAAAGAAGAAGAAGAAGATGCTTAAAATTATACTCTGAGGTGCAGAAAAAGCAAATTAAAAGCAATATCATGTTTCAGCACTAGAGGGCACCAAAGAGGCACCGAAACTATGGAGCAACTAAATTCAATGGAGAGATGAACAAATGTAGAAACATGCATAGAACAAATAATTAGATAATAAAATAGACTACCTTTGTGGTGTAGATAACTAAAAGAAACTACCTTTGTGAGCCTACATACAGGTAAGTGGGTTTCAAAATCCCTGTCGTCCATACAGAGTGGCTCACTCACGTGCCTAATTATATATGCTGTACTACTCCCTCTTGCTATCCTAGCCTCACTTCCTTCTGCCATTTGAATTCCTATTAATTAATTTCTACCTTAAACGTGCTCTTAATGAGCCATTAGCAATGAGGTGGCTTTAAACTCCATCCTGGGGTCACCTGTAGCCAAGTCCAGGAATATCACTTCTAGAGTCGAAATAGCCCTACATTTTCCATTATAATTTAGTAGAGTGTGTGTGGTGTCCTTACCACCCTGAAGCCTCCAAGGCAGCTCCCATGTTTTCACATCTATTAGACAGACAACTTAGTTCTCAGGAGCTGTGTGCCCTCTAGTGGCCACATTCAGACATGCCTGCTCACTTCTCAGTCATCTCTGTCCAATAGTTTTTGGAGTATTGCAGGCATCAACCCAGGCCACTTCTCCATGACACTCATACTAGTGGTCCTATCTAGTGCCCATCCAGAGCACACAGCACACACATGTCAGCCTTTGTCCCCCCATACTGCAGAAGTTTTCCTGCTGCTGTGATTGTTTCATCTCTTCCTCTTTCTCACTCTCCCTCACTCCCTTCCTTTCTCTGTCCTAACCTTTGTCCCGTTTCATTCTGGTGGTGCCCAAGCTTCATTAACCCGTTGACAGGCAGGCAAAACTCATTTAAAATTAAGCATAATTAAACACTTTTGCATCAGTTTCTGGGGTACTGAGACAGATGTTGATATGGTGTCCTGTAAGCTCCCGCATTTGGCTTTACCTCATCTTTTATCCAGGACTCTGTACTTGTTGAACAGGTAGTGTCCTTTACCCCAATCTTTAACCAGTATAGTACCTTGAAAGGAGAGAAGAATTTAGTGTTCATTTGATAAAATGTTGAACTCTTTAGAATAGCATTGCTATTAAAATGTACATTTTTAATTGAGTCATTATTATATCATATTTTAATTTATTAGGTCACTTACATTTTTTCCATTACATCTATCTTTAAGGTGGGAGAAAGCAAAGCCTGGAGCCTGGTGTAACTCTGATGAAAGAAGATCTATCATGCTATAACTTATTCGTCCGTCTGAAAGCTAAGGTAAGTCACGTAGTTTGGATGGGAAATAAGCTGAAAACTGTCATAAGTGGACACAGTGGAGGACATTGTTGCTACTGTAGATTCAGTCTAATATTATAGAAGTTTTCACCCGATCAACTAGTTATCCATTCATTGGACGGACTCAGTCAGTTTTTAGAGAATTAATGAGTAATAACAATGCATTAACAAAATGAGATTATTTAAAGAAAAAAAAATTCAAAGTTTTACATTTTACTAAAAAAATTTCTCTTTATCTGATGCATTTTTTTACAATGGTTTGGATTAGAATGGAGTTAGAGTTAACATGTAAAGTTTTAATGCTTCATTTATTTCACACTCTTGGCACAACAGTGAAATGCACATTGTGAAATAAAACAATGTTTATTTTATATAGTGACTATATGGGATACATCTCCTCACATCTCATCTCATTTTCTTATCCGCTTTTCCTGGTGAGGGTTGTGGTGGCAGCAGGCCAAGCAGGTCAGCCCCATCTTCTCTATTTCAGCTACAAAGTGCAGCTCTTTCTGGGGAATTCACTGGTGTTCCCAAGCCGGCCGAGAAACGTAATCCCTCCAACGAGTCCTGGTTCTACTGCAGGGTCTCCAACCAGTGGGACATGCCCAGAACAGCTCCAGGGGGAGCTGCCGGGTGGGAGGCGCTCTTACGATATATGTCCAAACCACTTCAACTGGCTCTTCTGAAAGATCAGCAACTCTATTCTGAGACTCTTCTGAATCATTGAGCTTCTCACCCTATCATGGAGTGTCAGCCCAGCCACCCTGTGAAGAAGCCTCATATCTGCTGCTTGTACTAGCAGTCTCATCCTTTCAGTTATTACCCATAGCTCATGACTATAAGTGAGGACAGGGACGTAGATTGACCAAGAGCTTTGTCTTTAGATTCAGTTCCTGCTTCACCACCATAGGCTGGTAAAGCACCTGCAGGACAGCCGCCAATGCTTCAATCTGCTTGTTGATCTCACATTTCCTTTTCCCATCATTCATTAACATGATCCAAAGATACTTGAACTGATCCAACTTTTCATTTGTTCCCCTTCACCCAGAGAGAGCAATCCACTCTTTTTCAAGAGAGAACCATGACTTTGGACTTGGAGGTGCTGATCCTCTGGTCAGCCGCTTCACATTTGGCAGTGAATACAACATTATCTGCATAAAACATTAATGCTACATCTAGACATCCTCACATCCTCAGCTGCATCTTCATATCCTAGCCATGAAAACCATGAACAGGAATACAAGTATTTACATTAATATTGGCAGGTGGCATGACTTTTTAGAAGATTAGAACGTTAGAAAAATTGTGACGAGAACAAGATATTTAGCCCAACAAGCTCATCCATCCTATTTATTCAAAATAACCTCCAGTCGAGATTTCAAGGTCCCTAAAGTCCCACTCTCCACTATACTACTCAGTAGTTTATTCAGTGTGTCTCTGGTTCTAACACAAGTTTCCAGCTGTGTTCCTGTGTTCTTAAGCACACAAGTCCTAAAACATACTAAAAATGTCCTCGAGATGGGGGAGACCATCAAACCCAGGATAGATACAAAGGGCAAACACAGGATCTTTATAATTAAAAAAAATACTGTACAAACTGCTCTGTAAAAATCAAAGTCCCGAAGAGTACAAAAGGCAAAAACAGTTGCCTGAAACAGCAAGGTGAAATAGAGCAAACAAGTCCAATCCCACAATCCAATCAAAAAACAGAGCAAAGCTTCAAAAACACAAAGTTAAACAGAATCAAACAAAACTCACCAACACCAAAGAATCACAATGACCAAGAAATGACTCAACATTGTCTCAGCCAGAGGCGGTGTGGATGAGTGCAGAGTGTGCCATACAAAGGCCTGGTACCCATTCCGAGTCGTCTTCTCTCTATGTGGCAGGGATACACTGTGGCTCTCCTTTCAGCCTATACTGGACAAAGTGAATTCAGCATGTGAATGACCTGAATGGACAGTTGTATTTTTCTAAAAGTAGACCATTGTGCGACATGATTACATTATTGGTGCACACATTCTTGTACAGCCGTCTTAAGGGAAAAGGTAATTATAATTACAGAATTGCAGGGCAAAACTTCTTGAAGTGTTAAATTAACCAAATACTCGATACTTGGACCAAACACCAGTGTCTGATTAAAGACGTCTTTGTTCTTGTGCCATATTTTGGCAGTGAATTCCAATAGTTAGAATGTTACCTTTTTTGTGAAGCAGTTTTTTTTTATTTCAGCGCCCTTCTTTACCACCACTCCATTATTCCCAGGAATTCCCAGGACATTTCCCTGTTTTCCCAAAAGAAAAGCTTTCAGCATTGCATCTTATCTGTGCAAATAAATTCAGGCATTGTTGCTGATTCTTCACTTTACAATAGCTTGTGTTATTCATATTGTTACATTATACCCGAGCTGTTATTTCCTCACCTTAGTTTTCTGGTACACCGCTCAGCAACAATTAAAGAACATTCTTCACTGGAACTCGGCCTTTGACATTTGCATGTGGCACATCTAACACATTCATTAAGGGTGACAGAAATAGGCTACGGTTAACACTTGCAGCAAGTTACGGATGGATACTAATGGTAGTTTTAGCCTCTTTGTTCAAAGTGTTCACTGAACTATACAGTATGCCCAAGGTGGAAAATCAGAACACCAACAGCCACAGTTTTATTAAGGGTGTTTTCAGTCAGGCAATTTTATGTGCTCAGAAATTAAGTGGCCTTACATCCTCTACAAGAGTGACACTTCTAGTTGTTAATGATTCTAGGGTTTTCAACATCACTGATTCTAAATATATTTCACATTTTTAATCTTCATCGTTGTTTCGGGGTTTTATCATGGTCGCCACCATTTTGTGTTTTTTTTTGCATGGCTGTATTTATACTGTTGTTGACAGCAGTGTCCCTTTTCTGTTCAGTGGCTGTCATATGCTTGATGTATGTTGTCATCACAATGATCTTATTTAACATAGAATTGTGTTCAGTGAGAGTAAATTCTTTTCTGGGAGCCTTTCTTTGTGTTTCAATTTTTATTTAATGTTTTGGTCTTGGTATATGTGAACTCTGATCTTTCGAATGTTGACCACTGCTTGCATCAGGCCTTATTTTTCACTCCATCCCCTGGTTCTTTTTAAATAAATTTTGCCTTTTTGGTTTGCTTTCATTAGCTATGAGTGGTTTCTTCCAGTCAAGCTAGCTGACGTGCTAACATCTCGTTGGAAACAGAAAACAGCGTACCATATTGTGATAAACCAGCTTATCCCAGGTCTGAAACCAAAGAACCACTCAGTATCATAAACCAGTGCACTCAGGTCTGTGTTACAATCCCAGTCAGTAACATAAATTAATAGATTCAGGGAACAACTTTAAAACCTAATCCATAATCATTTTAACATATTGACAGGGGAGAGACTAGTTAATAAATAACAGGTCTGACTTAGTCAAGAGAAAGGAGCTATATCAATAGAATGTATTATCTACAGTAAAATGAAATGCTAAGGCCTATGTGTCTATTCCCACTAAGAAATCAGATTAGTCAGTTTGGCTTTGGTGATGCAATCGACAGAGAAAGTGCAAGTGTGAGACACATGAGGAGGAGTAAAGGCATAGAAGCCACACTGGGAGTTGCCTTCAAAGATGGGAACCATAAAAGCATATGGGAGGTGTGCAAGGCGACTCCAAATGACAGAATCTGACAAGCAGGTCTTATGAGATGCTGGTCATGAGCGGTTCAGACACAGGCAGATACGGAGCAATACGTAGGTATACGTAGGGCAAGAGATAGCAAATATTTTAAAATGTATTCTATTACCTGTCTTTGATTGGTAGCCTGGTTAGTTATTATTATTATTATTACTAAATCCAAATATCCCAGGTCTGTGTTAAGAGACCAAGTCAATGCAGAAAAAAATTATAATCCATGTCTATTATAGCTCCTTAATAAGGGAACCTTAAGTCATTGTACACAAGGTCTGACTTAGAAATCCAGTCAGTGCAGTAAGTCAGCCATTATAGCATCTTAACAAGGGAGTGGCATATGTCATTGTACCCCAGGTCTGGGATAGACACCCTGTCAGTACTGTAATCAAAGTAAGCTGCTAAATTAGGGGTCTACTCCACAGGTGTCGGACTCCGGTCCTCGAGGGCCGCAGTGGCTGCATGCTTTCATTCTAATCATCTTCGTCATTAGTGATCCGTTTTTACTGCCAATTAACTTCTTTTGCTTTAGTTTTAATTTACTTGACTCAGGCCCCTTAGTTGTCTCTTTTTCCTTAATTAGCAGCCAAACAATAATGAGACAAACAAGCCACCATATGACCAGCTCACCTGCGCCCATTACACAATATCTGAAAATAAAGAAAGGTGAAGGTCTCAGTAAGGTTGGTCTCTCAGGTCACCAAAACATTTTGACGATGTCCTTAGAAAAAACAGAAAAATCAACAAATTTGGAAATATCTGCTGTGGTAGAATAATAATAATAATTCATTACATTTATATAGCGCTTTTCTTAGTACTCATGAGAGCAGCAACAAGCCATTGAATTAAATAATGGGCTTAATTAACAGCAAGGATCAGCTTCTCATCAAGAGACTGTTTGGTGTGAAATTGGTTGGAGTTTGAAATCCCAGCTTAGCTGGTCATCTGTTGGCTCGTTTCATGTCTCATTTCTGTTTGGCTGCCATTTAATGAAGAAACAAATCAACTCAGAGGACTGAATCCTTAAAAACAGGGCCATTGAAATTAAGGGAAAACAAGTTAATTAGCAGTGAAAACTGGTCAGTGATTAGGAAAAGGGATAGAATGAAAACCTGTAGCCACTGCGGCCCTCCACGCTCAGAGTTCGACACCCATGGCTACTCTATAATCATTATAACACCTTAACAGGGGAGCTAAATCAAAGGTGTGAATTAGGGTCCCACTCAGTATCCGGGAACTGAGCTAGACACCTGCTACATAAGAATTATCAACGTAATGCCATAAACTAATATGCGGCATGTTTCAATTTGAGACCCTGTGATCAGTCTGTGATCACTTTCAGTTTCATTGCCTGGTTAAATAGTCTGACAAACCAAAACTCAAAAAAGCTCCAGCAGATTACGAAGTATGCAGCTAAAGTTATTGGGGCTGATGTAGATGATTTGACTAGTGTGTGTCAGAGGGCAATGCTAAAGAAACTGGAAATCATCTCAACTGATGACAGACATCCATTACATGTAGAACTAAACCTCAGTAAATCAGGAAGGATAGTTGCTTTGAAAACCCACACAAATCGCTCCAGAAACTCCTTTCTTCCTAGTGCCATATGACTTTTCAATAAGAAATATCGGAGATAATGTTTAAGGTTTTGATATATATCCTGTAACCTTTTTTTTGTTGTAAATATGTATTATCTAACTGCCTTACCTTAACCTTTCTTATTTCTATTTGTCTGTTTTATTTCATTCTGTCTGTTATTAGATGCAACTGAGAAGGCAAATGTCATGTTTTCTTGTGTAAACATGACTAAATAAAGAAACCTAAACCTAAAGCTAAACCTAAACCCAGTCCTCACAAGATCTATTCTTTAGGTCCTTATCAGCTGCAGGAATGAGCAGATCATTATTTAAGTGCATTTCATAGGGTTTCACAATAAAATGAATACCAATGCAAGAAGCATGGTGGCACAGTGGAATCTGCTGCTACCCTACAGATCCAGCATCCTGGTTTTGAACCTTGCGCCAGTCATTGTGGGTGTGGAGTTTGCATGTTCACCTCATGTCTGTTTGGGTTTTTCGGTTTAACTGCCTGTTCCAAACTGGTCCAGTGTGAGTGTGGGTGTGTATGAGCAGGCCCAACAATGGTCTGGCACTCTGTCCAGCTTATTGGTTAGATCAAAAATATAGAAACACTCCAATGGACACTGAAAACACAATTGTAAATCAAGCTTTTTTAAGAACAAACTAACTTTGAGAAAATAACTGAATGTTTTCATGGCTGTCAAAGATAATTGTGGTGCAGTGGCTGACACATTGGACTTGAAAAGTCCAAGGCTGCCAGCTCCGTCCCTGTGTCTGACCATAAACAGGTCACTTGACCTGTCCGTTCCCCAACTCATGTATATCAATTGCATGGTATTGTGACCTTGTAAACTATCTAGAATAAAGCCATCTACTGTATGTAATTATAACCTGCTAACATTTTGTCACCTTATTTTTCTTAGAATGATAAAGAGATAGAAGTGCTGGATTGGAAGTCCACCCCTGATACGGCTTCTGGAACCATTAACCCTGCCTTCAGTGATATCGAGCTGGACATGAAGGAAAATAAAGACAAAGCAAATGGAATTCCCATATAAGACTAATGATGACAGATGAATGCAGCTGCCTCATATTCATTTTTCTGGTGGAGATTTAACTCTGTTATATTTTTTTTACTTTTTGCTTAATGTGTGTAGTTGTGGTGAAAAGTGATGATCTTCATCTCAGGACGGATTACACATTTCCACATGTCAAGACATTTATTTTTCATATGGTCTTATTATTGCTCATGTTCTGCTGCAAAGAATGGCCAGCTGACGCCTAAAGGTCTCATCATCAGTTGTTATCAGCAACATGTCAGCCAATCTTCTCGATCAAAATTTAAACAGGAATTGACAGTTTTATGGAATGCATGGGTCTCTTTGGTGTCTCTCTTCAATGTGCACGAACTAAAGAAGACGAATGCATGAGTTATTTGGTAAAGCTCTGTGTCTTATGTGGAAAAGAAGAGTCACCAATGGCATCGGACATATGTTGGTGAACTCAGCTGTTGCCATGTAGTTTGGGACAATAGTTTTGCCTCCTGCTAATGACATCTTCTAACTTATTAATGGAGCCCACATTACACAATCTTCTACTAGCGACATCTCCTCTTCTTTACAAGCATGGATTGTGAAGGTGCCTATCGAGCACTTGTCTTAAGTCATCCCATTCACTTTATCCATTCTGCTGCTGGAGAGCTTTTGCCAACTCTGCATCTTTCAACAATGTGCAAAATACTGTTACTAATGATGAGCATGTGGCCAGACGAACTGTATTTAACGTAACAAAGAAAGGGGCTGCTGTTTTAGATTCAATGTAACCAATGTGCAAAAGAATGGGGGATGAACCAATGTAGGGTTAGAAATAATTACAAGAATATTCCAAGAAGGTGGACTCTCACTTGAAACTGCAAGCTGAGAATTTTTTTCCGTCTATCACATGCATCCATATTGGTGCTGACTTGCGGTGTCACCGCCGCCCCCATGCAGATTTAACAGCCATTTTAGGCAAATCGAGCCTGGTGTTTCTGATATGATGGTGAAATTGGCATGACATTTGGATGGAGACACTTGCTGAAATCATGCTGAATTTTTTGGGAAATGCAATATTTAGAGGTTGAGGATTCAACAATGACACCATGCCTTAAATTTCCCACATTACAATGTCTGCAGTGTAATTTACAAAGAGCAGTTATTACACTGAATTTTGTAAAGAAACACCGTTAGAAGCAGCTAAAAAATTCCATTAAACCAGGGAGGATATGGTTTTAGACTGAGAAATAGCAAGGTTCAGATTTCAGGTGCCGTTGGAGTTCCTCAACACCCAAATGGAACACTTCTGTGCCTAATGATGCTACTTTGTTTCCCAATGATAATTATTCTTGGTGAAATAAATCTGATGTTGCTGTATTAAAAGTTAACACTTGTACACCTCTTCAGCATGGAGGCACTCCTACCTCATGAATCCACTGGAACAGGTCTGATCTACAGTACTGTCACTGTGTGTGTGGAGTTTATATGTTCTTCTCATGTCTACCCGAGATTTGTTTTCCTCAGGTCATTCTCAATTTCCACACATGACCTAAAGATGTGGCTGTTAATGTGGCTTCTAAACTTAAGTGGGCCCGGTGCTGTCTGAGGCTGGTGACTGTCTTACCATTCACTTCAGTCCCACTTTTACGATAGGGTGTTGAGCTCTATAGGACCGCACTCTTTCTTCAAAGATGTCTATAAAGAAATGTTTTGTGTCATCAGATTAGAAGTTACATTTATGTTAATATTTTATTTTATTCTTATAAAGGCAGAAATGTTGGTGTGCAGCAATCACGTAAATGTTATGTTGTGCAGCAAGACTAAGTGATTGAAAAACATGAAATAGCGTTACTAAGAACTAGTTACAAGAGAAATACTGAAATGACATATGAACCTCTGGATTTTACTGTAAATAGACAAAGTATGCCAACATGTTTAATAATGTAGTTGCATTATTTTTATAATTTTCATGAAACATACAAAGTAAAATGGAAATTGGGAAATACAGTCCTTTTGTTGAATTGATTTGGTCTCTCAATTTTTTTCCCGTTTTTTAAATATTTCATGGGCTCCAAAGTATTCATTACAAAAAGAAGTGTTATAATAATCATAAATAAGTGGCTTAAATGTCTGTTCAATTAGAAATAGAATCAACCCCTATACAGTATATCACAGAAACAATAAAGAACTATAATCATAAACCACAATGAAACTGCAGAATTTTAGAATAACATTAATTACGTTTTCCCTAATTCTAAAAAAGCTTTGGACAGTTCCATATAAAGAAAATTTTATTTTTCTAGTCTTACATTATATGAGATATCATTTTCCCATTATTTTATGGGACAAAAACAAAATCAGTCAACACCCTAATAATGTGTTGTAGGAAATATTAATAAGATTAAAATATTAATCAGATTATCAGCAAAAAGTGTAAACTCAACTTAAATAACACCAAGCATCATTTGGAATGATTGTAAATCCGATACTGGCTGATAGACACAAAAAGATCTTTTCCCAAAAGGTTCTAAATTTAGGACAGTCCCAAAACACATGCCTAAGCGAGACCAGAGCTACCAGGCATCATTCAGTAATTAATGTGCAATTCTTGATACATCCGAGATCATTTTAATTTTGAGAGAGGTGTCCATTGCATGATTTTTAACTGCTTTAGTTGTCTCCAGCAGGGGTGCTTGCTACCTGGGATCGTGAACAGACTCGAGCCGTATACGCATCCCTTTAGTAACCAGATGAGAGAAATGTGATACAAAAACAGATATATTTAAGTTGCTTTAAAATGGACCTTCCATTCTCAGCATACAATGTAGTATAATCATTTATACATACATATCCAGGCTGAAGAGAAGCCATTGGAGCAGAACAATCATCATCCAGTTCTTCAGTAGGGAAGTCTACTGCAGTCCATGTAACAGATGGCGGGCAGCTCAAACCGGCCAGGACACCCTGGATATGGAAGGATGGGGAAAGACGGCTTTGTTAGAGCACTACCTCCCTCAAGATGCTAGATGGCAGCGCCCCTGCTTTACAGTGGTGCCCCGGATTGCCACAGGGCATCCTGGGACATGAAGTTCTGTATCTCAGCGCTGTTGGGTGCTGTGGGTGCCGCCAGGGGGTGCTGTGAATATACAAGAGAGAAGGTTTTCACCCAACCCGGAAGTGCAGGCAGGCCATGTGAGAGGAAGCCCAGAAGTACTTCTGTTTGCTCTGGGTTGTCTTCTTAGGCAAACTCTTTATGCCTTCTTTTTGCCTTGTACCCTTGTTTGTCATTCTATTTTGAACTTGAACCCTTTAATACTCAGCCTCAGTTCTGATAGTTTAATTTAACTGGTCACAATTTCTTCATACTTAACTCAATATACATGTTTCATACATCAAAAGGAAGGGCCGACATTTCTCCTTTAAAATATTTACATCTAGGAGAGACTGTTGATTTTTTAAAATAAATTAAAGCACAATAAGTTACAAAATTCAATCATAATTTTACCAAAAATATTCTTTGAATATTATTCTTATTAACATAAATGTTGGAATACACTTTCAAACACCATAAAAGTTATACACAATGTTAGCCAAAGAATGGTTTTGAGATATCCACAACTAACATGTCTGTTTTTATTGTTCTGAAATAGTAGAAAAATAAAAGAAAAAAGCCTTTTTTTTTTTTCAGGTTTTACTGTGTTCAAATTAATAGCTACATTATGAACATGCTTTACTGAAAGCTAAAGTACTAGATGTCCATATGAAGCTTTCAGAGTTTATATACCTGGGGAAGGAATTATGCTGTGAGAAGATATTACAGGACAATAAAGTTGGAAACTTAATTATGTGTACACAAAAATTCACTTTGAATGTTACTTTTCTTGTCATAAGTACTGAAATATACTTCCAAACACTGACTGGAAACAACGGGGTTAGGGGGATTAGCTATGAAATACTACTAACCATTTTGTAGAGTTTTACTGTTATGAAGCACTAAAAATGAAGATTTTCTTTCTCTGCCACTACTGTTTGCCAATAAATGCCCATGTAATGAATAAGCCATACTGAAAAACACATCTTCTGTAGTGTAAGTGGAGGCCAGACTTTGTTCTTTCAAACTGTGCATCTGGAGAAAGAATTATACTGTGAGCACAAATTATAGCACAAACAGTTGCAAAACGTCTTTACAAAACAACAAAAAAAAATCTATCCTAAATTATAACATCTTCATCACGATGATTTGTAATTTATCTTGTGGAGGTATCATTTCAGGAGTATTCAGGAGACAAAAATTATGTCTTAGGAAGAGAAAACAATGCATGGAAAACTTGACCAAGAGTGAAAAGACACATACATATGTATTTGCATTGTGAACTGGACGCTGTATAGTGCCAAACCTGGCACAGACTCAGACACAGGCACGTGTAAAAGCAAAGAGACTTTTATTTTTCTTCACCAGTGGGGCATGTCTTCCCTGTGAACCCCACAGGCATAACACAGTCCCAAAAGCACTTAATCCAAACAACACAACACTCCTGTTTGGCACCACCACTCCTCCTTAGCAACCTTGTCCTCTTCCTCCCGATTCTAGACCCTGAGTGGTGGTTGCCAGCCCTTTTTATAGCCCACCCGGAAGTGCTCCAAGTGCTTGATCACCTGTTTCTGATTGCACTTCCGGGTGGGGCTGTAGAGTTGTCCAGGCCGGCTCAGGGACCCATGCAGCACCCCCTGGTGGCCACCCCAGATCCCAACAGGGCTGTGGAGAACTCCATCTCCCATGGAACCCTGCGGGAAACTGAGGCACCATCGTCAGCCAGGGAGGCTGCCACCAAGTGTCCCAGGGGAGGTACTGAGGAGCCCATGGTTGCTTCCCCGCAACATATATTGAAGGGGCATTAACATTATTTTGAGCTTTGAATAATTTGGAACATATTCACAATTTAAAACAGTAAAAACACTGGAACGAAATACAGAATGTTACATAATATGAACAACTGATAGAAAGCACAAACTCACCTATAATATACACATCCCATTAGAGGGTCTTAGATGCAAAAGTTACACAAATCTCCGTGAGATCCATAACTTTCACTAACCTCTCTTATAATTTTTAAAGCTTCTCAGCTACATCATGTTTTTTTTTTCTTATCTTACAGATGTCATTCTTCTCAAAATGTTGCCACTTGAGTGTAAGGATGCTCCTTTGTCTGTCTGTCTCAGTGGAATTTTCCAAACAGAGTCTCACTCCCTCAGCTTCCACTTTTCTTTGAATATCTTGTGATAAGTTGGAGGTCCAAAGACAAGCTGTACCATATTTGAAAGGGAAGAACTTGGAACAATAATGGATGCAATTGGAGAAATAAGTGAGTCATTTTGATTTTCAAACTGACAATCCAATAGGTGACAAGAAAAGGTAGATCGTGAAGCTTTCATATTTAAATTGCCTGATCTCTGTGTCGCATGACATATTAAAGAGTGAGTGGCAGTATTTGCGAGTTCATGTTTGTTTACCAGAGAGCAGCCTGCCCGTCTAATGGACCATGTCCAAAGTCATATGATCGCAAATGTGGGGTGAGGGCTCCTGACTCTGACTCTGAAAAACAATGCTGAGGTGTACACACGTGCAATGCACTGTTTTGATGGCAACCTACAAAAATTTTAAGTAGAGTGCTTTGTAAGCAAATTATCTGTAGTGCTTTTTTAAAAAAAGATATCAGTGTACCCAGATGATTAAGAATAATGGGGATGGTATCAGGAAAATACTTTTTTTTTATTTATATGGATTTCGTGTTCAATGTGTCTCCAAGCCAGAGGCTTTACAATTTGTATCCCATGTGGTGGATTTTTGGGATATTTTGGGGCATTTAAAAGTATATTTTAAACATTAAGAGCAATGGCTCCATTCTAGGCCTTTGCCTGTCTGTGGTTGTCGGGGCCTGTTGTCTGGAGTAAGGCCATATCTGGGCAAGCTAGTGAAGGTCCTGGGCTGTTTTTGGAACTTTTTGAAAGCCTTAAATCATTTTGTCTTACACATGTCTCCAACTCTAAAACCAGAGAGTGTTGCAAAGTAGTGCTAATCATGAAGTGAATATCTTAACAGTAAAATTATAAATAAATCATTAAAAAGTGAAAAAATATTACCACATTCTTAGAACTGAAGCTGTGAAAAAGAGAACCACTGCAGAAGAGCTGAAATGTGAAGCTCTGATCCTAAGTCAGGTTCATGCACCAGACTACTGGTTGTTAGGTATAGCTCTGTATTTATGGTGCATTTTTATTTGTTAATTTTCAATCATTACTTTTCCAATCTGAATGTTATTATTGCAATGTTTGTAAATGTATATTGCTCTTTGAAACCTGCCTCCATGCCATGTGTTTTGTGGATGAAGCTGCAGGAGGCGAGGTCACCCTATCATCACCACTTGTGAGTCCTCTCTCTGGCTATTTAAAGTGACAGCAGAGAAGGTTCAAATTAGCAGATCACTGCACATGTACTTGGAGTTGTGAGGTTGCTATTTTTCTTTGGATTTTCTGTTTGTTGATGACTTCTTGTTCCTGTTTTAAGGATTCTGTTTACCAAATTGTGTATTGGGAATCGTTTGCTATAGGATTGCCTTTTAGACAACTAGTTTTTGTCTCTTTTTGCTCTTTTGAGCATTTCTGACTTATTTTCTATTTTTTGTCAAATAAACTACTTGTTTCTAAATATTCTTTGCTTGCTCTTCTTGTATGGCCTTTTTGCTATATTTTGGGACATTTCTAAATATTTTGCCAGCTCTTCTTGTTTGTGGCCTGTTAAGTTGAATCTTGCAGATAGAAGTGAGGAATAGGCTGGACTGGGTGAGCCTTTTCTGAGCTGTCCCAGTCCCAAAAGCACTTCCATAAATGACAAAAATATCCACTAGAGGGGGAAATTGTGTCAAAAACCCTGGCTACACACAAAAGGGCCTCGTAGAATCTCTGTAAAATAAAAGATTTATTCTTCACAAAACATGTTTTCCAATCACAATGAGGCTCTGTGGAGCACAAAGGTAAAATGGAATTGTCTGTAACAAGAAGGTAATCCAAATTAAGCAAATCCCAACACAGGTTCCAAATGCAAGGTCAAAACACAGCACAGTAGTGTTGAAAAAAATCCAAAAAATCACAAAGCACACTGAAATAACAAAACACATTCACCAGTGTTAAGTGCATATGAATTGAAACAGCAAGAACTGCGGGAGATCCTCTGAATTTACAGGGGATAGGGCAGTTTTTGGTGGTGATCACCAGGTGGTCCAACCATCTTGGGGACCACCCAAAAACACATGGAACATAACACAGGCAAAGAAAATAAGGCAGATACTTAAGAAAAGTAACTTTAACATAAATAAATTGCACAACAAAGAACAAAAAGGACATAAAACTGTAGTTTGTACCCCAACCAGAGGAGAAACCATGGGTAAGATATAACAGATACTACTGGAATAATTGTCCACAACATTATGATTAATTTCTTGCAAAAATGATAAAGGGAACTGTAAGAGCTATTTTCTTAGTTCTATATGATTCATGAATATTTTACTAGATGACAACGCATAATCTATGGGAGGTTCCTATAACCCCTGTAAATAGAATTGAATTGGTATATTCTTGCCATTTCTAACAGCTTTGAGCAAACATTATTCTTCAGTTAGTGACAGCCTTGCCATGAGTAAGGTGTGGAATGCATAAGGTTTTAAACCGTGCCTGGGCTCATGCCTACGTGCAACCAGCCTATGGGCTATTTGAGTGTGTGAACTAAATATGTAAGAAAACAGCACTTAATTTATGTGCTGTGCCGTACGTTTAAAGAGTACCAAAGAAGAAGCTATGAATCTTTAAGTATATAAGAAGTTAAGAATCTTTAAGTAAAGAAGAAGAAGTAAAGAACTTTTAAGTACAGAAATAACTAAAGTTTCTCAAGAAAAGATAAGTTTAGAGAAGATACACTTATCCTTTTTTTTTGCCTTTTATTCTACGTGTGTAACTATTTTTTTTTATTTTTGTGTGGATTATTTGCCTTTAACTTTCACTAAATAATTTTAAAACAAACTTTTGGACTGAGAGATTTCTTTTGACGCGCGTTTTACCCGTGCTTGATCTTGCCTTGTGCTTCGGTGGCTACAGGAACTAACACCCCTCACTCACAATGGAATAAAAGCACCGCCCTCCCAACTTAAAGGTCCATTCCATGTATTATTCTGCCCTTTTGGCAAAGTGAACTTTTAGAGAGAATGATGGACAGAGAAGCCCACAAGTAAGCGTGATGCTGAATGCTGGTTGGGCAAATTTGAAGCTTTGTCTCCTTTCAACCTAAAATAGGTGAACAACCAAAATCAATAAAAAAAATACTGCAATGAGCCAAGGACATTTAGTGGAAGGAAGAAGCCACACACCGTTTAATTGGTTAAAAACCCTGTCGGGATCTTTACTGAAACCAACAGATAAACTCTGCCAATGTTATGGCCAGATAAAGGCTTACTTGCCTGATAGTTTGACTTGATATATTTAAAAGTCCTTAAAACAGTTTAAGACAGTTTTTCACATCCCAAATAACAGATTAGGTTCAAAATAAAAAATAGGTGACTTTAAATGAGAAGTGTGACATAGAGCAATGACTTGTGGTTTGAAATCCACTGGTCTTGAATTCACAACCGGAGAAGCTTTTTCTCCAGAAATTTCAGACAATTCAGCTTTATGACACAGTACCAGTACAATTTAGGATAATCACTTCAAACTTTGGGAGACGCTCTGGGGGGTAGCTGATGGGGGCTCAGACCCAACCATTCAGAAGGCTGGCCCGCCCAAATCATGAGACATTGTTCTGATATGGCAGTCACTGTTGAGTGAATACTGAAAGGCTATAGGAGAACAGTTTTGAAAAGTACTGTAATGTTACACTATTGGTGTTATTTTCTGCCCACCCCTGGTTAATGCATCCTTGTTTGGTAGTTTGCTTTCAATGCTATGAACTACTGTAAAAAATATATTGTAGATAACATAAATAATTAGTGTACTTCAATACATTACAGTTTAGATACAATTTTGTAATTGTTGTTACTTTAAACAATTATCATCATCGCTTAATTGATTCCTTTTCCCTGGTACAGTGTAAATCTATTATTTTGGGTTGGACAGAGAGGGCTTCAGGGAGAAGCTGACGACACTGCTATCGTGGGCTGCATCAGGAGTGGGCAGGAGGAGGAGTATAGGGACCTAATCAATGAGTTTGTTAAATGGTGCGACTCAAACCATCTACACCTGAACACCAGCAAAAAGGAGCTGGTGGTGGATTTTAGGAGGCCCAGACCCCTCATGGACCCCGTGATCATCAGAGGTGACTGTGTGCAGAGGGTGCAGACCTATAAATACCTGGGAGTGCAGCTGGATGATAAATTAGACTGGACTGCCAATACTGATGCACTGTGCAAGAAAGGACAGAGCCGGTTATACTTCCTTAGAAGGCTGGCGTCCTTCAACATCTGTATCTTGCTCAGGGCTGGTTTCTATTCAGCACCCTGTGGTTGACATCTTGTGACCCTGAATTGGACATGAATCTGAAAATGTCATTATCTGCAAAACTATCCACTTACTGTACAAGAATACAACCAGATATTAACTCTTGTTTTGGAACAGCCAGGAACTGACCTTGTGCCAGCTTTGGGCTCACTTACGTAGGTTCCAAATGGGTCTCCAATAAGCGGCATTTGAATGGCTGCCAGATCTGAGCTGTGTGTTTGGCCCTCACTTGTCATTTTTATCAGTGCTTTGTGTAGAGCCTAATAAGACTAAAACAAAGCTTTGGTTCAAATGATGGACATCCACAGAGAAAAACATTTGCTGGGAAAAAAACACAGAGCACGAGGCTTATAAGCAGAAGTGCTCACTCTGCCAGATCCATTGTAGTTCTTCCTTGAAGTTCAAATTACATTCGGTTTCACTTCACAGAACATTGGCCATTGAACTTACTGATGACTCTGGCAGATGAAAAACAGCCTGGCGCTGTGCTGCTTCCTCTGGTTCAACTGTTATTGTGTAACTGAGGTCAGGGCTGGATGAAGTTAATTTTATCATTTTATTTGCCTTCTACCACAAGGACAATCGCTTTCTTGTTTGTGCTTGCTCTCAGTAATGTAAATAACACTAAATAAAAGGTAATATTAAACTGTGTTGTTAGTAACATAAGGCATAGAAAAAGTCTGCAGATCATTAATGACAAAATAAAAACACACACTATAAAGGTGACAGTTTATGTGTGCTGTTTTTATATTTGACTCCTGCTACACAATTCTCCATCCATGATGTGCCTGAATTCTTATGACATTCTTGTAATAGGAAGGCCCACAAAGCAGACAAACAACTCTTTTTATTAAAACCACAAACAACTGAAGAAAGCAAAGGACATTGGGACAACTGTGGCTTTCCACTCCACTTCAATGGTGAACACACACATGCATGTCACTGAAAAGCTTAAAGAGTCTTTATATACGTGAAACTTGGAGGGTAAACACAAATAAACTTCCACAGGAGAAATATCAAATCATTTCTAATTGCATTTATTATTTAATTACTGAATTTATAAAGATCAAAATAAACCAAATTGCTACAGCCCAACGTGTTACCAAAATCTTACTCAAAAATATTTGTTTTCAAAAAAATGTTTTCAGAAATATCCACAACCTCGGACGCCATTATTTACGCATTGCCAATTTAATTATTGCTGCCATAATGTTGTTACGTGGTTTAACTTCTGGCTGTGTGTGCCCAGCACTCCCCTGTTAATGACACAACAGAGATCCCAAACTGGTGGTGTTCATGTGCAATGGTGCAGGCGGGCTCCACACTATCGGGTCCTTCCAGGAGCCTCTTGAACCCGCTAACGCTGATAACGTAATGTAACATAAATGAGGACACTCACACAACAATGGGGTAGGGTGCAAAGGTGAAATAATTCTTTTATTACAACCAGTTAAAAAACAAAATGGTGTCCAAAGTGCAGTGCAGTCTTCAGTAAATAAATAAGCCAATAAAAACGGTGACTGTCTGTGAGTTAAAAAAATCAGAATTAAAAACAAGAGTAAAGCCAACAGCTATTGGGTCCTTCCTGATGTGTCAAATGAGCCCAGCGCAGCACCTTCTTTGTTTCTCCGACTCTCCCATTGCTCGCTCAGCTGGCGGAGACACTAGCAGCTGCGGTCCTCACCACCGACTCAGTCTTTAGCTGCCTCCAAGCTGTGCTGGTCACACCGCTTGGGCATTGGTTGTTCTCCTGTCTACCTTCTTGCTCCTCTGGTGAACCTCGGATCCCTGGGGTAGGATTCCCTCTCCATCACACCCACTCTTCGAGAAATAGTCAGCAGGGATGATCCACACCTAGAGCGCTGCTCCTTCGCATGGCCATCAACCGTGCAGCCTATCATACACAAGCCAGCTGGGTCGTCCTGCCTTTCCTCCCGATGCTCTTCTCACAGATTCTCTGCTCTTTCTTCATTTTCTTTCTGTCTGATGTTTCTGTTTAGTTCTCTTTTTCTGTTGTCCTTTTTCGTTTTCTCTGTTGCCTAACTGGGTACAGGTGCAAGGTGACGCTCCCTTCATGGCATCATTGAGTTGTCTGACTGAGGCGCCTATCTCCGCACATGCATGTGGCACGGTGAGCCATTTCCCCAATTAACCATGGAGTGAAATGCACTTGCGCACACCCGCACCTGATTGGAGCCTCCTCAGGGCACGATTATTTATTTAAAATTAGCCCCCTATTGTTAAGCCACAGACCTGCTATTCCACACCATGAAAACAAAATGGTAGCAGGGAGGCAATAAAAAAAATAATAAAAAGTTGCAACCTTTAGAAAATAACAGTGAAACGGAAAATAAATACATCAGCAACATGCAAAACCTCAAAATATCATAACATGATGTCTAATAGCTAAGTTATGGATTTCTTAGTGGCACCATATAATTGCAAAGGTGGGATTGTAAAGCAATTCAGTGAATTGCAGGATGAATAAATGGGTTACATTTGATGAGATAAAGCCAGCTGAAAACTGAAGCTACAAGTCTGGGAAACAAAAAACACAACAACACACAAAAACACAACACAACAAGAAAAATGACAAATGCAGTTCAGAGAAGTAAAGGGCAGCTTTGCTAACACAGGCCTGTAGAGCACCAGTGCACCAGGCTAATATTACAAATCATACTGGAGTAAACGGATTAAAATGTACAATATGCTTATCGTTGAGGAAACAGGTAAAAGATGAATGGGAAATGGCCTATTTATATTATTTGACAAACAGTTAACCTCTTCTTCTTTGCTCACATGTCTTCCCTAGCAGGCACACCACAGTCGACATGAAGATTTAAATCAGCGGTGTCATTATCAGTGTGCAGTCCGCTTATTCTCGTGCCCACTGAGTTTCTGTTTCTTTGGACTATTTGGCCTCTTTCCATGCCCCACTGATGTACACAACTTTAAATGTCTTGTTTTGACCTCTTCTGTTTGTCCTTCTTGGACTTTTCAGTGATGCTGCCTATGTAGACTCAACAATGGAGCAAGTAGGAAAGGAATGGATGGGAAAGGCACTTAAATAACTTGGCCTTCACATCAAGTATAAGGTTCAGATGCTTCTTGTATGTAAACCTTGTGTTTTAAGTCACACTTACTGTACGAGGGTTCAGATCCAAATCAACGTACAGATGCTTTCACCTATAGTACCAAAATAACAGATGCAGGATATTTAAAAAATGTCAATTACTACTGGTAAAATTCAGATGCATATTTTTCATTTATTGCATCACAATATACAAGCAATAAACATGTTCATGTTCATGAACATTTTAAATTTAATGAAAATGTAACATTCTCTTAAATATTTGGCTATTTACAGTTAAGCAATATGTCAATTCATAAATTTGTTTCCAAAGGTCTGAAATAAAAAAGGGACGTATTTTCTTTGTAAACAGGAGTTTTGTTGGATAATGTCAGAGGATATAGTATGATGATGCTGACAGGCTAATAAAAGTTTCCAAGTTTTCCTTTTCCAGGTTATTTACATTCAGTCTCTTGAGACACAGTATGCAAAACTGCAAAGGAAGAAAATGCAACGTCCCAGAAAAGTAGCAAACTGTTGTAAAATGGCCAGTAATGCAACGTTTCCTCAGACTGATGTACACCATTGGTTCCTTTTTTTTTTTTTTACATAAGAACATGCTTGCAGTGTTAGAAACAAATACCAGCCGATTGCAAACGTGTTCGTTGTATATCATTTTATAAATGTGCTGCTTGGCTTGCCTTGTGTAACATCTCCTGTCATGCACTGAGGTTGCATTTGCTCATTCTCCAAAAGCGAATGGGCTTCTGAGCAGGAAATATGTAAACAGAGGACCAAAAAGTTGACCTATGATGTAAGCAGAGAGATAAGACAACAGTTAAGAGAGTGGAGTAAGACGGTGTGCCCGCTGTGGTCAGAAGGAGCCCTTTCAATGAAAGTGTACCCCGCTGTCTGGAGGTAATCCCCCCAGCAGACTGAATAAACAAACCCTTAATGTAGCTGGTTTAACTTGAGTCAGATTAGCTAAGTAAAATTGCACTGATATCATGCTTTTGTATATTTCACAGAACGCCACTAATAATGCAGTCTTAGACTCTAAGAGAATTTTAAAAATGTTTACAAACAGAATGCAAAATAATGTATTGCATATCTAAGCAACAGTTTATCAGAGTAGTTGGTTTATTAGCTGCTGGTAACTTTTAGTCTTACAACACTGGTTGTTCTTTCTCTACACATAACACATTCTTTCAACATTTAAATCCTGGAACAGAAGGATGTTAAAACATTGGTATTTGCATTGCAAAATTTACTTAATACAAATCCTAATTTCCAAGCATGTAACACTGTCAATTCCAAAGCCTCAGTGTGATACGCTTATATCATCATTTTCATCTTGTTGTGCTCAGTCACTGCCATTTTCTACACACTTGGCCAATCCCATTCGTATTCTTTTGCAACTTGTAAACAGCTGTTTCCAACATGGCTTAAAGCTTACTCCAGATGTGCATTACATAATGGACAGAACACAATATGCAAAGTAAAAACACGCATTCAGCATGGAAATGTATTGCCATCCCATGTTTAATCATTCTTTTATTTAACGGCTTGGTTAATGTACTGTAACAGCTGCTAAACAGCTGTTAACAATGAGAGGTGTCAGTGATAAAATGAATCCCAGACAGAAAATTGGAAAAATGATGGATGGCATATGGTATATAATGAACTGAAGACAATGGCTCAGAACAAGGAAGAATGGCATAATTTGAGAATGGAACCTGGTAGTCGGCAGAGTGCCAGACTCCTGCTTACTTCTCTGTTTTGAACCTACTTGTCATTGATAGTCCCTTAAGAAGTAAGCAGTAGGACCCTTGTTACAGCTTTAGGAAATGAAAAAGCACACTGTCTCTCTGTTTGCTGATATGGTCAAATAGAATCACTATATACTGAGCCTAACTGCGTACGCTCTGGGGAGATGAAATGTTGACAACAGTTCTCATCTCATTACTGGCTTATCAAAACACTTAATTCAGTAGATGCCTCACCTTGGGTAATTAGACTTACGGCCACTCATTGTGGTGAGTTTTTCCATTCTTCTTTCTTTCATTCCTTTCTTTCTGAAGACGTTCTAGCTCAGCTTCATACATCATTTCCTGGATGAGATATTTCTCTCTTCGCATTCTGTCCCTTAAGTCTTTTGGTAGATCAGGTATCAAATAGGAAATTAGGTTTTTTATAGTAAACACCATGTGCTGCAAAATAAAATCAAAACTTTATTACAAAGCGTGAAAGAGTATTTTCTACGGTGAAATACAGTTGCATTTGGTAATGGATTTTGATACTGTCATATCTGTAAAAAAATTGAAAATAGCTTATTATAATTGTTTTTCAATTCAGGGTAATATTCTGGATGGTTTGCTTCAATATTCCTAGGCATATCAGACAGCAAGCATTGGACCAATAGAATTTAGTACATTTATAGAACATACTGCGTGAAAGTTCAGCCCATTTTACTTCTTGATTGTTGAACTACCAAAAATGAATCCATGTGAGATCATCACCAGGAGGGAAAGACTGGCATTTCAAGTTGAGCTTCACTGTAGTGAACACCAGGCACAGGATGACATGATAACTGCAATTCTCAAAGTTTACCTTGTAATCAACAAGATATAATTTAATTTATTATGTTTGTATGGTTAGATATTTGCATTATCTATATTTCAGAAGAAAGTGAAAAATTTTCATAAAGACAACTAAGAAGCAGAAAGGAATATCTTAATATTTAAAAATATTTTATTGTACCCATGGATTAGTGAACATAGAAAATTTAAATGATTACTCCTTCTTTCCTTTTTGTTGAGGCTCAGAGGCTTGTTTTATATATTTTTGTTTCAGTTTTGAGTTGTTGAGATACGTTCATGTTACTCTTGTTTATTGTCTGCTTTGTTCCCCCAGGGGCCAGGCCACCTGACAATCACTTGGAGGGTCCTCCACAATTTTTAGTTTTGAATGTGCTTGGGAATTTTTGGTGAGCTGCTTTGTTTCTACTGTGTTTACTATGACATATTGGATTTTCAGCTTGTTTGCTCCGTCTTTTGATCACTCTTTGGATTCCAGTATTTGGTCTTTGTTTGCATTGGATTGCCTTATTGTTTTAGGCAACTTCATATTGTATTTTTGTGCTCCAAGAAGCTTCATTCTTGTTGAAGGGCATTTTTGTAAGAATAAACCTTTTATTTTATAAAGATTCTACATAGCCCTTTTTGCATCTAGCCAGGGTTTTTGATAGGATTTCCCCCTCTAATGGGCATTTTTGGAAGTGCCTTCAGGATTGCCTGTCATAGCATATGAAACCTGACTTTAATGGGAACTATGAATTATGGGTTACCTGGGATTAACAGGATTTCTAAAGTCAGGACTTCAAATCAAGCACCATAAGGCACAAAGGTGGTCTCATCAATCAAAACCCCCCAGAAAAGTAAATTGTTGCTGAGTACTGCCTACAATGGTAGACTAGTACATAGAATAAAGAAACATCATTAAAACAAATAGAATAACCGGCACATCAAAGACATAGAAAGGTTTTGTGAACTCCAATTCATAAGTACAACTAATGCATTAATCCAAACCCGGTCTAATTAAACAAGTTCAATAAGACACACAACCTGCCTTCTGAGTAAGAGACTGGCTACAATGAAGACTTGCACCCACCGGACTGAGTTGTGGAGTGAGGTTATATACACTTCTGTGTGTCTGTATGATTTGGGCCAGTTTGTTAGTTTTTTGTGTTTCCAGTAATTTTTTTCTTGTGCTTCATTGTGCTTCAACTTCTGGAAATATTAACGTGTGAGGTCTTTGTATTTATAATGTAGTAAAACAAGTAAACATTATTTTATTGTTTAATTTTTATAGCATCATGTCACCATATTGGTACCTTCTGCATTTTTTAAAATGTGTTTCTAGGATGCTGGGCTGCCTCCTTTCAGATGAAGCATAAAACAGAGGTCTTGACTTTCTGTTGTCATAAAAGATCCCTGGGCATGATTTAAAAAGATGTGCCCTGATATCCTGGCTAAATTGCTCACCAAGACCTTGTCCATTGTGGCCCCCATTCACCTCCTGTCTCGTATTGGCTTTCCAAGTGTCTCTCTCACTCCTTGACCACCTAATAGCTAATGTGTGGTGAGTGCAGTGGTGCAAGTATGGCTGGCGGAGGTGGTTGAAGTGGCTCTCCATTGTCTGTGTGAAGTTCCTTGAGTAGTTAGAAAAGAGCTATATGAAATATCACAAAAGAAAGAAAGATATGTATTCTACACTATTTATTGGAAATAAGGCATTTTGTTTTTTTTTTTGTTTTTATTGTTTAGCATGTCATTAAAAGGTGTGATTTTTTTGTGAATTCATGACAGAAATCTGTCTGTTTATCTACCTCATAATTTTATCGACCTTTTCCATATTTCTTTAGTGGCTGGCTTGCTAAGTATCAATTTCTCTATTTTCTAACCTGCAGTCACTACTTTTTAAATAATTCCATCTCATAGTACAGCTGAATTTTTAGTATGAGTCCCAAACAAACAAAAGATTAGTGCTGAGCTTCTGTTAAAAACTGTATAAAAGTGATGTAGGAGTGTCTCATAATAAAAACAGGAATATTTCAATTGAAGACAAGTGTTCTGAATATACTGATAAAATAACTGTACAGTTGTGGTAGTAATAATATGGTCATGTATACAGAGTACAGTCAAATTCTTACTTTAACAGATATGCAACATGTCACTGCTTTACAGCACCATGGTATACAAGAATGTAATAACAGTAAGTGCCGCTCAGTTGTTGTAAGTAAAGATGCCTTTATGTGGATGGTTTCCTGATCCACACTTTGGAAAATGAAACAAAAAATAATTTGAACACATTGCATTGTTTTAATCTGGCCTAAATATTGAATTTGGGCTGTGAATTGACAAATTTAGTTGCACTTAATGAGTGGAAATAGGTAAAGAGACCAGTAAAGTACAAAGACTACTGTGAATAAACAACTCCGGTTGTTCTTTCTATGGATCTTCCTTAGTTTGCAATGCCAGGTTCAGTACGTAAAGTACAGTATATTCAGGTAGGACTTCTGTAAGAAATTCTTGAAAGCATACAATATTTTTAAGCCCCTGCTTAACATCTGCTTGGTATTGCACTGGACTTGTCCACACTTTGCTCATGGGGATCTCTGTTGAGATTTCTGTCCTTTCCTCATAGGGCTTTTGCTGAGAATGGCAAGTCTACATTGGCAGAGTGTGAGACAGGATGGGTGAGTGTGCAATTGAGTGCAGTCCTGCCTTTCATATACTGCGGCTGGGATAGGCGCCAGCTCCTTCTAACACTTCTGAAAAGAATTGTTCATATATAGAATGGATTTATTTTTCATTGCCTAATAAAAAAATAAATTAGCTATGCATGTGACCATACGTACATAGGTTACCAGCTAAAAAGCTAGATTCACAAAGGCACAGTGCCAATGATGATCTGAATCTTTGGTTTGTGTAGGAATATTTCTTTTTTTTTTTCATTTGAAAGTCGTAAAAAATGGCTTGCCTGGACTAGTAACCCACTCGAGCAGAAATGTGGTGCAGGCATCACACATCATGCTAACCATTGTGTAAATAGGGCAACCATTGACTCCAGAGGACATCACTGAAACGCCTCCACATCAGTGCATCCTGCACCTTGCCAAATCTGACTACACTGAGGGAGATATCATTCTGAACACCAAGGCCAAGATGTATGTAGCTTGTTTAAAATGTGCAGTAGCCATTGTGCTGGCTCCTTTGTAAAATGATAATCACTTTGGAGTATGAATGGAGGAGTACTTTTTGTATTGGCTACTCACTAGTCTAAGGAAACCTTCTGTTCCAAGAAAATCAAAATGTTTATGAACTGGGCTTCACTCACTGGATTCTGAAGAAGGATTCTCAAGTTACTAAAATACTCCTTTATGACGAGAGCTACGCTGACCACAAGGTGGCTCACTTACAGTGCAAACAATCACTCAATGACAGCTGCTGACCTGCCTGTGGTGACATCCTTTTTAATTGTTTCATGTCATGACATTGTATATTGTATGGTGCTTTTAAACATTTAAAAGCTTTTTCCTATTAGAGGTAATTGCTCTGCAAAGTTGACACACGTTTTAGTAAAGTATGTGCACATATCACAAAAGACAGTTTTAGCTAAATGGTCCTGTACCAGCCGAAGAAAATTAATGAACATAGGATCTTGCATAATTTACTGACAGGGTAGTTTAAATCAAATTACAAAAATAAATGAAAGTTTCTGCTTGTCGGATTGTGTTGAACCATCTGCATTAGAAATTAAAAGATAATATAATAACATGAAAAGGAAATAAAAATTCAAAACAAAGCAGATTTAAGTTTTAAACGCAAGTTCTATTATAAAACATATTGTACAGCATGAAATGAAGATTTATTATAGGTAAAGGCTGAAAGTGGAGCAGCATGGGTTCATTTTACAGTTTCATAATTAATTACAAGATTAAAATACAAAGGTGCTCACCTCAAATACAATTATAAAAGCAAGTCGTGCCGCTAAGACATGCCAGAACTGTAGCGTGTAGGCATAAGGCTCTTTGGACGTAGGAGGTTCCCTGTAATCTCTGTATCTGTGGAAAGAAAAAAACGAGATATAGAGACCAATAAATGCAGTATGATCCACTAGACGGCAAAGATGGAGCAATACAACAGGGGGAGAAATATTCTGTACAGTAGTCAAGTGAATATGATATTGTCTAGAGGAATATACTGTAACAGTATATAAGAATATGTATGTATACAGGAAGGTATGTTTTTAAATGATCTTTACTCAGAGTATTCTCATGATGTATATGCTCTTAACTATTAAGTTCTTCTATAGCTATTAATATAACAGCTGGATGCAATTGTATACATTTATAATATGACTTCATTGAAAATAGTTCCATCTTGGGGTAACGCAGTGATAGTTCTGCTGCTTAAAAGTAAGGAGATCAAGGTTCACATCCTCCCTTTGTGGAGTTTGCATGTTCTCCTTGTGACTGCCTGGATTTCCTCCGGGTGCTCCTGTTTCCTCCCACAGTCCAAAGAAATCTAGGTTAGGTGAATTGGTGATATTAAACTAGCTCTAGTGTGTGCCTGGGATGTGTAGTTGGGATGTGTGTGTGTGTGTTCACCCTGTGATGGACTGACACCCAGTGATATTTCAGTTCTGATATTAATTTTAGTTTTATTTTATAAAATTAATTATTTTTATTTCATTCTAGTTTTCAGTGGAGTCAAAAAGTTTTATTTTTATTTAGTTCTGTGTTTACAATTTTATTTCTTATTTTATTTAGTTCTGGCCTTTTTACATAATATTAGTACAATTTTAGTTTTTTTTTTTTCCTGTTGCAAGACCACAAATGCTGGCCTAAACATATTTCAATACAAGTTATGTTTCAGTCAACAAAACACACTCAGTTCATAATGCCGTTAAACACTATTGACACTATACACTTGACTATCAATGAGCAAACAGATTAAGTGGCCTAATGAGTACAGTCAGAAAGATCAAATGTTTCAACCCAAGAAACCAGTCTGTGCAAGCACGTTGCTGTTAAGATTTAAATAAGCACTGTCACACACGTGAGCATGGGAGGCAACTAAAGGGCTTGAGTACGGACAGTTCCGAGACATACCGGGATGTGGCAGAGTGCACTGATTCTTTTTCTCTCTTTGCCTGCAGACCATTCACGGGAGATTCCACCTGGTCTTCTTAACATCACTTCCGAGACCGAGCCAATGGAAGGAGACCTTGCCAGCTCCGGCCCCTGTGATGTCACATCCGGGCTCGCACCAATGGCAGAAGACCTACATGAGCCTGACCCCTTTGACTTCACTTCCTGTCTTCCCCTTTAAAAGTCTCCACCTTTTCCCTATTCCCTCAGTTCTGTTTGGACTCGGTTTTGTGCACATCAGTGCTGTATCATTTGAAAGCAACTTTGCAGCCAGGAAACTAAATTATACGAGTGGCTGGCCCAAACCTTTATATGACTCTGTCTTGAGTTTGTGACAGCACACATTTCGAGAGATTTGTTCATGCTGTAACTACATCCATTGCACAGATAGTCACACAGTGAAAATATTTGCTTGACGAACGCCTGTAATGCAGGTGCACACACAAGGTCCTCAGCACAATGAGAGGCACCAGCAGAGACTGTATGTTGACGATTTATGCTGCCAGTATTGAAGCAGTGACGTGCGGTGAGGTTTGTGAGGCACTGACTCCTTCAGAATTAGATTTACAAATATATGAACCCATACCTTATTCACTATTTGATTGGCAGCATGCACATTGACTGCTGGTTATGTTTAATATCTCATCAGCATTTTTACACACATATTTGCCTAAGAAAGAATGTTACATTTAATAATAATAATAATAATAATAAATTTTATTTATATAGCGCCTTTCCCATACTCAAGGCACTTGCAGAATATAAGAAAGAACGGCAGGGTATACAGTAGAAATACAGTAGTAAAATAGGATGTCTCTTTATTATATCTTCAACCTGCATATTTGTCATGTACTATGGTAAAAGCAAATGGTAATCGTTTTGGTTGAATACTCCAAGACTCTGAACTGGTTATGTAGGATAGAAACTGAGTAAAAATAATAATACATTTTATTTATATAGTGCCTTTCCCATGCTCAAGGTACTTCACAGAGTTTAAGAAAGAACGGCAGGGTATACAGTATATAGCGTTGTACAAACCAGATAAATAAATAAAGAAGATTACGACAGTGAATTCAGAGAAACAGCCTAACAGACAATATAATTGATGGTCTAGCACACACATACAGGTTACATGAGCATCTTGACAGAGAGGTAAACTGAGAGAAGGGTAATAAAGTCAAGTAGAGCTAAAAGCCTTCCTGAACAGATGAGTTTTGAGTTGTTTTTTAAAAGAATTCATGGAGTCAGCTGACCTGATTAATTTCGGTAGGTCATTCCAGAGTCTGGGCGCTATACAGCTGAAGGCCCCGTCACCCATGGAGTGTAGATTAGTGTGGGGCACAACAAGATTGCCAGAATCAGAGGACCTTAGTGGGCGGGCAGGCACATAGTGATGGAGAAGGTCACTGATGTAGTTTGGCGCGAGGTTATTTAAGGCTTTGTAGGTTATTAGTAGGATTTTATATTCGATTCTGTAAGACACAAGGAGCCAGTGAAGACGGAGCAGGATGGGTGTCATGTGCTCGCTGCTGGTGGTTTGAGTAAGGACTCTTGCAGCTGAGTTTTGAATAAGCTGGAGTTGTGATATAAGATTAGAAGGGGCACCTGCCAGTAGGGAATTACAATAATCGATGCGGGATGTGATAAAAACATGGACAAGTTTCTCAGCATTAGAAAAGGAGAGGAAGGAGCGAACACGGGATATGTTACGGAGGTGAAAGTAAGAAAGTTTCTTAATGTGGTTTATGTGGGCGGAATAAGAGAGGGAGGAATCAAAAATGACACCAAGATTCTTTGCAGTAGAGGCAGGTCTGATGAGATCACCACCAAGATGGATTGGGAAAGAGCTCATTTTATTAAGTTGAACTTTAATCCCAATTTGCAGGAGGTCAGTTTTGTTGCAATTTAATTTTAAAGAGTTCTGCTCCATCCAGGTATTAATTTCACTGAGGCAGGTTGTGAGCTGAGAAAGCTCTGATGAAGTTCTACTTTTAACACTGAAATAAAGTTGAGTATCGTCTGCATAAAAATGATAACCCAGTCCATAGCTACAAATAATATGGCCAAGGGGAAGCATATAAATACAGAAGAGAAGAGGGCTGAGGACAGAGCCCTGAGGAACTCCTTGTGTGTCTGGTGCTGAGGTGGATCTGCTGTTGCCAAGACTAACAAACTCTTGCCTATCAGTCAGATAGGACTTGAACCACTGGAGGGCAGTGCCAGAGATACCCAGCATGTTCTCCATTCTGGACAGTAGAATGTCATGTCTGACAGTGTCAAATGCTGCACTGAGGTCTAATAGAATTAATATGTTGGTTTGTCCAGAGTCTGCTGCCATAAGCAAATCATTGGTTACCCGTAGCAGAGCAGTTTCACAGCTATGCTGCGCCCTGAAACCAGACTGAAAGGGTTCTGTCAAGTTATTAGAAGTTAAGTAATTGGTGAGTTGGGAAGCTACAACACGCTCAAGAGCTTTTGACAGGAAAGGTAAGTGGGAAATAGGCTGAAAGTTGTTAAGATTGTCAGTATCAAGACCAGACTTTTTTAACATTGGGGTTGCAGAAGCAATTTTAAAAGTGAGCGGTACAAACCCAGTGTCAAGGGATGAGTTTATTATTGTTGTAACAGTCGGGATTATGGCATGAAGGCAGGATTTAAGTAGTGTGCTGGGGATGGGGTCCAGTACACAAGTAGTCGGCCTCATCTTACAAAGCAGGTTATTAACAGACACAGATGTGACTGGTGGGAACTTAGAGAAGGAGCTGGATGGAGTGGGAAAACAGGAAGAGATATAAACAGATGATATATTTATGTTAGTTGAATTATTTAGATCTATAATTTTGTTATGGAAAAAGTGGAGGAATTTCTCACAGACTTCAGTAGAAGAGGTAGTTGGGCCAGATGCAGGTTCGAGTAGTTTATTAACTACAGAGAACAAAACCCTTGGGTTATCGTGGCCACTATCTATTATTCTGCCATAATGGGTGTTCTTTGCAGAAGTCAGTGCTTCTCCGTAAGCTCGTTGGTGGTCAGAGAAAGCCTGGATGTGCACGGTGAGGCCAATCTTACGTGACATTCTCTCAAGGCGTCGGCCAGCTGCTTTCATAGATCGCAATTCTGAATTATACCAAGGAGCTGAACGTTTAAAGGAAACCTCCTTATGTTTTAAAGGAGCTGTTTTATCTAATGCTGAATGAAGTGCTGAGTTATAATGGTCAACAAGACTATATTTATAGCGGCGAGAGAGAGCGGAGAGAGCGCATTTGCTCGGCACCCTTCATGTGTTTTAAATTTGCCGTTGCAATTTCACAATTTATACTCAGTCAATACAAATGAAAGTATAGACTGGTGTACAAAAGAACAGATTTCAATTTTAACCTTAATTGAAATATTTAGTTGTTTTTAAAAGATGAATTCTTATGCTTTAATCAATTTTAATACAGACTGTTCAACAAAAGGATAACAAGAAAAGCAAACAAATATTTTATTTAAGGTCAAAATTTAGTCTTTAAATATTGGATTTTTTTTCTTAGTCTGATCCCATTTTTTATAAAATTGAAAACCGTTTATGGTCTTACCCATTCATCCATCCATCCATTTTCCAACCCGCTGAATCCGAACACAGGGTCACGGGGGTCTGCCGGAGCCAATGCCAGCCAACACAGGGCACAAGGCAGGAACCAATCCTGGGCAGGGTGCCAACCCACTGCAGTATGGTCTTACCTTTATTTGTAAATGAAGTTCATGCGCCTATCCTTCTTCACGAAAATCTCCGTCACTTTCTTGTAAAAGTCCTCCTTGTTTTCCTTTAGTTTTAAAAGTCTTAATCTTCCATTTTGAAGTTGGAAGAAAAAATAAAAATAAATGGCCCGCTGCAGTGCACTTGACTTTCTGATATCGCTAACTTATTGGCGCATCTGCATAGAAGAACAGCAGCAACAAGCACCTGTTGGATTCACATCCACCCCCTCCAGTGCAGCACGTTATTGTCTGCCTCACCTTGTGCCTTTTCACTGTGGTTTTATGTCCGATCAGCAAGACTAAATATGTCACATTAAAGATATTAGCCAGACTGTGGAAAGTCAGGGTGTGTAATAAACGTGTCTGCAGATAGTATATTGGCGACACACAGAGAGGCAGCAACAGGCACGCGACAAATGCATGCATCCGGGCTGAGGCTCCGCTCGTCGCTACCGCACCTTGCATTTCTCCCTTGTATTTGATCAGGAAATGCACAAATTCAGAGATTTTGATGGTAAAAAAAGAAAAATTATTGGAGTCATACAGAAAACAAATTTATAGCACAGACCAGTGGACAAATTTATTTTATGTTATCATTATTAGTTTTTTTTTTTTTGTTTTTAGTTTTCATGCCTCCCCCAATCGCACGTCCCTGTACTGAAGTGCAGTCATGGTGCCAGAGAAGTGCTGGACTTCCACTGAGCACTGATCCAGTTGGTCCTGCACTGAAACTCCAAGACTCTTTTCTTCTTCTCGCACGCTACATTTGCTTTTATTATCATCTGTGCTGTAATTAAAGTATTTCCACATGTTACTTTCTTGCTTTCTACCTGGAAACATCTGTGCAAAACTTGCCATTGGCAACCACATGTGCTTACTGCTTCAACCCAACGAACCAAATGTGCTCAACAAACAAACAACGGCCCTTTATGGAAGTTGCGTCACGTGACTATAGTAAGCCCAAGGTACAAGATCACTGCATAGTAAACAGTGCAACGTAATTGAATGCTCAGGGCGACTGAACCGGATTGAACGAAAATGCTATTGCTGTTTTTTTCATTTTAACTCAATTTTCGTTCTCGTTTTAGTTCGTTCACATATCACTCATTTTTATTTTTATTTAGTTTTAGTTTCTCTGTTTGCCTTAATTTAAGTTCTTGTAAAATGAAAAACAATATTTTTAGTTCTAGTTCTTGTTTTCGCTATGAAAATATCACTGCTGACACCCTGTCCAGGTTTTGTTTCTGCCTTGCACCCTATGCTAACTGGGATAGGCTCCAATTCTCCCCAAGACTCTGTTCAGGGCTAAGCAGGTTAGAAAATGACTGACTAGTTTAATCTTCACACAAGGTCAGGAAGATAAAAATATGTAAAATTATCCATCCATCCATTATCCAACCAGCTACAGTATATCCTAACTACAGGGTCATGGGGGTCTGCTGGAGCCAATCCCAGCCAACACAGAGTGCAAGGAAGGAAATAAACCCCGGGTAGGGCACCAGCCCACTGCAGATGTAAAATTATACATATTAAAAACTTTTTTAGGCAAACTTTTACAAATATGATATGCTGTCTATATGCTGCTGAGAAAACAGTTTAGTTTTGAGACATAAGCCAACGTTCCAGTCGCAGGGTATGTCAGACTTGCTGATCTTGTCACTGGACCATGTCAGTTTAAATGACTGAAAATCACTACCCACGTCACATTTACTGACTGTGTGCAGAACTTCAGGCACAGTTGCGTTTGTTCCTTTTTTTTTGACAACCAATAGTGTGCAGCCTGGCACTGCCAGTCCTGTATGAAGGTTTGACATCTACAGCGAGTTCAGCCAATCTCTGCCCTTTTTTGTTTTTTCATTCTGTTGTGGTACGTAAAACATGAGACATCATACAGATGAGCTTCTGTTCTGTTTGTGAGGTCCAAACCACTCACATTCCTTATTCCTTGTTGCTGAATTCCATGCACTGTACTTCTGGTTGAGCATTCATTGGTTTTCACCTCTCATGCACAATTGCCTGCACCTTTGACTAAAAGACTAAAGACAAAATCATATACAGTCATATGAAAAAGTTTGGGAACCCCTCTCAGCCTGCATAATAATTTACTCTACTTTCAACAAAAAGATAACAGTGGCATGTCTTTCATTTCCTAGGAACATCGGAGTACTGGGATGTTTTCTGAACAAAGATTTTTAGTGAAGCAATATTTAGTTGTATGGAATTAAATCAAATGTGAAAAACTGGCTGTGCAAAAATGTGGGTCCCCTTGTAATTTTGCTGATTTGAATGCATGTAACTGCTCAATACTGATTACGTGCAACACCAAACTGGTTGGATTAGCTCGTTAAGTTGAACTTCATAGACAGGTGTGTCCAATCATGAGAAAAGGTATTTAAGGTGGTCAATTGCAAGTTGTGCTTCCCTTTGACTCTCCTCTGAAGAGTGACAGCATGGGATCCTCAAAGTAACTCTCAAAACATCTGAAAACAAAGATTGTTCAGTATCATGGTTTAGGGGAAGGCTACAAAAAGCTATCTCAGAGGTTTAAACTGTCAGTTTCAACTATAAGGAATGTAATCAGGAAATGGAAAGCCACAGGCACAGTTGCTGTTTAACCCAGGTCTGGCAGGCCAAGAAAAATACAGGAGCGGCATATGTGCCGGGTTGTGAGAATGGTTACAGACAACCCACATATCACCTCCAAAGACCTGCAACAACATCTTGCTGCAGATGGTGCATCTGTACATCGTTCTACAATTCAGCACAATTTGTACAAAGAATATCTGTATGGCAGGGTGATGAGAAAGAAGCCCTTTCTGCACTCACGCCACAAACAGAGTCACTTGTTGTATGCGAATGCTCATTTAGACAAGCCAGATTCATTTTGGAACAAAGTGCTTTGGACTGATGAGACAAAAATGGACTTATTTGGTCATAACAAAAAGCGCTTTGCATGGTGGAAGAAGAATACCGCAGTCCAAGAAAAACACCTGGTACCTACTGTCAAATTTGGTGGAGGTTCCATCATGCTGTGGGGCTGTGTGGCTAGTTCAGGGACTGGGGCCCTTGTTAAAGTCGAGGGTCAGATGAATTCAACCCAATATCAACAAATTCTTCAGGATAATGTCCAAGCATCAGTCACAAAGTTGAAGTTACAGGGGTTGGATATTCCAACAAGACAATGACCCAAAACACAGGCATTCATGCAGAGGGAGAAGTTCAATGTTCTGGAATGGCCATCACAGTCCCCTGACTTGAATATCATTGACAATCTATGGGATGATTTTTAGCAGGCTGTCCATGCTTGGCAGCCATCAAATTTAACTGAACTGGAGAGATTTTGTATGGAAGAATGGTCAAAAATACCTCCATCCAGAATCCAGACACTCATCAAAGGCTATAGGAGGCATCTAGAGGCTGTTTATATTTGCAAAAGGAGGCTCAACTAAGTATTGATGTAATATCTCTGTTGGGGTGCCCAAATTTATGCACCTGTCTAATTTTGCTATGATGCATATTGCATATTTTCTGTTAATCCAATAAACTTAATGTCACTGTTGAAATACTACTGTTTCCATAAGGCATGTCATATATTAAAAGGAAGTTGCTACTTTGAAAGTTCAGCCAATGATAAACAAAAATCCAAAGGATTAAGAGGGGTTACCAAACTTTTTCATATGACTGTAGGTTTGGTTTTGCTCCTCCACTTCTTCTAGATAAGCTTTGTTAGTCCTCTACACCCAACATGTGGAATCTCTAGAAACAGAAGATGATCTTCTTGTTCAGCTCATCCTGGTGGTCACCAAGTACTCTAGCAGGGCTGCTCACTAGGATTATAACTTCTATTTTTGTCCTATGGGTGTACCAATGAGAGCTCCACCCTCTGTCCCTCCACTAACCCAGTCGGGCAACCCATTATCCAAGGCCTTCCATTTATAAAGGTTTCAAGGTAAGGTAGGGCACCCTACATCTTGTGTGACTATATATGACTAGTGGCCACCAGGGGGTGCACCAGCTCCCCAAACCCTAGGCACAAGTCCAGCACAACACATTTATTTCTTTGTGGGAAACACTTCCCAAATCATTTTCCCCTTCACGGTCCCAGCAGACAGTACAAAGCGCAAGAGTATAAACACGTTTTCTCTCCTCTCTGTCTCTGTCTTTGTCTTCAGCATCCACTCCTCCTTTGGCAAGCTTTGTCCTCCTCCTTCTGGCTTTGGCTCCCCGAATGAGATGCGGATGTTCCTGATATTCAGAATCCCGGGAGAAAGTCCGGTGTCACATAATTGTGGCCCGGGACTACTTCCAGGTAAAGCGGGAGCCCTGTATAAAAGGTCTCAGTGTTCCTGTGGCACCCCCAGAACCCAACTGGGCCAAGCCGAGGCGACAAACACCAGTTCCCATACACAGACAAATTTTTTTAGTCACTAAACCTCTATCATATATTTGTAAGTTTCATTCAATAACTTATTATTTGTTTAATTGTCTACATATAAATGAAAATATTTGCATTTGGTAGTGTGTTTGTAAAATGGTTTAATTATTGCTGTTTATCTTTAATAGTGGCTTGTTAAAGAAATTACAGAAATCCTTATCCTGTCAACGTTATGTTTACAATGAATGGATAAGCTTTCTGCAGAGAAGAACATGATGGCTGTCAGCAAGCTGTCACATATTTTCAACAGAATCTGATACACAGATTGACATTTAACCTGTGATGTCAGAATTAATCATCCATTTGTTTCTTGATTGAACTCAGTAAAAAAAGTTTGAAAAATGTCTGTCATATTGACTACATGCAGTGCACAGATTTTCCTGGTTATTAATAATGAATTTCGTTCTTCAGTAAGTGCTCATGTTTTAACTAAGAATATACTTTTTTTATGAGGAGAAGATGCAGAAATATGTTGTGTACCTTTGTGACCATTCCATTTCAGGAAGAGGAATACATGCAGTATAGGGTTTGTTCATTCATTTGCAGAACACAGTTTGATTAATTAGTTGTAATAATATGATTCCAGTCCTACAGAAAATGTGAACTGAATAGGACTGGATGAGACAGGACACACAGATGAAAATGTTGGGCAAAACAAAGGTGCTGTGCAACACAAACAAACCTGTGTCAGGCGGGCTTTGTTACACAGTCCTTCTGCACTGACACACAAACAAAAATAAACTGGAAAAAAGGATAAAGACAAAAACGGTGAATATTCATAATATGTAGAGTGCACTCAAAAGATCTACTATAATTAAAAACTACACACACAAAATTAAAGTCTTTCTCCTTTAGGAAGCTTCTTAGACAAAAATGATGAAAAATATTTACAAGAGTTTGTGTATATACAGTGTAGCCGCAGAAGTGTAAGGCGTGCTCAGGCATGGGTAAAACATGTGCCGAAACAAATCTCTCAGTCCAAAAGTTTGTTCTAAAATATTTAGTGAATATTCAAAGCAAACAATCCACGAAAAAAGAAAAAAGGTTCATATACACGTGGAATAAAAGGCAAAAAATTAGAAAAAAAATGTATCTTCTCTAAACTTAGCTTTTCTTGTAAAACTTTAGTTGTTTCTATACTTAACGATTCTTTACTTCTTCATCTGTACGCTTTAAACGTACAGCGCAGTACATTCAATTAAGTACTTTGTCTTTCATGTTACTTGGCACACAAAACATGCCTACGTCTTACACATGGTAAGGCTGATCACAAACTGAGAATAATGTTTAGTCAGAGAAGATAGAAATAGTTAGAATATACCAATGCAATTCAACATATGGGGGTTATAGGAACCTCTCATAGATTATGCACTACTATTTAGTAAACCATTCATATAACTTAAATAACTAGCAAATGGCTCTTACATACAGAAAAAAAAACAATTGCACCAAACCCAAAAACAAAATATTCCCAAAAAATATATACCTCCACCAAAAGCTAACCACTCATATATATTGTCTCACATGAGTGCTTGGGAGAAGGTTGGAAGGCTCAAATTATCTTATTTCACAGCCAAACGGGGGGTTGGTTCTGTCATCTGTTGTCCCTCTGCAGACCAGCAGATGAACCATCCAAACAGTTACGTCACCATCAACCCTCCCTCTGATGATACCACTTCCATCCATACCTGTTGACCACTTCCAACACAGATCCCACCTACCAAAAACATCACTTCCTCCTTCCAGCCTCCCTGCACCATCCCCTTCCTGTCTCCACCATATAAAAGTGTCTGTTTACTCTTCGTAACCAGTTTCTATTTTTGAACTTGATTGTAACCACATGTTGTCTTTTTGCTGTGACTTCAGTATACACAGAAGTCATCCACAAACCTTTTTGTGTCTCCAGCTCCCCTTTTCACAATACATGTATATATATTGTCACACACGTGTGCTTGGGAGACAGTTTAAGGGCTCAAAAACCCTTCATGTTCCTGGCAGACCACTCGACAAACCCTCAGCCTCCTTAGAAGATAGCCAACGTCACTTCCTCTTCTGGTCCACCACAATCTGATGTCATTTCTGGTCCCAGAATTCCACTGACCTGTTACAACACTTCCTGTCTATATATTTACAGGAAAAATGTTGACACAATAATATATACAGAAAGCCAACGATTTACTGCTATCACAAATACTGGGCAGTGCCACTCAACACCTCACACATTTGCTCAAAAGACAACCCCTGTTGGGCTGGTAACTCCTTTAATATAAGCTGCAAAATCAGCATACCAATCTCCAACCTCATCCACCCCCCCTCACCTATCATGGTGGATGCAGTTGTGTCTACGCCATACACTGCAACATGCCCTGGTGGATTTGTTATTTAAATCTTCAGTCCCCACGGGCATGTACATGTGAGCCCCCACTAGCTCTTGCATGCTGACACTCAACAGTAAGTTAAACTTATTCCTTACTACAGTTTAACACAAACCAATTCAAGGATCCTTTTCACTTACAGTAACTACTGTGATTAATGATGCTAAAAGCCACTAATGAAGCCAAAGTCAGCTTTCCTTTCTACAGGCGCTCTGCCACTCTTTCTGGCACTAGCGACTGGTACAGCAGTGACTCTACCAAGTGCGTACAAATGTCATGGAGGAGTCTGTGCAGGCCTCCGCACAATGAAGACTATCAAAATACCTATCAAAAGTTTTAGAACAACCCCATTTTCCCAGTTTGCATCAAAAACTAAGCAGTTCAAGTTGATTGAATAGCCTGAAATGGTACAGAGGTAAGCTGTAAACTGTCAGATGCTAAAAAAAAAGTATTGGTTACCAAAAACTAAAAATAATGTAATTTTCAGAGTTGTACAAAGAGGGACATTTCAGGGAACAAGTAATGGGTTAACAACTTAAAGCTTTTCAGCAGGAATGGAAGTTAATGAAACATTCAAAGCTGATGGAAACAATTCCTACAAGTGTCCCAACTTTTGTTGATTATATACAATACTCGTCTGTTTAAAAGCAGTGTTAGAACAAACTGTGTTACTACACCCTCTGAAGCATTATTTGGTCAATATTGTACTGCCAATTGCTATCATAATGATAAGAAAAAGGCAATTAATAAAGAAAGACATACAGACCATTATAACCTTAAAAGTGTAGGTCTTTTCTTTAAAGAAATTGCAAAGAAAACAATGTCATTCTCACAATGGTTCACATGAACAAGAGAACAAATAAAAAGATCTAAAGGAACACAGTGTAACATCTCACTTTCCCACTGGGACTAACTAGATTGCTGCATCTCTCTGTAAGTCAGAGCTGTGCATTTACTGTATTTGCTGACTGTAATAGTGTATCCAAAAGTCGTCCCTCTAACATCTAACTTCATCTTCCTACAGTATATACACCTTCTATAAGTGAGTTCTCCCCTTTCATGGTCTTTCACACCTTTTTCAATACTGTATACTAAACTACTTTCATTTTACCCTGTCTGGCTGTTTTCTATACTCCCACATTCAAGGTATCCATACTCCCTGAATTCCTGGTTATGATTTACTAAACCAACACAATTATCTTTTTTCTTCTGCTTTTAGTGGAATGACATACTAGGTCTTGGTGACAGAAGCTGGCTCTTGGCACAATAAAATCTGCTCTGCCACACTTCATCATAATATCTGCATTTCACACTTGTTGAATTATTTAATAGGATGCTGAGATAAAAAGTTTGATAAAATATTGACCAGTTTGTTTAATCCTAAGTAATTGACTTGGTGTCCAGTATTCATGTTTAGCTTTCTTAATGGATGAATACTGGGACTTTATTGGCTCATATTGAACACTCCAAATTTAGCCGTTTCATACAGAACTTTATATAACTCTTTAGCAGACTTATTTAAGAATTTTGCTATTTAAACTGAAAATTTTCTATAAACATCCTGTAATTCATTTTTTGTCACCTACCTGCAATATTTTATTGGTATACCATATATGTCTGTTCCATTTGTTCTTGGTTCAGAACGGTTTTCGAAATCTGAAACTTGAAACACTGACAAGCTGGCGTTTACGTATCCCACCATACACCTGCAAAGCAGAAATGCAAGAGATGTAAGATGTAAGTGAAAAGAGTATATTTAAAGTTACTAAGATGCTCTTGGATATAAGGACTCTGTGGGATTGAATGTACAGTAACTCAACTGAAACCCAATGAGATCATCAGTGAAGAAAACAAAGATGTTCAAGCTGCACATGTCCATGGAATAGCTGAAAAACTGCCAGCACAAGCTGCCATAGCATGTTATATCACTGATATTCTACAATCTGCCAAAAGTAGTATGATAATTATAGTGTTATGCCAGTGCCTATGAAAATTATGTTCCTTTGCTGTAGTGCCAATATTAATTAAAAGAAACAGCACAGATATTGTGATGAGACTGAGGAGATTTCTGCTGTGTGATGCCTTGGTAAGTGTGCACAAAAAGTGCAGTTATATGGCGGGTTGTCTGATTCCACTGAATTGTGAATCCACGTAGGTAAAACACCTTGAACCCTGTCTTTATATGGCATGCTGTACTCTAATGGCCCAGAAAGGTGCTACAGTTATAGGAGGCTCTTCAGACATAAAGAACAGATGTTTCAATGGGGTCTTGATTCAGCAGATGTAGGCTTTTGGCAAACTACATGCACAACCTAATCTTGGCACATGGAAGAATGCATGAGAGCATTAAAGCAATGAAATAAGGAAGAAGTGCTCTCCTTGTTGCTGTATGATTTATGCAGTATACAATGTGCAGTTAGACATGCATTTATGGATACTAACGTCTTATTTAAAAACAGTTTATGTTTTCAGCAATTACACTGCTTTGAACATCACTAACTGTAAGGTCTAAAGAATAACTGATTTTGTATAGCAGCTCTCCATGGTCATTGCTTGCCTTATGCCCTTTTGTTTTTAACATGATTTTCTGATATACCCCATTCTGTGATGGAGCTGATGTGAATCTAAAACAACAGCCAATAAGAGGAAGTTCTGTAGGCAAAAACAACATTTAATGAGATGCATCAGAGGAAAACTGACAGACTCGTTTAACGAAGCAGGAAGCCACACTAACTCAGATGATAGCTGGTAGTGGTGTGCACAAGGGTGTTGAACCTTGAAGTGGATGAACTTCAAAGGCACAAGATCACACTATATTTCAGAACCTGTCAGCAAAGCACAAAAAAATGAGTCCACAGTGCGTATGTAATCACCAAAATTGGATGAATGAAAATTGGGGAAATGTTGCCCAGTGTGTTGATCTTGACTTCTGCTGTTACATTCAGTATCAGATTTGGGTGTAAACAGTGTATAATCCACAAATATATCCTGCTTTGTATCAATAATTTTTCTGCAGGCAAAGGGAGTCCCATCCATAAACTAGAGAGGTATAGCTAAAAAAGGTGGCAACTGAATTAATAAGTTGATTGGCATAAAGTCTATTCATCAACAGTAAATTTAGATGACTGTGTTACAGTAGTTGTGTTGTTGGGGGGAAATCGGAACCCTCCTGACTACCCATCCAATGAAGTTAGCTTTCTAGACCCTGATCCTTGAAAGCCCAGCCCATGTCCTCCCACTGAGTGTTCTGACAATGGCTATCGACAGCACCAAAACTTCAGGAGGACATGCTTGTCGACAGTGCAAAAACTCTGAAGGGGACCAAACTCCATGATGTAAAAGCTTTATCAGAGAGGTGGGGTTAAGCCCCTAATAAGTACTGAAGCTAACAATGCACCTGAGCTAGAGTACTTCACTTTATAGAACAAAACTGCTGGCCCACCTTTAATTGAGGAATTAAACTGCCATTGAATGTTTTGTTAACAGTAGTTCAAACATGTTTTTTTTTAAACTTGTAATCATCTAGGTAAACATGTTGGCCAAATGTTTGCAATGATGATAATTATAAATGTGTAGTGTCAGAGTTAATGATGTTAAGATTTGCACTGGGTGTGACGAGGATGGATAGGATTAGAAATGAGTACATTAGAGGGTCAGCTCAAGTTGGACGGTTGGGAGACAAAGTCAGAGAGGCGAGATTGCATTGGTTTGGACATGTGCAGATGAGAGATGCTGGGTATATTGTGAGAAGGATGCTAAGGATAGAGCTGCCAGGGAAGAGGAAAAGAGGAAGGCCTAAGAGAAGGTTTATGGATGTGGTGAGAGAGGACATGCAGGTGATGGGTGTAACAGAACAAGATGCAGAGGACAGAAAGATATGGAAGAAGATGATCCGCTGTGGCAACCCCTAATGGGAGCAGCCAAAAGAAGAAGAAGAAGGAGGTGAATGTGTAGTGTGAAGGGATGCCTTGTCATCAAGGGATTGCTAAGCATTCAAACTCTGTGACAGGGTGAGGAGCTCAGCAATACAGGAGGATCTCAAATAAGAACTGCAGCTTCTCCGGACTGAGAAGACCCATTTGAAGTTGTCTTGGCATTTAGTTAGGATGCCCTGTCAATGTTTTCTTTGAGGGGTGTACCAGTCCTCCAGAAGCAAACATGGGACACACCTAGGAAGTGCTGGACAAAGTCACTGAGGATAAAGACAACTGGTCAATTCTCACCATGAAAATGAAAATGATGATGATACTGAAGGTGCAAACAGAATGGTATGGAGTTTTGGATGAATAGAAACCACACAAGCGTACAGAGGGCTTCTCTGTATGCCAATATAGGGCTAATGGAAGGCAACAGATCCTGGATGATTAATTACTTTCCTAGAAGCAAGACTTACAAAAAAAACCTCAGCAAGTGTGGACAAGCAGATGATTGGCTGAGAATTGGTGGAGGATTCCTGTAAACATTTCTCAGCACAGCAGATGGGGTATAGTAGAAAGGCAATTCAGGAACTGATGTGGCTGCCTGACCCATTTTATGTGAATAGCCTACCAGGGGTGCTGAGATAGCTGGGGTCATTTGAAGTCAATGGCCTCAGGAATCTCAGGTAACCACTCAAAGATGTTTGAAGGAGGAATTCTCCTGGGACAGACAGCAAGGCAAAGAGGCCAAAGATCTATGGATTTGGAAATGACAGTGAGAGGTGGGTGGGTGGAGTCACCACTTCTGATTATATTGACGCAAAGGATTTTGTTTTCATTTGATTGGCTGTGTATTTCATTTAACTAAAACATATCTTACATTACGTCTGTGGCTGTCTTGGCAATACTTTGGGTTGTAGAATGTATACAGAGTTACCAGATGCTTAAAGGTTACAGGTTTTCACGTCGTAGAGTGAGCAAGAGATAGGAGAAGGGAACTCATTGTATTTGTTGGCATCTAGGGGGATGGCAGGCTTATAAAAATATCACAGAGGACTGGTATAGCACTTTTCATCCCTTTGGGGGTAACAGAAGGTCACAATAGGCAGGTCATGGGACCCAAACGTCATTGCTAATTTCCAAACAAGTTCACAGAGAATTCCAGTCTAACTGGTAGCTTTAGGTGCTGAGCAGGAATCATCATTTTTATCATATATCAAACTAAAAACTCTATAGGGATTTCATCAATCCATTTTCTAAACATACTTTATCCTGGAAGGTCAAAGGGAAGGTGGAGCCAGCAAGTTTCGAACGCAAAGCAGGAACAATCCCTGGAGGGGGTGCCAGTCCATTGTAAGGTGAACACACACTCACACACATGCAACCTGCATGTCTTTGGATTGTGGGAGCAATCCTAGAGCACCCAGAGAAAAAACACACAGACATGGGGAGAACATGAAAACCCCACACAGGAAGCACTTGGGTCTCCTTGTGGTGAATCAGTAACAAGGAGAACATCAGGTGCTCCCTGCATGGAGACCACATGAACCCTGGTCTGCTTGTTGTGATGCAACAGTGATACCACTGCGCCTGTCCACTCTATAATGTCTTGAAAGTTAGTCAAGACAGTCAGTAAAATTGGTAACAGCTGATTCCATGAGTATTCACTCACCTTACTAAAGCATTCATAAAGCAAACCTGATTAAGTGTAACCAGCTGTCTCCAGAAGATGGAGTCCAACTGTGTACAGTGAGGAGCCTAATCAGGTTGAATATTCTTATCTCTAAAAGTTGGTTACCTGAGCACCTAACAAAAACTACATCACGAACGCAACAATTCTACAGCAAGTATTAAGGTATAGTATGAAAAAACTGCATGGTACAATAAACACCGAGGTGAAAATCCAGAAACACTTCAAAACAGGTGCTGACTGCAGCTTGTCAGAAGGCACATGGGGGACTGAATTTGAATGGGAAAAGGGCTTTATGTTCTAGCAAGACTGCAATTGCACCTAACGTTGAGGTCTAAAAGTATAGTAATCTTGTAAGCAACCTCAATTACGCCCAAACATTGCACATTGTTATTTATAGCTGTCTAAACCTGACTCATTATGAACTATAACATAACTTAACATTCATCATGGGATGAGAAATGAATTTTTAGTACCCAGCGTAAGCCCACTGAAACATGGAGTGTGAAAACTCCAAAGCTTAGCTTTAATACAGGTATTTTTTATCACTTTAGCTACAATAAATTCCAACACATACAAGTAACACTAGAAAATCTGAAAGGTCCATGGCAGCCGGTATCATCACTGCATGTAGAGAGTGGCCAAGAACTGTTGTCTGTTTTATGCAAGTCACTGCCAACAGCATCTCTAGCTGAGGGATTTTGTTTTATTTAAGATGGTTAAAATGATGATGTTGAGGAACAGACATATGTGCTATAAAAGCACTAAACTCCAGACAGGACTTCAGATTGTTTAACAAAACTGATCGCTGCCCAGACCCAAAGCAAAATTCAAAGGAGGATATTCTCCACTGTATTTGTATAATATCCACTGCAACTACAACAGGCTATGACAGACAATCCACATAAAGAAACTAATGGTTAACTTACTTTTCTCCAGCTTGTCCTTGCCCGGCACATGGACCATATTTGTATGCATAGACCAGTCGTGGGATAAAATCTGATGTTACAGCAATAACAAAGGCATTAGTAATGACAGACAGAATGCCAATGCCTTCTAAAATCCCATACCAGATTCCTGTAGTGAAAAATGTATTTGTGTAAGTCAATAAAAAACATTCAAAAACAATTTTCAGGTGTAATTAAATTACTTAGACATCGTAAAACGGGCAGCCTAGAAAAATATAGTAATAGTACGTCAAAATACAGATAAATTATGTATTTAGCAATTCCCCTGGGACAAATAAAATGCTTATCTATCTATCTATCTATCTATCTATCTATCTATCTATCTATCTATCTATCTATCTATCTATCTATCTATCTATCTATCTATCTATCTATCTATCTATCTATCTATCTATCTATCTATCTATCTGTCTATCTGTCTATCTGTCTATCTATCTATCTATCTATCTATCTATCTATCTATCTATCTATCTATCTATCTAATTGGGTGACAGCAGCTACAACATATAATAGGATGGTGCCTGGTGCACCACAGTGCTACTTTGCTCCCAATGTATTACTACCTTGCTAGAAATGCCAGGGGCGGCACAGTGGTGCAGTGGTAGCGCTGCTGCCTTGCAGTAAGGAGACCTGGGTTTGCTTCCTGGGTCATCCCTGCGTGGACTTTGCATGTTCTCCCCGTGTCTGCGTGGGTTTCCTCCAGGTGCTCTGTTTTCCTCCCACAGTCCAAAGACATGCAGGTTAGGTGTATTGGCGATCCTAAATTGTCCCTAGTGTGTGCTTGGTGTGTGGGTGTGTGTGTGTGCGTTTGCCCTGTGGTGGGCTGGTGCCCTGCACAGGGTTTGTTTCCTGCCTTGCACCCTGTGTTGGCTGGGATTGGCTCCAGCGGACCCCTGTGACCCTGTAGTTAGGATATAGGGGGTTGGATAATGGATGGATAGAAATGCCAGCTACTGTACAACTGTCCACCCATTCATTCATTCAAGCCTGTTTAATTCACTTCAGGGTCTTTCTGGCATCAGCATGAATTTTAGAATCAGTCCTAAATGTTATGGAAGCTTTATGTTCATGCTCTATTAAAATTTGAAACTTTCAAGAACTTGAAAGAAAGACTCTATTAAGGCATTGTTCTGAAAAAGTCTTACCTATATCTTTGGCTCTTGAGGCTAAAGGACGTCTCCACTGTGTGACAAACTTATAAGCATCCAGGCGAATTTCAATAATGTTGTTCAATAAGGCTAAGAGCGGGGCCAAAGGAAAGGCAGCCACAAATATAGTTGTGAAACCAAACTGCAGAACTAAAGAGAACACAAGAGCAGAATAGAATAAATACAGTGTACCACTTTAGTAAATGAAGGTCTCTTTAAAATTATACATTATTCAAGAAATGGTGCTGCTTTATTCATAGAAAGCAGCTTTCAGTCAGGTATGCTCATGAGCAAAGATTCCTATTATCTGCTTACCAAACCTTGGCAGGATAAACTCTAAAAAGTCAGATATTTAAATATACCACTTCATCAAAATTGGTAACATTTCCAGTTTTTCCCACATACAGCATATGGTGAATACATTTATAGTAATGCAATCAGCATTAGGTAAGTACTTATAGTAAATGCAGTAAATGCTTTATTGAACATCAAAAAATCAAATTCCCTGGAACAGTGCTCACGTACCTCATCATCACCCCAGGGTTGAGTCCCATGTAATTTAAATTTTAAAATATAAACGTTAAATTAAATTTTGGAAGATACTTTTCTGCATGAATATACAAAAAATGGAAAAAAAAACAAACAAACTGTAAGGTAAAAATCTACCCAAACTCCTTTGATTCATATACTGGGTTGTAGAGATGATCCCAGCAGCATCAAATAAGAAGCGGGAACCAACCCTGGATTTAAGTCTTCTTAAGTACATTCCAGGGCATACATCAGCACTGTGCCAGTTTGGTCACAAATTCCCCTAACATTCATGCATTTGAGATGTGAAAGAAAAACAGACTGCTCAAGGAAAACGCAAAGCAGTTTGAGTTGATGGACCAGACCAGACAAGAATTCATATGTGGGATTTTGAACCATTTTACAAGAAAGAGCTGAACATTTTTTTTAACACACATTTTGAAAGCTGACGTCCATAAAAATAAGAGACTTGGAAGCTTTTCTGCCCTCCACTAGCTACAATACTCAATTTTAATGAGCCTAACATTTACATTCCTCACATTTATATTGACTGATATTTTTTTTTTAATTCAGTGGCCAACAACGCTAATTTCAGTTATTTACACAGCGATCCCTGTGTAAAATTAAGACCTAAATGTAAGAAGGTATGTTAAAGGTGAAACAATCCCTATGGACTCTAGCAACTAGAGCACATCAAATAATATTGTGACAAGCACTGGAATGAAGAACACAAAACAAGGGATTTTCTGGGTAAGCACAAAGGGCACTTTTATTCATTCATTCTGCAGCCAGGATTCATCCAGCCCAGGTGACAGGAAATCAGCAGATGGCACCAGTGACCAGTATTTCAGTGATATTTGCTTGCTCTGGTCTTACTGGCTGTTATGGTGTATAAAATCTGTACATTTTGGTTTAATTTTCTATTATATTTTGCTCAAGACAAGACAACAGATGAACTACATTTAACACAAATCAAAGCAGGTTTTCTTCCCTTACACCTCACTTTTAAAACAGCTGTTTCAACATTGAAAGGAAGACATGCTGGTGGCTCAATTACTTTATAACCTGGGGAAGGAAGACTGAGCCGATGCCTAACTATTTTACAGCCTGGGAAAGGAAGATCTACCGACACCTCAGAGAACATAAAAGGTTTTATTGTTTGGGAAAATGGACAGTGAATTAATTCATCAATCATACTGACAGCCAGCCAATCAGGTGCATGTGTTGTGAAACCACGGCATGACATTTCATAATAAATATGCCTCACTTGAAAGCAACTTCAGGAGAAGAAGAAGAAAAAGAAGAGGAACGGACAAAGACGTCACTGGTTGTCAGAAAAGCACCATGAACATCGATTGCTAAATAAAACGCCGCCCTGGGACATTCATCCTTGTCATCTGTAACTTTTTTTCGAAAGCTTTTTCTAAAGACTATATATTCAGACTTTCCTATCAGTACCTATTTTCTATTATTATTTGTTCCAGTGGTATTTTTATTATTCTTGTAATAAATACCATGCTGTTTTTAACTTTCAATGCTTTGTCTTAATGTCTAGAGTGATTGAGGTAATAAGTTAGATTTCTTTGAGCACCTGGAGCAGCCAGATTTTTGCCATTACCTCTGTGCTGTGAGGTTTATTAAGGCTGTGAGTGAGAGCTCCACTCAATAGTAGGAACAGTACGTGAAAAAGTTATTCTTGGCTGATAAATGGCCTATAGTCAAGAGTGCTGAGTCTTTGTATGTTTAAATGTATTCTTGTAGACCAAGAGTAATAGTTAGGTCTGAGATATCATTAAAACATTGTATATTGTTTGTGCCGATAATAAGTAAGTCTCTTGAAGTGCTGAGTAACAGGCTGTGTTATTCCTAAAGCACTTCTGTGATTTAAAGTGCTAGAAGTTTACCAGCGTGTGTGTGTCATTGATGGGGCACTGTTGTGGTTAGGGTCTGTGTGTATGCGTATAGCTATGTATGTGTGTGTTCATCTTAAAGTGCAACAGTAGACCAACTTGATAACGAACTTGACGAGAACACTTACCCTTGAGGGAAAAACAGGTAAAGGGTAAGATGAGGGAAACACTACGATAATACACTGGCCATTCCTGCACACTCCTACTATTCTCTCTCTATGCACTAATTAGTCTGTGCCTCTGGGTTTTTCTGAGCAAGATCACTCACTGATGTGGGTACTGAGTTGAAGCACTGGCTTGTTACAGTATCCTACAACTTCTGAAAAGGATGAGAGACTGTTTTTAGTCTTGGGGGTCTCATTTATTTGTTATAGTGCACTATAACTTGGACAGGAGATCATTTACTGGTGAATACAGTTTGCTAGTTAATATTTATGTCACCAGCTGATTTCTTTGGAGTTGAAGGAATTCATTGGAAGCAGGTTGTAAGGAATACGGATATGCTATTATTCAAAATCAACAGCGTGCCAAAACAGTCTATTCTGGTTTGGATTGGGGGTATAATGAAGTATCTGCATTTCCTGGATGGCTCCTATCAAAAAGTTTATTTTTCAAAGACTTTTGCCACTGAGTTATGCTCCTAGCAACCATCAACAATTTGACTCCCTGGTGTTCTAAACAAACATGTGTGCACTGTTTTCTTCTTTCCTGTATGTAAAATAACTAATTGACTACAGATCATCTCATTTTTCACTTGCCCATGTGTTTGGTCGTGCTATCTATTGGCCTGTTACCTCTGCTTTGTCGACACACTTCATGAAGTATTTTTCTCTGAGTATACCTATCGTGTACTGTTACCTGACGTCTGTAATCATTTGCAGTATTTGAGGATGCTGCCATGTAACCGTCTGGCAGAGCACGTCGGAGCAGAGCTAAGAAGCTGCCCCATTTCTAGGTTATGGGAGTGCTTCAATTGCTCTCAAAGTGAGAAGGCTTCTTTGTGCCTTTGTCACCCAAAGGTTGCTGGTCCCTGATTAAGAAGAAGTGCTTGTCTGTAAGTGCCACAAAGCATATTCCCAGACTGAAACAGGTGCTTTTGTATTACTGGATGTTTTAAAACAAGGTTCCTGACACTTTTGACTCCATCACTGACCTTCTTTGCTTGTCAAAATGTTTTTTTCTGACTCCACATTTCCAATCCATCTTTCTTTTCTTCCAATGTTTTGCCAGCTTTCAATCTCATGTAAATCTTTCTTTTGTCTGTTTTATTTTGGAATAATTGACTACTATCTTTGCCCTATGACATTGAGTTCTACAACTCTCCATCTCACTACACTCAACCTGCATTTATATGATGATTTACATTGTCTTACACTGTCAGATTAATTCCTGTAAAGCTGACTCCAGTGTGCACTGTCAGCCATTAAATTGGAAGTGTATCAAGGAGAAGACCGTGCAAAAGCAAAAATAATCCAGCATCAGAGGTGATCAGTGCTGTGGCAAATGAGAAGAAATCGGGAGAGATTAAGAAGCTTTCAGGTTCAACAGCTGGCGACTGTCATACAAGGTGTAAAAATATTATGTCTGGTGCCTCCTAATAAAACCCTTTGGCATACATGAAATCCCCAAAATCAAAAATTTGGAAGATCTCTGAAATTCTTTTTTTTGCAAATACATTAAGGTGTTATAAACCACTCGGTACTGGGTTTGTGACAAAATAGGCTAAAATTATTAGTGTGTTTCCTTTTATTTTACCCTGCTTTACACTCAAAATAGACTTGTTATAACTCACTGGTTTGTTTATTATTTTATTCTGGGTTTTGGAATTTTTTCTTTGAGAGCAATTTATTTTTCTTTGGGTTTTGAATTATAAAGAAGTTGGCTACACTTTAATTTTTACACCTTAATTTTGATTTAAGATTTCATTTTTTCATTTGTTTTTGAAGTATTACAATGTTATCTTGGGCACCACTTCTGTTAGGTTTGGCTGCTATTATGTGGCAACCCACTGCTAGAATGTGCAGTAGTGGAAGTCGCAATGTGTGCTGTCATTACCACAACTGTATTTAAACTGGCTTTGGACATCTTTCGCTTTCCAATAAAACAAAAAAAAAAAAAAAAGATTTTTGCTTATTAACAAGTCTTACTATGTTTTTTAAAATTTGTTACTTTGAGTTTGTCTCTTCTTGTAGGCTTTGACACACGATCACTTAGTTGTTCTGGTTATGTCAGTCACTCATGATTCATCACCCAGTCCACTCTGCTCACCTCAAGCTATCACTCCTATCCTGTGGCAGCACAGATGGGCTTCTGCCATCTGTTCTCTTAAATATGTCGAACACAGATGCTTTCTACTTCTTTAGAATCGGACGTTACTCTTTTTCTATGTTAACTAATGTTGTCTTATTTTAATTTCTTATTTTGTCTTTTATTTTTCTTTTCTTCGTTATGTAAAGCACTTTGAGTTACTTTTTTGTATGAAAATGTGCTATATAAATAAATGTTGTTGTTGTTGTAAATAACTAGTGCTGCAGCATTGGATTTGGGCTTGGTGGTCTTAATGAAAATTGTTTAATGAATGGTCTTAATGAAAATTCTTTTTGTTTAGCGCATTTAGCCAGCTCTCTTTCGAAACAAAGCAATGAAAAGAAAACTAAGTGCTCTGCTTGTACAGTAAATCTGGGATTTACTTTAAAACAGTGGAACTGAAATTAAAGGAATATCCATGTATGATGCAATTAGGGTATTTAAGATATGCATATCCTACATGTCAGCATTTTAGCACCAGAGAAAATTTTCAAAAGTTCATCTAAAGATGGAGGACTAAGGGGATCCCCTTAACACAGAGTATTTCGTACACTGCTTTTATACGTTTTTTTCTTTTTATTTGCATTCTGATACAACCCAAATCTCATTTAGATAATATTGCTACAAGTCTTAATTTTTATTTGCAATATCAACTCTACCATTTCAAAATCTGAAAAAACACTAGTAGATGCAGTAACTGAGTTGCCTATTCCTTCAGCCCACTATAGTCCTGAGCTGTTGTGCACCATCACTCGTGCTGTTTCACTTCTTACACACCCTTTTAACATTCAGTGTTTGCAGACAAAAGGATTTCTTAAAATGTGAATATGTGAATAACTGATATAAAATGGAAAATTTTACATAATATAATTATGGATTTGTATTACGACTTCACAAATGTTACGTAAGAACCTGGACAGTTTTTAGAATTCATATATTTATGGGAAGTCACCAACTCTTTTACAGACTTTGAGCTGATCTTTTTGTAGTCAAATTTTTATTGATTTATTCTTCACCAGTAAAAATAATCAAAACATTTCACATTTCACAGTAATAAAATATCATTCTAACCAGTAAATACATACAGTATAACCCACACTCACTCCCAAATGCCAATATAAAATTCATATCAGAAAAGAATACTAACAAAAATAAACTGAACCCGACTCTGGAGTTCCTAGTATAGAAAAGGTAAGACCACAGAAGAGACTGACAGCACTGGAAAAGACCTAAGAAAAAAAAAAGGGTGAGTGGTGGGAAGTAGATTATAGACAGGATTTTACTGCACTAGCCACAGCCTTTAGAAGAAGCATTATTAATTCTAGCAGGGAATGTTTATAAATGGATTACATTAAAAAAATTGAACAACCCAGTGTTGCGCAGTCATCAATTCTGGGGAGTTCCATCTAGATGTGACGATTTTTTCAGCTACAGCACTTAATAAGAAGATTCTCTTTTGACAGTAATTAAAGGAAAGAGAAGAATTGTCAGCAAGGAGAAAGATTGAAAGAAAAAAAAAAAGCAAATGGATAACTCGATTCTAATTGGAGGACACCCGTGCATTCACCCTCCTTGGTCTCTCCAGCGTATTCTGACTCTTGCTGATATTTCTATTGACTCTGGACTATGCTTGTTTCAGAAATTGCTTGCACCCTTTAATCTGCCCTCCAGCTCTTTTTACTTTTATTTCCAGCTCAGGTCAGCTCTTAAGAACAATGGTGTCTGTTTACATTCTAATCTTCTGTCATAGCCTCTATATCTCTGTATAACTACACTCCTTTCTAGAACAGACCCTTTATAGCTATCTACTCTTTATTATCTAAATCCACTTATGAACCTGTTTCTGCCATTTCTCTTTGGGCTAAAGATTTTTTCCATTATAAAACAGACATACTGTATGCTGGGACACTGTGTTTAAGTATGTATCTTTGAGCAGATCTGAAAGTTTTTACTGTAATTTCATTGGACTAAGAAACAGTACAAACATTCTGTCTAATATACCTTTACAAAAGGCACTTTATAGAACAATTTGCATGTACTGTTGGAGGAAAGACAGATTAAGTGACTAGTAAAAAGTCACACAAAAAGAGGTGAATGTTCAACTGGCAATCTTGGGATTTAAAGACCAGCGACCTTTAACAATAGATAGATAGCATAGTGGAGAACACCACTATTTATCTTTTGAGCCAAGTATAGGATTTCTTTACAGCTAGTCTCTTAATGAATAACTAATTTGTGTCTGATCAGTAAGGCCTTTGATTTTTGCAGTTTCTATACTGAGACTGACAATTCCCTATATACAGAGGAGGAGGTTAGGGGCATGCGCTGATACAGTGCATTGCCACATACACACATGACAAACTATCTCAGGATCCCAGATTAGGACCTGAGTGCAGCCGTGCAACAGGTGACACCTCAGCAGCACTCTAGTACAGATGGAATGGAACAGTGTGAGGTTTTTTAATGGTGGCTAGAGTGCCAATTCTGCCACCAAAAAATCACCCCCGCCCCAAATTTTCCCTGCAAGTTGGAGGGCCTAGTTGCAGGACTGGATGCAGATTAATTATATGTACAGAACATTTAGAAAATAATTCATTCAAAGAATTTTAGCAAAATGAAATGTATTTTGCATCTTTGATGCAATTATTCAGGGATTTCAATTAAAACAACTCTTAAATGGAGAGCTGGCTTCTTTGTCTTGCACAAAGCATTCAAGCCTGTTCAGTGGAATATTTACCATTCCAGTTTGGAATCAACAATCAACCTGATACCATGTCTTTTCCTTGCAGGAGAAAACTGGTGTCCATCAGCACTCCCACTTGAAAAAAGGAATAAAAACCTCAAATTGTACACAAGAGGTACACAGGTGCAAGCACTGTGAAACTAAAAAAGTAAAGTGGTGTTGAGTTTTTCCCCAGATACTCTGGTATTAATCCCGGAAGTGCTCATGTTGGGTTCACTTGTTACCCTAAATTGTTCTGGTATGGACTGGAGCCACATCAACGAGTAGTTCAATGCTGAAGCAAGTTAAATAAGTTTGACAGTGAATGGTTGGATAGGTCCTAGTTACTTTAACATTCAAAGTTTCAAGGTGTTTCAGCAAAGTGAGGTAATTAAAATCAAAATCTCTTATGTTATAGAAGTAGAAAACAGCTCTATAACATGTACAAGTCCAATGACTCTATCACTAACCATAGGGCCAATGAGCAGACAGTGTAATGGTTAACAAAGAAATGAGAAATGGCAAAAGGTAATTAGAAAAGAGTATCACTAACAGCAGAAAAGTCAATCTCAACAGGTTCTCTCATGATTTCAGCAGCAAGAGAACAGTCACACAAGTGGTGAAGGAGTGAATGAACAAAAGTAGGAGGAAAAGAAAATACATTAAAAAGGAAATTGGAAACATTTTCCAATCTTATTTTTCTGAAATCTTCAACTGTGAAGATGTATGAAATCCTCCCATTGACTATAAAGAAAATTAATGATATACAAAAAAATGTGAAAATTACAGAGAAAGAAGTATTTCTACAAATAAGAAGGTTGAAATAAAAACCAAAATACTGGGAATAGATAATATTTAGTCAAGGGTACACAAGAAAACTAGCACTTAGACTAGCACTTAGATTCTTTATTACAGTATAAAATAACCATTTATATATAAAGACCATTTCACATAGAGAAAAGATTTCTTAAGACTTTAAATTACCAAAAGATGTAAGGTTATATGAAAAAGGTGTTATTCATAGCATTATCATGTCAGTTAACAGATTAGGTATTTTTGAAAAATTAATAGAAATACAGGTGTATTAACAAACAATCTTCTTGGGCTGGAGAGATTATCCTTCATGCGCATAAATTTTATGAGAAAGTAAGAACAACTTTTGATTGTAACAGCACATATAGTAAATTAAAAGGAAAGAAAAATCTTTTGTTTCTTGCTTTCCCAGTGCTCGTGTACAAGATATTACGGAGAAGTGCACCGACAGTCTTTGAGAAGAACAAGAACATGTGAAATGTGAATTTCCCCTTGGGATTAATAAAGTATCTATGTATCTATCTAGAACAGGGCTGTTGGGACCTTTGTAATACATGCTGGAATTAACAATACGCTCTTAAAGCGGATTTCGTAGCACTCATTCAAGCCACAAAGGAGATAACCCCGGGTGTGAGAATCTTCATTTTAGGTCCTCTCCCTCTAGCTAGAAGAGCTGATGAATACTACAGTTGTCTGCTGGCATTAAACAACTGGCCGAGAGGCTTCTGCAAGGGACAAAACATCTGGTCTGTGAATAACTAAGATATTTTCTGGGAGAGATCGTGTTTCTTCAGGAGAGACAGTCTGTATCCGAACAGATTTGGTGCCCGGGTCCTCTCTGAAAACATCTCAAAGGTAATCTGTCTTCCTGACTACATAATTCAAATCCTAATGCTCTCAATAATGCCTTGCTAGGATTTGAACATTCTATGTTGAAGTCATCTTTTGATATGCACTGTATTAACTCTATAATAACAAACCATAGTTTAAGTAAAAAACCCAGACAAGTGGTATAAATGAGAATAATTTAATTACTATTTCACCTCTAGATGTGCAGATAGATTTAGAACTATAACTATAGATTATATCCATCCATCCATCCTCTTCCGCTTATCCGAGGTCGGGTCGTGGGGGCAGCAGCTTGAGCAGAGATGCCCAGACTTCCCTCTCCCCGGCCACTTCTTCTAGCTCTTCCGGGTGAATCCTGAGGCGTTCCCAGGCCAGCCGGGAGACATAGTCCCTCCAGCGTGTCCTGGGTCTTCCCTGGGGCCTCCTCCCGGTTGGACGTGCCCGGAACACTTCATCAGGGAGGCGTCCAGGAGGCATCCTGATCAGATGCCCGAGCCACCTCATCTGACTCCTCTCGATGCGGAGCAGCGGCCCCTCCCGGATGACTGAGCTTCTCATCCTGTCTTTAAGGGAGAGCCCAGACACCCTGCGGAGGAAACTCATTTTAGCCGCTTGTATTCGCGATCTCGTTCTTTCGGTCAGTACCCATAGCTCATGACCATAGGTGAGGGTAGGAACATAGATCGACTGGTAAATTGAGAGCTTTGCCTTACGGCTCAGCTCCTTTTTCACCACGACAGACCAATGCAGAGCCCGCATCACTACAGATGCCGCACCGATCCGCCTGTCGATCTCACGCTCCATTCTTCCCTCACTCGTGAACAAGACCCCGAGATACTTGAACTCCTACTCTTGGGGCAGGATCGCGCTTCCAACCCTGAGAGGGCACTCCACCCTTTTCTGGCTGAGGACCATAGTCTCAGATTTGGAGGTGCTGATTCCCATCCCAGCCACTTCACACTCAGCTGCGAACTGATCCAGAGAGAGCTGAAGATCACAGCCTGATGAAGCAAACAGGACAACATCATCTGCAAAAAGCAGTGACCCAATCCTGAGTCCACCAAGCCGGACCCCCTCAACACCCTGGCTGCGCCTAGAAATTCTGTCCATAAAAGTTATGAACAGAATCGGTGACAAAAGGCAGCCCTGGCGGAGTCCAACTCTCACTGGAAACGGGTTCGACTTACTGCCGGCAATGCGGACGAAGCTCTGACACCGATCGTACAGGGACCGAACAGCTCTTATCAGGGGGCCTGGTACCCCATACCCTCGGAGCACCCCCCACAGGATTCCCCGAGGGACACGGTCGAATGCCTTTTCCATGTCCACAAAACACATGTAGACTGGTTGGGCAAACTCCCATGCACCCCCCAGGACCCTGCTAAGGGTGTAGAGCTGGTCCACTGTTCCGCGACCAGGACGAAAACCACACTGTTCCTCCTGAATCCGAGGTTCGGCTATCTGACGGACCCTCCTCTCCAGAACCCCCGAATAGACTTTTCCAGGGAGGCTGAGGAGTGTGATCCCTCTGTAGTTGGAACACACCCTCCGGTCCCCCTTCTTAAAGAGGGGGACCACCACCACGGTCTGCCAATCCAGAGTTACTGTCCCTGAAGTCCATGCGATGTTGCAGAGACGTGTCAACCAAGACAGCCCTACAACATCCAGAGTTTTGAGGAACTCCGGGCGTATCTCATCCACCCCCGGGGCCCTGCCACCAAGGAGTTTTTTGACCACCTCGGTGACCTCAGTCCCAGAGATGGGGGAGCCCATCTCCGAGTCCCAGATTATAGATTAAGTAAAAAATCTGCACAAAGTGGCATTAACACAAATAACTTAATTACCGTTTCAAGCTGTTGTAAAACTCAGATTTAGCACTTCTCTTCCGAGACCTTAAAATATGGCCTTATTAATTGTTAAGAGTGTTAACTAGCAAGACTTTTTATATTAACGATCTTATTAGTGATAGGAAAATCGACTTTCTTACTTTAAGTGAAACATGACTTAGCTCTAATGGTGCCATAGTTTTAATTGAAACTGCACCTCTGAAATACAGTTTTACTTATGTGGTTCACCAAGGCAAGAAAGGCGTTGGTTTAGCAAATATTTACTCGAACCGATTAAAGTGTAAAGATGTTCCGTTTGGTATGCTCGCATCTTTTGAGTATCTTGCCATTGCTATTGAAGGTGTGTCCATTTATAGACCTCCTAAATATAATGTGTCCTTCATTGAGGAATTCTCAGACTTAGTATCTATAATAACAATTTGGTAGGTTCCAAATTGTTGGTGATTTTAACATTCATGTTGATAATCAGTTTGACTTGAAAGCAAGAGATTTCATGAACCTCCTGCACTCATTTAATCTCAGCTAGCACATCAACCAGCCTATACGTAAGGGAGGACATACCCTGGATTTAGTCATTGCTAAAGGATTAAAAGTTGAGGTTATGGATATCGCTATATCAGACCACTTTTTCATATTATTTAATGAAAAAATACTGATAACTACAACTAATGAGAAGTGTATTGTTAAAAAATGTTACTTTGATACATCTGCAGTTTGCTGATAGTCTAAACAATAAGTATGTTTGTAGTCATTACCTCAACAACGCTAACAATGTTAATAGTAAGGTGGAAAATTTTTATGCTAAGGAGAGATCTGCAGCTGACATGGTCTCCTCTGAAATCACAGTTAAGAAATCCTCCAGCACTATTATACCCTGGAAAACACAAAGAGTGATTGATTTAAAGAGAACATGTCGGAGATCTGAATGTAAATGGAGAAAAACTATATTGATAGTCTAGTATGAAATATTAAAAGCTAAAATAACTGAATTCCCCCCCCCTGCTTGCTTCGCTCGCCAGCTCCCCCCAGCCTGTGCTACGTGCCAGCCACTTTGCATCTCTGCTGCTCGTGTTGTGAAGAGGGAGGCTGAACGCACCCCAAGGAGACGTGGTCACTCCTCCGAAACCCCCTCTTAAACAGTGATACAATGGGAAACAAGTAATTTTTTTTACCTCCTCTTTGCTCGATCAGCTGCTGCCTTGCTGCCATGCCATGTGATCTGCATTTCACACCGCGCTTTGAACATTTAAAAGCCTGTACAGCAGCTGTCCTACTCTTTGTCTTTTATTTCTGGCCTCGGACGAGGTTAAGTCTTTTGGCACAAAGCGGGACGTGAGTTCTTGATATTTTTTAGTTTACTGTATAATTTAAAAACGGAATAAGAATCTGAAAATCAAACAACATCACGTTAAAGTTTGATAAATCCTGAAAAGAATGATACCAAACATATATATGTAGGTTTTAAAATAAGTGTGACAAAAAAACATGACATAAAAAGTCACATAAAATCATTGGACAAAATCATTGCACTTTTAGGATTAGGATTTTATATATAGAGAGTAGATATAACAAATATAACAAACACCTTGAAAGGCAGTCCTATTCCTCTAAAATCATAAATGATAATGCTGGCAATCCCAGCTATTTATTCTCTAATTCTCAGCTATCGATTGTCTTCTAAACTCAGCTCACTCAATGGAATGCCTCCCAAAAACTAATGGTGAAACTTGTGAGACTTTCGCTGTATTTGTTAAACACAAAATTAATGACATTAGAAATAATATAGTACAGCCCCTCAAAGTTAATCTAACTGAACCACAGTATTCCATTTTAAGCAAATTAAATTATTTTACCAGAACAGATCTACCCAAACTACGTGAATAATTTCTCAATTGAAACCCTCAACCTCTCTGTGCATGTAACAATGCTATTTGTACTGCTACTACCCCTGCTACTGCTGTTACTGTTGCTACTATTACTACTAAAATTGTAACTAGAAGAACTACTAAGCAAGCAGAATCATTAGAGATGAACCTGGACAAAATTCATACTGTGCTAATATATGGGAGATTAAATTTAATGTAAACAAATGTAACATAGGAAATTTCACCAATAAGATGAGACCATCCATTTTATCAAGCTTGTCTGTTTAGGTAATAGCTAAGCTGTTCCAATACATCATCCAAGGTTTCTGCTTCAACTACATGGCTCCTGTAGTTTGTTCTAGACTCCCACAAGTCTTTGCATAAAGAAGTGTTTCCTGGCTTCATTCCTAAATGCTCTCACCTTTAATTTCTGCTGGTGTCCTCAAGTATGTGATTCATTGAACAGTTCTAAGAATTCTACTGAATCTACTTTATCAATGCCTTTGAACATATTGAAGACCTGGATTAGGTCCCCATGCAGTCTCCTCTGCTTGAGGCTGTTTTAATTCTTTTATGTTTAAGGAATAAAAATGTTAATTATTATTACACAATGTGGATCTGTAACTTCAAAGTACAGCAAATTAAAAAGGCTGACAAGTGCTAGTGGATTCACCATTGCCCACATCTTGATAGCATATTGCAGTGATTAAGAAGGCTAATAGAATGGAAGATTACCAAACACAAAATGAATCAACCTTTCTGCTGAATCGAACTGGACAGCTCAGTACATCTACTAGAGGATGGTAAATAAACATCTTTTAATGGAAATCATAAAGAAGAATCTGGACAGAATAGAGGTCAATTAACAAAATATGTAAGAACTCAGCAACCAAACAAATGAGCTCAAAACCCAAAGATGTAAACAACACAAATCAAAACCTGGTCAAAAGTTAGTCTCAAAAATTTTTTACAAGTATTAAAAAGAAAGTTAAAAGAAATGCAGAGGAACTAATTTTCTCAATCCAATTAAATAACTCAAAACTTTAAAACAAAGTTTTGAGTAAACAGCTTGGTCTTAAATAACATGATGGTATGTTACAATTTCTGTGTAACTCATGACAATTGTGAGTCATGAGTACTTGAGTATGGAATACCATTTGTACTAAAATGAAATAAACAAAATGGCAATTAAAATAAGTAACTGTATACAATAATAATGCACTATATCAATATAAATGTGTCAGTAAATTGTGAAAAAATGCATAATTAAATAACAGTTATCTAATTATTATGAAAGGTCATCTAATTACTTGAAGTACAATGCAATTTTCTTATTATTATTACAGGTTAAACTGTATTTCTCAATGGTCTTTTCAAAGACCATTTTTAATTTCACAATTAATTTCATCATTTACTCATTGTAAAATGCAAATACAGACATTTTTTAAAATTTATAAAAAAATGCTTTACTTTAGAACACAACTTCAATGACAAATTATTATATACCATGATGATTAAGAAGAAATAACTTTAATGACTTGAAAAATACCAAACTTATTCTTTAAGATATTTTTGTTAAAGTTTTAAGTTTATAACTCTCTTTTGTTGTTTTGTTAATTCACTTTCCTGTGGATTTTACTTCCTTAATTGTAACCCAATATAGGTAATTACAATTAACAAAAAGTGGAGCAGATGCAATATACCCTCATTCGACTCTTAATGAGCCCTTGACCTTTCATTTCTAGTGATAGTGCAAAGCAGAAAAAATACACAATTTAGCTTTAATATCTAAAGGAGCAATCCAGTAGCCAACAGTTTATTATCTCTTTTGTGTGCATAATTTAACTGAATTGAATTTGCTGGGTGGCCCAGTCATATTTGGTTATTGGTGGAATTTTATGCCCATCGCCTTTATTACTTTATCTCTTGCTCACACCAATAGCACCCACATTGCACTTTTCTTTGCAAGCACACAGACATCTCTCTCTCTCTCTCTCTCACTCTGTTTCCTTCTCTCTGAATACTCAGAGCCATCTTTTGGCATACAGATTAGATACCACAACCCAACAACTTCATGGTGAGGTATACTGGCCCTGATGTGACAGCAGGTTACTTCCATCTTCTCATCATCAAGACCTCGACACTTTAATTTAGATAAGACTTTGAAAAGTACCACAATATATTACATTTAAATATAAAATTGAGATTGTGTCTATATACACATAATGTGCTATATGTGAGGCTAAAACCAGCAGAAACAATCTTTCATGAGTTCCCCACAATGATAATCACATTCCTTTGGGGCTTTTGAAAGATTCTAACTATTACTAACTGTGAAGTTACAGATGAAGAGTAGAGATGCTCCACTTTTGAATTTTCTTACAACTGCTTTGCCACCAGACACCTACAAGTTATTTGTTTCAAAGTCATAAATGTCTCCAGGCTTGAAAATTTCCATAATTTTCACAGAGGCTTTTACTGCTTTACTTTATGATCCACTAATTATCCACCACAGCAACAGTGTAAATGAAATGAGCAGTCTTATTGAAGTTGTTCTTTTCATTCCCTTGACATTTCACATGCACAGTATCAGTAAAGCACAACATTTCACATTTTATGAAATCGAAAGCTAGCAGAGATGAAAATTAAAAATTTATAGACTTGGTTATCTAAATTGAAAATAATAAAACATGCAGTCTTTAATCCTGAAATAACCACATGATCTAAAAAGCCTGCATGTCGTATATCTTAATCTGACCATTATGTCCTACCCTTATTGTCCTTCTTTCTTAGTTTAAAAAAATGGGTTCCCAAAATGAATTCCAGGAACATTTGGGATATTATCATGTTTAGATTATGGCCATGACAAACAGAAAGTATACTTAAAGGTGAGAACTGTTTGTATTATAGTGAAAATCATTTTATGACAGAAGGCAGCTTTGAGGACATTTATTTGCTGTTGGGTATCTTTCATAATTTGTAACTTAAGACAGACAGATTAGTAGAATGTGTGTTTGAATCAAAAGAATCGATTTTAATTAACTTCATTGAACTATACTATGGCTGTACCTTATATGCACTGCTTGTATTTGATATTTTAAAGGAAATTGCGTTAATTGTTGAACTGATGTCAAGTATACCTGTTTCCTGAATGTCTCATTATTCTACAGTTTGTTTCATAGTTTGTAAGTTTAACTAACTGAGGACAATGATAAATATTTATAGCCACTCTCTATGACAAAGCATAATATTTTAATAGGAACAATTTGTACACAAAAAGATAAAAAAAAGCAAAATTATCCTAAACTTTTCAAATATGAGTAAAGTCAGATAAAAGACTACATACTCATCTCTAAGTATTCATCAAACAGCCCATATGCATTCATAGGCTGGAGGTTGTAGTCTTTTTCCCACTGAGGAAAATTTGCTTTTGCTTCATGGCCATGCTCCTGCCGTAACCGCCTCCGAGTCCACCAGTTCTGAATCAGTCTGTGGATTAAAGAATTAAAGAAGGAAAAAACAACTAGAAACATAAATATACAACTTGGGCCAACGTGTTAATTAATTAAACAGATATTTATAGTTACTACACTGATATTTCTAGTTGAAAGTCTAAGAAATTCCATTTCTACATTTGAAAGATTCAGACAAATGTATCTATCATATGTGAGCTGGGTCCACATGCATAATCTACATATAGGTTTTACACTTATTCACTCCTATTTTATGTCTCACTTAATTCAATTTAAGTGAATTCAATTTTTGTAAAGTGCTTTTAACTAAGTATACAAATGTGTAATTCCAATGCAAAAACAGGAAATTACCAAACCATATAGCACTAACAAAAATGAATCCTTATACCAAGTTCAAAACTCATTTTGACCAGCATTAGAAACATGATGATACTGAGTATGTTCTAAATAAGATATGACTGGTTGACAATGGAGTGAAGGGAAACTAAAACTTTAACCAACAGCATTTATGGGGAAAATAAATCACTGAAGGTCAATGGTTAGTTAGAACAAACAAAGTCACAGTCACATAAAGTGACAGTCCTGATGACCAACTACAGGTCAACAGGCTGCCCACTCCTTCCTGGACATTCTATGATATCGTAAGTAAATGCTCTATGTGAAAAATTAAATCCTTTTCTCATTGATCACCAGGTTCCTGGTTCCATTGGTGTCACACCCTACAATCTGAAGTAGTACCATGTATGTGGGTATCCTGTTCAGGAATGATTACTGCAATGATACGGTTACAACAGTGTCCTCCAGCTCTGTGTGACTCTGAGACACATGGCTGGGTGGAAAATGGAATGCTTTTCTTTATGATGTCCCTTTGTGACTGAGGATTTGCAGAGCATGCCACCACATGAGCTCACATTCCAACCTTTTCAAAACAACAAAATAATACTAATAGTATTAATTAAAACATTTATATTTTAGCATTTAATAATTCTAATAAATATAATAATTGTAGCATTGAAAGTTCTCTTACGGGTAGCCAAGCTCCATGAAGTTATTCCAGGTCTGTTTGAGAACCATTATTATACCCATCTGCATACAGAGATCAATAAGGCATCCACTTGGGTGACACTAAAAATAATAATAACAAAACCAAAAAGTGGTCTTATTATCTGTTTGTGTTATTTTGCTATATTATTTGAGCTTATTTACATATACTTTCATCTTTTTTAGTAAGCTGATAAACATTTTATATGGCATAGGTTTCCAAGTGTATCAAAAGGATGTCTAATTGACAAGACAGATAGTCTGGGCTAGCATACAGAGTATTTGGCAAAGTTAAAGACACACAACCAAGAAAAGATTCTCCACTACTGTCAAGGACAAAAAAAAACATTCTTTACATTTTACACTAACTACCAGATTAAATAGTAACTTTTAGCAATAACATGGTTACATTTCTCTGGTCTGAGTGGTTATTCTTTATGTACTCTCTTTTTTCATACCCATCCAAAGATCTACATGTTACTTTGATTAGAGACTCTAACCTGTTCCAACCGTGAGTGAGTGTAGGTATGCAAGAATGTTTTCTGATATTAAAATGGTCTCAGATCAAGGGCACATCCCTGCCTTGTTCCCAGTTCTACTGGAATTAGTCCCCTACTCCCTGCCTATTGTCACACACGTGCGAGTAGGAGGCAGCTAAAGGTTCTGAGTAAGTGTAATAAAATATCCGACCAGGGGGCGGCGGAGTGCGCTGACTGTCTTTCTCAGTTTCCTACAGACCTTTCCCGGGAAATCCTGCAAGGTTCCGGTGCCTCAGAAGACATCACTTCCAGAGCCGGCCCCTTTGCTGACGTTACTTCCGTAGACAGCCCCTTTGCTGACGTCACTTCCGAAGTCGGCCCCTTTGCTGACGTCACTTCCGAAGCTGGCCCCTTTGCTGACATCACTCCTGAAGCCGGCCCCTTTGCTGACGTCACTTCTGGTTCCAGCCATTTTGTTGACATCACTTCCTCTACAGGCCTTTAAAGCCTCCATCTTGGGCTACTATAGTCAGTTCTGTTTTGGACTCTGTGATATGCACATCGTGCTACTTATTTCAAACCCTTTTGCAGCTGGGAAAAACAATATACGGGTGGCTGCCCCAAACCTTTATGATGTCTTGGACTCTTGATTGTCACACTATTTAGGCAGAGCTCCAATGTTTCTGGTGCAAAGAAATATTAACGGTATTGTGCATGCCAGTTGCACTTACCTCTTCCAGTTTCCACCGGTTTATGAGCCTTAAGTAGGCACCAGGGCGACCCGTGAATCTGTCAAACAGTAAAACACATGGATTGCATTTTTTGATTACTTACAGAAAAATAAATCTTCACATGAAACTAGCAGCTTTTAGTTGTTATACAGTTCGAATGTGGTTCAGACGCAGACACCCCATCTGCTTTAAACTGGACAGATGCAGCCAGTGAAAGCAATAATTTGCTTTAACAAAGTTCTATTAATTTCTTTAAACCATGAATAACATCACAAGGATGTGAGGAGCTGGGGTTTATCCCGTCCGCAATTGGTGTAAGGTAGGAACCAGTCCGGAATAGGATGCTAATTAAAGCTTTTATTACAACATGACAATTCCTACACATGATAATGTCAATAATTCATCTTAGAATGAATGATAATATATACCTTATTTTTGTCATTCAAGTCCTTTGGCAGGTGGGTGTGACCTTGCATTTACCAGTTAAGCATAACAGAAGCTCCACAACTGTTCAATGAGCCTGAAAGTATCACAACTTGGTTTTGGTTCATAGCTTTTAGCAGTTCAGTTTACTATGATGTGCTGTACTTGGAAGTTTTAAATTGGCTTAAAAAAAGCAGAGATCATGCAAATTTGAAGTACTAAACATGACTGGTTGCCATTTAAACACTGTAGATGGTGTACACCTCCTGAAAGAGCTTCATGATGTCCCAGACTAGTTTTAACTTGTCGCATTTATCAGTTCAGTACAACGAATGATATATGACTGTTCATTGCTGGACTATGGCCTTGGAATGTCTAAGAATAATGGATAAGCTCAATGAAGTGAATTAATTGACAAACTTTTAAGCTGTGAAAAATGAAGCTGTATGTGAACAGCTGTAGTGTGCACTCACTCAATTCAGTCTGAACTGACACAAATCACTATAAGCTCATTCTCTATCACAATGTTCACTGTTTTATCAAAGATTAAAAAAAAAAGAAAATTAACTTTTTTGCTGTGCTGCAGTTGGTATTGTAATATACTATTGCATGGTATTTAAAGATATAATCCCATTGAGAGTGTTTAAATATTATCTCACTTTATATGATTAGGAAATATATACAACTAAGACATCTAAAATTTACTGACTATGAATGACTATTCTCATAAATTGGCTGACACAAAAATTTTTGAATAGATGGAAACATTCAGTCATGTTTGTCTTGATACAAACAAGTGTCTTATAAACTGTGCTTACTCAACAGGCAAGAGAAAATGACATTTAGCTGTAAAATAAAAACAAAGAAAATAAAAAAAGCCAAAAAGTCTTTAGGATCGTAATGTGTGTGGATCATGGCAGCCCTGATCTGCAATGAGCCAAAAAGTGACCTTCTTGTATCAGGACATTTAAAGTAAATTATTGAGAAAATTAACAGAAATATTTTTCACTCCATGTTCCAATGGGAATGTCTGGTAACAATAACTCACAGCACAGGTTGCTTGCACAATTCCAAAGACAAAGGTGATTTAGATACTTTTCATCTATTCATTATCAATGAACTAGATCATACATGGTAAATCCATAATACACTGACAGGTCAGGCTTTAACTTTTACATTTATATATGCAGCTAACATTTTTATTCAATCGGACATATCTTACGTGCATTTGATGAATTTTTACATTGTTTATTTGTGCTATCAGAACAAAATAACTAGTAAAGAGGACTAAATTGTCAAATTACATTTACAGCTCTAAAGTTTGGTCACTATACTACATATGTAGAATATACATGATAAAGTACATACTGGGCTGCTGTGTTAAACCAGTCAGCTTGTTAAACCAACAAAAATAAAAAATTTGGAGTGCAACCTTTGATATACCAGCACTATACCTGACTCAGTTCCTTCCTTGTGTCTAATGTTGCTGTGATAGTCTCTGGATCTTCAATTAAGCACTTTTACAAAGAGATGTGTTACATGGACTATGTGGTTATATTTATATTAATTATTATATTAATGAAAGTGATTGTTTCACTTGCAGGAATATCAAGCAAAATGACACCTTTTATTAGCTAACTAAAAGGAGGAGGAGTATAGGAACCTCATCAAGGACTTAAAATGTTAAATGGTGCGACTCAAACCACCTACACCTGAACACCAGCAAAACCAAGGAGCTGGTGGTGGATTTTAGGAGGCCCAGGCCCCTTATGGACCCCGTGATCGTCAGAGGTGACTGTGTGCAGAGGGTGCAGACCTATAAATACCTGGGAGTGCAGCTGGATGATAAACTGGACTGGACTGCCAATACTGATGCTCTGTGCAAGAGAGGAAAGAGTCGACTATACTTCCTTAGAAGGCTGGCGTCCTTCAACATCTGTAATAAGATGCTGCAGATGTTCTATCAGATGGTTGTGGGGAGCGCCCTCTTCTACACGGTGGTGTGCTGGGGAGGCAGCATTAAGAAGAAAGACACCTCACGCCTGGACAAACTGTTGAGGAAAGCAGGCTCTACTGTAGGCATGGAGCTGGACAGTTTGACATCTGTGGCAGAGCGACAGGCGCTAAGCCGGCTCCTATCAATTATGGAGAATCCACTGCATTCACTAAACAGTGTCATCTCCAGACAGAGAAGCAGCTTCAGTGACCGACTGAGGAGATCGTTCCTCCCCCAAACTATGCGACTCTTCAGTTCCACCCGTGGGGGTAAACGTTAACATTATTCAAAGTTAACCTTATTCAATCCCAGCGAACACAGGGCGCAAGGCAGGAACAAATCCCCGGGCAGGGCGCCAGCCTACCGCAGGGCACATGCACACACACACCCACACACCAAGCACACACTAGGGCCAATTTAGATTCACCAATGCACCTAACCTGCATGTCTTTGGACTGTGGGAGGAAACCGGAGTACCCGGAGGAAACCCACGCAGACACGGGGAGAACATGCAAACTCCACGCAGGGAGGACTCGAGAAGTGAACCCAGGTCTCCTAACTGCGAGGCAGCAGCGCTACCCACTGTGCCACCATCTATCTATCTATCTATCTATCTATCTATCTATCTATCTATCTATCTATCTATCTATCTATCTATCTATCTATCTATCTATCTATCTATCTATCTATCTATCTATCTATCTATCTATCTATCTATCTAAAAATATTGCAATATGCAAGCTTTTGAGGCAACTCAGGCCCCTTCTTCAGGCAAGATGTAATCAATTACATCAAGATTACATCTTGCCTGAAGAATTTGCCTGAGTTGCCTCAAAAGCTTGCATATTGTAATCTTTTTAGTTAGCCAATAAAAGGTGTCATTTTGCTTGACTTTTCATTACAGGAATGTAAACTAACTGTCAAACTAAGAGGCTTTATTATTTATATACTGTATATGAAAAATAATAATATACTGTATATGTTTATATGTAATATGTTAATATATCAATATTATACAATATCTATCTATCTATCTATCTATCTATCTATCTATCTATCTATCTATCTATCTATCTATCTATGGCACTTGCACTAGTCAATATCAGATACACCATTTGCCACCTACCTCCCAAACACATACATGCTACTAACTAAATGCATTATCCATCAGGAAAAGAGAATGGTGTGCTTAGAGAGTACTGAAATGATTCTGCAGTGGAAAATGAACTGCGATTAACAACACTTGGTATGTATAGATCGATTAGACGTTTTGGACAAAATATCCAGGACACCAAAATGTTTTATGTTCATATTCAGGAATACAGAAAAGATGTAAAGATGAGCAAGCACAACAAGCTTGCCAATCCTGTTCACTAGTGTTGGTGAATGTGGTCCTCCTACTTGATCTTTATTTGGGACAGTCAATGTGTAGATGTCACTGACTTGAGAATTTATTATGTCACTTAGATAAGAGTGACTAAGTCAACACTAATAAATTCCTGGGAGAGTTAACTTGGGATTGCTAAAGAGGCTACTGTAATATCCTTACACAGTCACTGCCACTGGTTTATTATCTGTGATCTTGCACTTGTCTCCACTCATGTGGAGCAGAATGCTGAGCTAGAGAAAAGTTTTTGTGTTCTAAACTACTATTCTCCCCAGTCCAGGCAATGCTTTAAGCCCCAGTCCAGTCTAATCTTTGTTACCATGCATAGCATCTACTGGGGATATCATGTACTTTACCTAAAGTTGATTATATGCTAGTGGAATTGCCCATATCCTATACCATTGTCTTTATTTTTATAGAATAATCAGATGTGATTTGTCATGAACTTTTAAGGCATGCTAAAGCCTCAACCATCAACCTTTCATCAAAAACTTTACAAAAACATTTCATATCACAGAAAAAATGGAGCAAAACACACCTCCAGTAATATGTTTTCCTAGCCCCATTATTTGTTTGTCTTACCTCCCCAAGAAGAAGGCAATATAAAATGTAGAACTGTTCAGATTGACAAACTGAAAGAGAAACATTTTCAGAGTAAAGCTGTTCTCCCATTCAGACTCTGTTCGGGGCTGTTCTGTGAAGAGCAAAACAATAAAAAAGAATTCAGGTTATAGATGCTTATCTTGAATCTTTCGTGAGGAAAGTTCAAAATGACAGGCAATCCTCAATGAATTAATAAATCAAGAAAGTTTCTGTGATTTAAACCATTCAAGACAGCAGTTTACTGTACATTTCCCTCATCTCTTCACCACTGTGACACCAGACACTGGCTGTTTAATCCATTTAGAAGGACTTTTGGCCAAATCTATAGAGGAATAGGAATGAATACCTCCTCTGTATTGCACTGGCTGCTCTCTTGTCTGTTTCTTAGGTGAAGGAGCAAATGTACATACTGCAAGGATGCATTATGGAATGGAAGGGTATTACATCTTGTCTGAGACATTAATTTAGCCCTCAAGTCATACATCACCTAGTAAGCCTTTGCCAATGCTCGCATTAGTTCCAAATGAGCAAGCTGATCAAATACAAGTCCAGAAAGCCAGCTTATTAAATGTAGGGGGGGGGGGGTGGGTACTGTCCACTGGAGTCTCAAGGAGATATTTTTCTTGCAGGCAGTACTGATTTTGGGATCCCCCATACAGTAGAACCTCTGGTCACGATAGTTTCTGAACACATACAAATCGGGTTACGATCAAAAAGTTTGCCAAAATTTTGCATCTGTTTACGACCACACACTCTGGTGGCGAACAAAAACACTGGCGGCCAGTTTCCCTATGCACGTTCATACACGCCAATGATTTGCCGTTCTCCGTTTCCCATATTCTTTTGTTTGCGTATCAGAGCCTAACAAAGCAGCTGATGTTGCAAAAGGAACTATAATGTTAACCAAGCAGAGGACACAAGTGCTGGAAGAGTTGGAAAAACTGTTGCTAGTGTGGTTGTACGAGAAGCAACTTGCAGGGGATAGCATAAGCGAGCCGATCATATGCGAGAAAGCCAGGAAGATTCATGGAGATCTGCTGAAAAAAAATCCTTCTTTGAGTGGCGAAGGTGAGGAATTTAAAGCCAGTAGAGGATGGTGTGAAAAGTTTTGCAAGAGAAGTGGCATTTAATTTTTTTTCCCTGTGCTTAAAAATTTACAGTGAGTGGTTCGTAATGATCTAGCATGAACTCTTACAATGTTAGTTTTCTCTGTCATTCAAGGTTTTCTCAGTGTTATTCAATGTTTTTACATTTAGTTTACTATTACCCCTCCTTTAACCGTCACCTTATCGTGGTGGAGGGGTTTGCGTGTCCCAATGATCCTAGGAGCTCTGTTGTCCGGGGCTTTATGCCCCTGGTAGGGCCACCCAAGGCAAACTGGTCCTAGGTGAGGGATGAGACAAAGAGCGGTTAAACAAACCTCCTATGAAGAAAAACAATTTTGGACGGCGTTTTCCCTTGCCCAGACGCGGGTCACCGGGGCCCCACTCTGGAGCCAGGCCTGGAGGTGGGGCTCGATGGCGAGCGCCTGGTGGCCGGGCCTGCACCCATGGGGCTCGGCCGGGCACAGCCCGAAGAGGCAACGTGGGTCCCCCTTCCCATGGGCTCACCACCTATGGGAGGGGCCAAGGAGTTCGGGTGCAGTGTGAGTTGGGTGGTGGCCGAAGGCAGGGACCTTGGCGGTCCGATCCTCGGCTACAGAAACTGGCTCTTGGGACGTGGAATGTCACCTCTCTGAAGGGGAAGGAGCCTGAGCTAGTGCGCGAAGTTGAGAGGTTCCGGCTAGATATAGTCGGACTCACCTCGACGCACAGCTTGGACTCTGGAACCAATCTCCTTGAGAGGGGCTGGACTCTCTACTACTCTGGAGTTGCCCCCGGTGAGAGGCGCCGAGCAGGTGTGGGTATACTTATTGCCCCCCAACTTGGAGCCTGTACATTGGAGTTTACCCCGGTGGACGAGAGGGTAGCCTCCTTTCGCCTTCGGGTGGGGGGACGGGTCCTAACTGTTGTTTGTGCGTATGCACCGAACAGCAGTTCGGAGTACCCACCCTTTTTGGAGTCCCTGGAGGGGGTGCTAGAGGGCATACCTTCTGGGGACTCCCTTGTTCTGCTGGGAGACTTCAATGCTCACGTGGGCAATGACAGTGAGACCTGGAAGGGCGTGATTGGGAGGAATGGCCCCCCTGATCTGAACCCGAGCGGTGTTTTGTTATTGGACTTCTGTGCTCGTCACGGATTGTCCATAACGAACACCATGTTCAAGCATAGGGGTGTTCATATGTGCACTTGGCACCAGGACACCCTAGGCCTCAGTTCGATGATCGACTTTGTGGTCGTGTCGTCGGACTTGCAGCCACATGTCTTGGACACTCGGGTGAAGAGAGGGGCGGAGCTGTCAACTGATCACCACCTGGTGGTGAGTTGGCTTCGATGGTGGGGGAGGATGCCGGTCAGGCGTGGTAGGCCCAAACGTGTTGTGAGGGGCTGCTGGGAACGTCTGGCAGAGCCCCCTGTCAGAAGTAGCTTCAACTCCCACCTCCGGCAGAACTTCGACCACATCCCGAGGGAGGTGGGGGACATTCAGTCCGAATGGGCCATGTTTCCGTGCCTCTATTGTTGAGGCAGCTGACCGGAGCTGTGGCCGTAAGGTGGTCGGTGCCTGTCGTGGCGGCAATCCCCGAACCCGCTGGTGGACACCGGCGGTGAAGGATGCCGTCAAGCTGAAGAAGGAGTCCTACAGGACCCTTTTGTCCTGTGGGACCCCGGAGGCAGCTGATAGGTACCGGGCAGGCCAAGCGGAATGCGGCTTTGGTGGTTGCTGAGGCAAAAACTCGGGCGTGGGAGGAGTTTGGGGAGGCCATGGAGAATGACTTTCGGACGGCTTCGAGGAGATTCTGGTCCACCATCCGGCGTCTCAGGAAGGGGAAGCAGTGCAGTGTCAACACTGTATATGGTGGGGATGGTGCGCTGCTGACCTCGACTCGGGACGTTGTGGGTCGGTGGGGGGAATACTTCGAAGACCTCCTCAATCCCATTAACATGCCTTCCAATGAGGAAGCAGAGCCTGGGGACTCAGAGGTGGGCTCCCCCATCTCTGGGACTGAGGTCACCGAGGTGGTCAAAAAACTCCTTGGTGGCAGGGCCCCGGGGGTGGATGAGATACGCCCGGAGTTCCTCAAGGCTCTGGATGTTGTAGGACTGTCTTGGCTGACACGCCTCTGCAACATCGCATGGACATCAGGGACAGTGCCTCTGGATTGGCAGACCGGGGTGGTGGTCCCCCTCTTTAAGAAGGGGGATCGGAGGGTGTGTTCCAACTACAGAGGGATCACACTCCTCAGCCTCCCTGGAAAAGTCTATTCAGGGGTCCTGGAGAGGAGGGTCCGTCGGATAGTCGAGCCTCGGATTCAGGAGGAACAGTGTGGTTTTCGTCCTGGTCGCGGAACAGTGGACCAGCTCTATACCCTTAGCAGGGTCCTGGAGGGTGCATGGGAGTTTGCCCAACCAGTCTACATGTGTTTTGTGGACTTAGAAAAGGCATTCGACCGTGTCCCTCGGGGAATCCTGTGGGGGGTACTCCGAGAGTATGGGGTACTGGCCCCCCTGATAAGGGCTGTTCAGTCCCTGTACGATCGGTGCCAGAGCTTGGTCCGCATTGCCGGCAGTAAGTCGAACCCGTTTCCAGTGAGAGTTGGACTCCGCCAGGGCTGCCCTTTGTCACCGATTCTGTTCATAACTTTTATGGACAGAATTTCTAGGCGCAGCCAGGGTGTTGAGGGGGTCCGGTTTGGTGGGCTCAGGATTGGGTCACTGCTTTTTGCAGATGATGTTGTCCTGTTTGCTTCATCAGGCCGTGATCTTCAGCTCTCTCTGGATCGGTTCGCAGCCGAGTGTGAAGCGGCTGGGATGAGAATCAGCACCTCCAAATCCGAGACCATGGTCCTCAGCCGGAAAAGGGTGGAGTGCCCTCTCAGGGTTGGTAGCGAGATCCTGCCCCAAGTGGAGGAGTTCAAGTATCTCGGGGTCTTGTTCACGAGTGAGGGAAGAATGGAGCGTGAGATCGACAGGCGGATCGGTGCGGCATCCGCAGTAATGCGGGCATTGCATCGGTCTGTCGTGGTGAAAAAGGAGCTGAGCCGCAAGGCGAAGCTCTCAATTTACCAGTCGATCTATGTTCCTACCCTCACCTATGGTCATGAGCTATGGGTAGTGACCGAAAGAACGAGATCGCGAATACAAGCGGCTGAAATGAGTTTCCTCCGCAGGGTGTCTGGGCTTTCCCTTAAAGATAGGGTGAGAAGCTCAGTCATCCGGGAGGGGCTCAGAGTAGAGCCGCTGCTCCTCCGCATCGAGAGGAGTCAGATGAGGTGGCTCGGGCATCTGATCAGGATGCCTCCTGGACGCCTCCCTGGTGAGGTGTTCCGGGCACGTCCAACCGGGAGGAGGCCCCGGGGAAGACCCAGGACACGCTGGAGGGACTATGTCTCTCGACTGGCCTGGGAACGCCTTGGGATTCTCCCGGAAGAGCTAGAAGAAGTGGCCGGGGAGAGGGAAGTCTGGGCATCTCTGCTCAAGCTGCTGCCCCCGCGACCCGACCTCGGATAAGCGGGAGACAATGGATGGATGGATGGATTACATTGTGCATTCTATTGTATAATTAACTATTTTTGTGCTTAAAAAATATATATATTTACATACAATTCGTACGGTCTGGAATGGATTAATTGTATTTACATACAATTTTATGGGGAAATTACGTTCGGGTTGCGTCCAGAGTTTTGGAACGAATTACGGTCGTGACCAGAGGTACCACTGTACCTGAAAATGGTATCACATTGGGTTAAATAGCCCTCATTCAAAAAGAGAATTGAGGAGCCAAGTGTCCACATCCTGTAGTTTAGGACCAGAAGGAGCAAAACCCTAAGTGATCGGCATTGATCACAAGACAAGAACAAACCCAGGAAAGAACACTATAATAGGATATACATGCCAATGGAAATGTGTGCCCCATGTAGTTGGATGGCAAAATGACCATGGGATATGCAGGCTAAAGAAATCTCTGATATGTGTAAACCATTTCCAGAGAAACTAAAAGACCACCTGGCCACTAAAGGGTAGTACACAGTCCCAACCAGGGAACACTGAAACTGGGCTGACCATTTGAAAGGAAAGAGAGTTGGAGGGCTTCAATGAAGAACTGGCTTGTTATAGTCTTTGGAACCCTCTGGTTTCCCTGCACTGCGGAACGTTCCAATGGTCTATTACACTGTACTTATCAATATATGGCCATTTTACAGTTGGCAAGGTTTCAGATTATACAGGGAATCAGGAGAACCTATGTGGATATGGCAAGAACATGCATAAACCATGCACTAGGTAAGGAACCTAGACTACTGGAGCAGTGGAGAGCAATGTTAACCACAGTGTCATAGGAATATCCAGAATCTGTTATAAATACTATATAGTTTTAAATCCATAGAACCATTGGATTCAAAATAAATCAACATATATTTTATATAAACTGAAATCATTTGAAATAAAGACTAATATTTATAACCCTTCCAAACCCTTGATTGGCTCACAGAAACATAAAAACAGTTATAGCAACTTCCTTGTGTCTTTTAACGTGTTATGTGAAGCATACTGACATGAACTACTGACTGTAATTACCAAAGAGTCACACTCAGCATCCTTTGCAAAGTTTACGCTGTAATGAAGCCATAGCAGAACTTCAGATTTAATCTAAGATTGCTTAGGCTATAGAACAGCATATTCAAGAATATCTGGGGGAAGCCATCCATTGTGCATATGTCTCATAGACTTGGAGAAGGTTTTGATTGTGGCATCTAGTACGAAAAGCTTAAAATGTGTGGCATGCTAGAGCTGTTGTGTGTGCCATTTGTTACTGTATTTTTAGCAAGTAAAAATAAGTTAGCATACATGGTAATAATTGAAATAATTGAAACTGGGCACAGGGTTCCAGGGAGGGTGAGTCTTATCTTGATGTCCATTCATGAATTTCATGGATATTATACTCAGCTGGGCAAATATGTACTGTATATGTATTTTTTAGAATAATAAATTAGGTTTTCTTTTTGATAGACAGAGATAAAGTATCTGGATTCTACACAAAATCATGCCTTTGAGGAATGATATAAGAATGCAACATATTCTAATCTTAAATGTTTAGGCCTTTTTTTGGTCATTTGTTAAAACTATGCAATTTATAAATAAAGTTCTATCTATCTATCTATCTATCTATCTATCTATCTATCTATCTATCTATCTATCTATCTATCTATCTATCTATCTATCTATCTATCTATCTATAGTCGTAAGCCAAATGTAAAAAACATTATTAATATTATGTGTTGATGTACAGGGATGTGTGCACATGCATTTACATGATAACAACAGTTGCTTCATAATAAAGCGTCATCCTTGACGTGTTTAAAACTCAAATGAAACAAATAATGATATTAAAAGAATGTCTAAAAATTGTGCAAATTTATAACAATAACTGCTATAGTTCTGATGAATATGAAGATCAGGTAGAGGCTCTGAGAATTTCCTGCAGTGTTGGCTTCAGACATTACTTTTAAATCAAAGCTGAAAAGGTTTCTGTTGCTTAGACAATATTTTTTTTCGTCTTAATTGTATATACATTATAGTTACCTATGTTACTATTTTCCTTTGATTAGCCCTTCTATGGGCATGTTTGTTCATTTTTAGGGGTTTCAACTTTTATTATGTCTTCTCTTTTGTATGGAGTTGTTTTCCTCTGAGATCCTTGTGGTGTTATGATTTTTTTCCTCAAGTGATAAACTTATTCTCTTTAAATAACTTTTAAGAATTAACACAAACAAAGAGGGCTACATCTCTGTTAATAGCAGATGATGTCCTCTTGAGGTCTCTGGTATGCACTGGATCACTTTGCATCACAGCATGGAATGGTCAGGTTAAAGATTATCAAGTCTGAGGTCATGGCAGTTTCTCAGAAAAGAGATGTTTTTCCTGCAATAGTGGGCAGTGGAAGTGAAGTACTTTGGGGTCTTGCACATGAGTGAGGGAAGAGATGATTTTAAGTACATCAATGGGTTTTGCACCAAACCATGGTGGTAAAACAGGAGCTAAGCCATTGGAAGAAGTTACCTGTTTACTGCCAACCCTAACCTATGGTCAGAAGCCTTGGGTAGTGACCAAAAGAACAAGATCTTAAATACAAGCATGAAGCCTGCTCTGGGTGGCTGGAGTCTTGACATGACAAGGTGCAAGTGTTTTGGGCCATTAGTTAAGATGCCTTTGACCACCTCTTACTGGAGGCATGGTACACTGGGAAGATTTGGAAAACTTCTGGAAGCAACCAGGAATTCTACAGGATCTGCTACTACTGCAACTATCACCAGAAAAAGTGGAAAATTTATAATGATAAATAAACCATTTAAAAGCCTGAAACACAGAATGTTGCAGGGTTACTAATGTCTATCCATCCAAAACTACATATGCACTATGTCTTCACAATAACATTGCAAGGCTCAGTCATGCACACATCTCATATAGAAGCAATTTAAAGTGGAAAATATATCTAAAAAATACATATTTGGGACATATACTATCAAATTAAATAGACACAGCCATTTTCAGTTAGGTCTCTTTTACAAAGAATTTTCAGCTAACTGATTGACTTTGTACAAATTATTGTGGTTGTGTGCAAAAGGCAAAAAATAAAGTAAATAGTCCAAAAAATGCACCCTAAATGTTCAAAACTCCAACAAGATCGAGGATTTGGGAGTAGCCTGTTCAGGAAGTTGCAGCTAATGTGCACATCAAGAGCAAATGCAGTCAAGACATCTTCTAAATAAGTTTTAAAATGGATGGATGTATGGATGAATGGATGGACTTCCTAATTGAAAGGAAGTTGGTCAAAGGTGAATGTCACAATAGAAGATGAAGGCATATTATTTACTATCAATTTATTGTCAGTTGATACACTGCCACCACTCTTCTACTGTAAGATAGATAGAATTAGGAAATCATACAATCACACATGCTGTGAATCTGCTTGCATTACAAGATGATTTAAGCTTTTTGCTGTGTTTTCCTAACATTTTAAATGGCATTGAATAGCATTATTCTGTCACAAGCTTCTTAATATGACAGCAAGTAATTCCTCATGAGACAACATCAAAATTTAGCTTACCTAAATTTGTTAGCAGGAGGGCAACTTTTTCATATAACTGAAAGACAAAAAGACATGAATGAACTCATAGAATCATCACTATAATCTTGAAATCAGCATATATAGTTTCAGTCAAACCATTAAAACTTAGTATTAGACATTAAAACTAATAATAAGTCAACAACTATAAAATCCAAAAATCATTTCTGCACTTCATTCATTTTATCAAAACAGCACTTATGACTTTCAAGGTTTTCATTGTAGTCTGCACTGTTGACTGTCTCCATGATTCTCTAATATGTCACTTCATCAGCCTTATAGCAAATATGATTGAGATGCTCTTCACTGTGGAAAAGTATTACATAAAATAAGGCATGTATAATTCCAAAAGAAATTTTATTCCTAAATATACAGTACAACCTTTCAAAAATATTACATTTTATTTCTGTCTTGCTAGACATAGACACTTTGAAATCATCTAAAACAGCGGTGTCTACATAAAAGTCTGATGATGCTTTATGGCCAGGCTGTTAGGACTAATCATTTACTAAACTGCAAAACACAGCAGCAAGGGTCATAACTAGAAGAAAGAAGTATGGCCGTGTTCCTCCAGTTCTTACATTCCTTTACTGGCTTCTGATTAAGTTTGGATCCAATTTTAAAATTCTCCTCTTTCTCACATATAAAATTTTAAATGATCCGGATCTTCTTTAACTTACAGGGATTACTAATTCTACATTTTGAAGCCCAAATTACAATCTCAAGATGCAGGTCAGCTTAGAGCATAGAACATACTAACATAATAAACTGAACAAACGAGAGAAAACCATTCAGTCCATCAAGGTTGTTTCTAAAAGTGGAAGTGTACTTAACAAAAATAAATGTAAATTACTTGGCTCAAATTTGCCATGTGAATGGGTTTTAAACCATCTCATATTCATTTGGTGCCATGACATTTGTGAGATTCCAAGGACTTTTATTTATTAAAGTCTTTTTTATTTTGGCTCTACTCATACTTATTGAGCTAGACCCTTCAAATTTACCAGTTAGGCTCAGTGGCAGACTATTGACACAGACAGACACGGACTCCAAATGTCAAAAATATGCACCATGTATTTTCTTAGGTGCACACAGCACAAACACAGTGCACAAATCACCACACTAAAACTCAGTCCTTTTCCATCCTTCAGCCGCTCTTGCAAGCTCCTTGAATGGAGTGAGGCGGCCCCTTTTATCCTGCCCAAAGGTGCTCCAGGTGCTCTGTGATGGTCTTCCGGCAGCACTTCCTAGTGTGGTGGAAGTGCTGCCCTTGCACCCGGAAACATTCCGGGCATACATTGTTCCTGATTCAGCAGCACTTCCTGGTGTGGTGGAAGTGCTGTCCTCCTGGGCTCCAGGATTGTCCAGGCGCCCCCTGGTGGCCCTGATGGAATCCAGGGGGGCTGCCCTCTTGTACCCTAGGAAAGATATTACCCCTCTCCCAGATCGTCCATGTTCCAGGTGTCCTAGTGGGGCCAGGTCACTGGTCGTCTGCCACACTATCTATCATATGTCCTAATTATTTCCTTCCTGTTTGTTTTAAAACAAAGCTTATCTTTCAGTCTCAGCTACCTGCTTAGCTAATAAAAATACTGTACACAGGAGATTTCAACAGTTCTATGATCAGTATTTATCACAGACGTGGCATTCACATTAGTGAATTCTCTAAGAAGACATTCCTTTTCAGGCCAAAGCGTAAAACTGACTACCCTCCCCTCTTTTCAATGTTTATTTCTTAAAGTTTCTTTTCAAAAAGTTTAGCAATCAGGGTATAGCCCAAACTGTGTGTTATAGTTCTCAGAGAACTTTAAAAGGATGGATATCATGCCGTTAGGAAAAAGAAAGTGATCCATTACTGTTTTTGGATTTTCTCCTTTTTATATCTGTTTGGATTTACAATAGTCTAAAGGTGAGGCAGAGTGATGCAATCATTAGTAATGCGGCTTCACAGACAGCTCCAGGAGACTGGGTTCAAATCTCAATCTCTAATTACAAACTGTGTTGCGGCTGCCCATCTGTTCCCACAACCATGTGAGTGTTTGCTTTTTAACACTAGAATTACCAGACCTAAGAAAAAACTCGTAAATCCGGCCAAACTTAAATCCCTTCGCACCTCTCCGTCAGCCTCTTTTGTCTTGTAAATGTGTCGATAAGCCCAAGCAGCAAGCAGCCTGCTATACCATCCTCCCACCACATCAGAACGGGAAAGATGTTCTCCCAGTTCCTGCCTTGACTGATTATCTGGGAGTAAGCTACCCAGAATTGTAAGGGGAAATAATTTGATGTGTGTTTTGTGTCTAAAACAATCTATGTAAACACATCGTTAAAACAAACGGTTTCATGTTTTAGTAATAAATGACAAAATGTAGACACGAACTGTATAATGTATGAAGGATGATGGCCAAATATCAAATAAACACTTTCACAAAAGGTGCAAGTACAATACGATAGCTTCCGTGGCACCCCCGAGCAGCCATGAGTCGAGGTAATTCTTGATAGCGAAAACCAATCAGATCGCTTTCTGCTACCAAGATTCTACCAAGAATTGAAAGCTCGGGCCAATCGCAGCCCATATCGGCTACCAAGAATTGACCATTCACAACCCGTTTCGGCTACCAAGAATTGGTCAATGACGGCTCGGTCGGCTACCAAGAATTGGCGAATCACGGCTCGTGTTGGCTACCAAAACTCGGAAAGGGCAGGCCAACCTCTTGTCAGTTAATGTATTCTGCAAAAGCTTGTTCGAGTCGGCACACGGACGCTTTGCGATTTGCGTTTCATTTTGAACTTTCTAAAAATGTTACTCACGAGTGTCGGTTTGTGCATATATATTTAAATTCACGTACACATTTTTTGAATGATTTTTAAAACATTCTTGGTGCAGTTTATTACATTTATTAAATATGTGTGCAAAACGTGTAAAGACATATAATAATGTATAAAATATAATAAACATTGAATTGTATAATCATAGTTTCATTTGTAATACTTAACACTAATTTCACAAACCGTTCATATCAATACAGAATAATAATAATTATAGTTATACTCAGTATAAACATTGATGTTATAAAATATGCTTATGAAATAGAAATACACCTTTAATACTCAGACAATTCTAATCGTGCTGTAGAACAGCATATATATATATATATATATATATGTAAATGAGATGATCCGCTGTGGCAACCCCTAACGGGAGCAGCTGAATGAAGAAGATATATATATATATATATATATATATATATATATATATATATATATATATATATATATATATATATATATATATATATATATATACATACAGGTGCTGGTCATAAAATTAGAATATCATGACAAAGTTGATTTATTTCAGTATCAACATTAAAAGAAATAAACATTTGAAATACATCAGTCTGTGTGTAATGAATGAATCTAATATACAAGTTTCACTTTTTGAATGGAATTACTGAAATAAATCAACTTTGTCATGATATTCTAATTTTATGACCAGCACCTGTATATAATTAACTAAATGGTGTATGTGCTGTTTACTATAAGTATATAAACATTTCCCTTTGCAATATTTCCAAATATTTATTTTTACCTACTTCAAATTAATTAAATGTCAGCATCAACTAGAATATATTACTTCCCAGATTTTATAAATACATACAAACACAAGGCTATGCACTATTATTTATTCATTCTTATTATGCATTCATTTTTATGTACCCCTCTTGATTATCTGTGCAGCCGTCTCAGACCGTGGTAAAGGTGCTATATAAGTAAGTGAAATGCATTATTATTTGTTATAACTATGATTCAATAGAATGGGTAGGCAGTTTCTTTAAGTGTGATTTTAACTCTGCGTGTTGTTCATGTGTTCCATGACAAATCAATCATTCATTAAACAGTTTTTGTTTAATCAAAAAAGAAAAATAAACAACTACATCTGCAATGTAGGATTCAAACCACCGTTCATTGAAGAGAAAGTTTTTTTTTTAAAATTTATTTTAGAGAAGCAATGTGCCATGAGTGGGATTCGAACCCAGGACCCTGCGATTCTGGTAGATCATCTCTCAAGAATCGCAGCTATACCTCAACTAATACGCGCAATCCTTAGGGCAGCGGTTAGCTCTGCCGACTTATAATCCAGAGGTCGTGAGTTTGAAGCCACCTCTCCCGCAAATTTACCATTTTGAGTAGTGAGCTGCTCTTATTGTTAATATTATACAATAAAAACATACATTTGATTTGTGTCTGTAACAGCCGGTGTAAATTTATAGTACTTGTCAAAGTTAGTGTTTTTTTTTCCACTTTTATTCTCTCAGTCACGATCACGATACCACACCCACCCCCATCCCAGATCTGACACAGTTACTTATTATCTGAACTGGGAATAATTATAGATGTGAGTGGTGTTTTGAGACATGGGACTGGAAATTCTCTGATCTGGAGAGATAAAAGCTGACACACAAATGCTGGTGAATCTGCCTTCTTTGTATCTCACTGTCACTTGAATTTTTTTATTCAGTTTTATTGAGTGCTCACGATGAATTAGTATGAACCTTATGGTCCATGATGTCAAAGCCGCACTGACATACCTAAATATGATATTTGGAATAACTCATTTCATGACCTGTATAGTACATTTCGGAAAACATTGTGGCACTGATGCAACATTATTCATATTATTCATATTCATTCGCATGTGTTCTTGCACTTGTAATCAGTGACTGCATTTTTTTTTTCCGATCTTGCCCATGCAGTCTCCACATTTTGGTGAATGATACTGTTTCTTTTGTTCTCCAGGACATGCAGAGGAAAGAATAGTACAGAGAGGTCAGTTCCGTGCTATATACAATCATCAGATTCAAATGTTCACTGTTATAAGTCGCTCTGGATAAGAGCGTCTGCTAAATGATGTAAATGTTAACAGTTCCCGTACACCCAAGGACCGTCCTTTCTACGTTTACGATGTGTACCTGTTGCAATGTACACACTTCTCTCTGTGCTGTGGTTACTATTACACCGAAGGGGCTGGGGGAAACAGCGGTCTTGGAACAGAAGCTTGTCGATGTTGCATCCTCTTTTGCTTTATCCATCGCCTTTTCTTGTAAGATGCGATGACGAAGTTCCTCTGCAAGGTGAGCCATGAACACTCTTCTTTTCTCAGTGGCCCCAGTGCATGCCTTGTAGAGTACATGTGCGCCAAGTCAAGCGTGTTACAGAACAAGCAACCAGCCACCTGCGTGCTCCTGCTTGCACTGAATAAGCTCATGCCTTCTGGTGCACGATGTCAACACAGCACCAGGCAAAAAAGAAAGAGACAAATATATGTGACATTTTGAAGAAATCATTTTATGACCTGAATAGTACCAATCAGAAAACATCATTGCACTAATGCAATATTATTTGAAAACGAACAGCGTCAGATCAGCTATAAATGTGTGGTATTTCTAAAAGTTAGCTTTTTTTTCAGTTTTTTTCTCACAGTCACGTTCTGATACACATTCAGAGGAGGAATCCAAACCACATTCTAAAAGAAACTCAACTGAGTACTCTTGATCCATACAAGCTGAGATCCTCCCTTATCAGGAACTCCTCACCCTATCACTGAGAATGAGACCAGGAACTTGGCACAAACACCTTATATACCACTTGTATGACAATGTCATTCTTTTGGTGACAGTCCAGAGTTTATAACCATAGACTTAACTGTTATTTTACATCTTCCCAGTCTGTCCATAAGATGCTTCTACTGCTGATTAGATGACATTGTATCCAAAATACATGACACTTAGTTGGGATGACAAAACTCTGAAGTCAGTTTTTAATTGGGTACATTCATACCAATGCAGGGATCCAATAATAATTTCTTACTCTGATTCAGACCAGGTAGGCCATTTCTTCCAATCACATATCCCCAAGTATTTCCATCATTCTCCTGAATACCACTGAAGTCCCCTAGTAGGACTTTAGAGTTAGTTGAAGGTGCCCTTTTGAGCACCAAATCCACTCCATCTGAGTACTCTGAAGAGCTGTAAGGCCCAAACAAGCAAACAAAAAGACTTCTGTACATTTGTATTCAGACAGTTCTTTAATCCACAAGTTCAAACCGTGGAGCATCCAAATTGGCACTTGAGAGTATCTCCCCACTGCCTGTGGGAAGCTCCAAGTAGAAGAAATACCACTGAGGAAGGAGCAGTCCAAATCCAGAGGTAATGCTGTGGGCAGGGGTGACTGTAGGTATATCTAACTGGTATTTTTTTCAACTTCCTACATAAACTCTGACGTCTTCCCCACCATAAAGGTAACATTTCATGTCTTAACAGCCTGCTGTCTTTGCCAGAACCTAATATGTCCAGATCAGTATCATCAATGCCTCTTGCAGGTGGTGATCCCAAAAAGCAAATCCTAGTTCTACATGTGGTTTGAATTTTGACCTTTTAAGAACTGTGACAGGAATTTTATTTTTGGATGGCTCTTTGTCTGGCCTCTCCCCTTAGTCAATTTTATATCTATGCACAAATTGCAAATTGTTTCTGTGTTTATGCTTTTGTTACACATTGAATTTTAATTGAACGATTCTACATTTATAATAGTGTATAGTAAACTGTGTTTATAAGGGGTTTAAAAGTGCAATTAGAAGGATGCTGCAAAAGCTTATAAAACTATAGCCCAGGTAGGTTGTTAATTGTTCAGGAAAAAGTAGTGAGGCAAGTATGAAACATAGCACTTAAGCAAATCTTCTTGGACAATGGCTTAGTGATGGCATACTGTACATAACGTTTTACCTTGTATTGTATTAAAAAAGTCTGAAGTGATTTAAACATGTCAAAACTTTACTTTAAACTGTTATTATTGAATTAAATACATAATTCCTTTATTGCAAAATATTCTATCACTTTCTATAGTGCATTGCAATCATGAAGGAGAGTACATAACTCTGAAAATAAATCTGAACCTGAACACAATCTGAACATGAATGAATAAATGAATGAATGAATGGAACTGTACACAATAGTACTGTATGCAATAAATACATTTCATTTTAGTTCCATAATCTTTACATATAAATGTTTGTATCTACGAATACACTATAGCTTTCCTAGTTTATTAAATACAAAATGTACAGGTTTATCTTGTAAGCAGTAAGGCAGTTGGATCTCTTAATTCTGATGGCATATTCCTAATACTCTCACTGCACTCATCATTTGAGGAACACTAACTTGCTATATATCATATGACAAGATCCTTATTGAGTTTAAATGCAGAACATATTAACATTCTTGCTCTCTAATTACCAATACAAAAAATTAACTGATGAGTTTCCTCATCATCACTCAGGAACTTCATTGTAATTCAGAATAGCAGAAGGCAATTAGATGTCAGATTCACTTCTTGGTTTATGATAAGGGCCATTAATAACTCAATTTACATTGCTTAGTGGAAAGGCATGCCTTTTGACATGCAATGGATGTCTTTTTATACTGTCTACTGTAGTATACTGTAACTCCAGCTAATGGTTAATAATCAGTGTCATGCATCCCAAAAATTATTATAGCATGACGGTCTCTGGGACCACCAATACTTGAAGTGACTCAGCAATGTACCAAATGTTATCTTGACTAACCTTCAATCTGGTATCTCCTAAGCACGATACACAGCTTTTTCAGTTAGTTTTGTTTCAATTTTGAGTGTTTTCTGAATTTCACTTTTATTATATCTCATTTATATAAATATGATTGAAGTTTTGATGTATTTTTGATGAAATTTCTTAGGTCCTTAATTTGGTATTTAAGTAATTTTATGTCTGTGAGTCAGATATAAATTTGAGTGTTTTTATTCTTATTTGCACATACTATTCTATTAGAAAGATATGCTAAGTTTCTTAACATTCTTTAAGCTTGTAGATGCATTTCAATGTGACAAGAACTATGACTGAAATTAAATAAAAGCTAAATGAAATGCTCAGATAGTCAACAGTGCTGAAAAGCTGACACAATACCTAAAGCTCTGTATGTGTTTGTGTCACCATTTGCCCATTATTGAAACACTAAATCCAATTCTAGACTGTAGCCTATCCCAGCAATATCGGACACAAACAAGTCAACATTTAACTTATGATACATGTCTGTGAGAAGAAGACCAGTGTATCAGGAGGGAAAAACACATAGACACAAGCAAAAACATGTGCAAAAAGTCGGGAGTGTGCTCCCCTCGACTTTCTCGTATACTGAGATAGAGGCAAAGATCATCAGAACCCCTTCCAGTTGCGCAGTATGTCTTTGTTTCTCATCATAGTTAATTGATAATATTGATACACAATCATTTATCTCTATTTATAATCAAACTTTATATTAAAATGATATTTTCGCACTTAGGGAGGTGAAAATGGTGGTGGAATTTTTTCACGATTACATATGCATTACCTAGATTATGTGCAAAGTAAAAAGAGTTATAGTCACCCAAAAAACATAGAAAAAGTGTATTGTATAATATTTACTGCAATAAATTACTATAGGTAAAACTGCATTTAGCCACATTTAATTCTGATAATGGTGACAGAAATAAAAAAAAATCACAAAATGAAATGCATTACCAGGAACATGATGGGGACGTAGCAGCTTATCGTTCACATTACATCTTTATTTTTTACATGGCATGTTCAATGTTTAAACGTTATTGTTAAACTGATGATGTATAAATGAAAATAAAATTAATAATGGTTATTGAAAGAATATTGTTATATTGAATACAGTTTGTAATATCATGTATACATTTATATTTCCATGATACAAAAAATCAGATGGTTGTTAAAATAAAACACTATTCCGGTTGAGTAATTTTTCTCAAATTTCCTATCTGTTTGCTTTTTATCATTATAAATATCTATAAAATTTGAATCATCTCTCTGTAAATACAACCATTGTTTACTTGAAAATTTGTGAATGTATTCAGTTAAAATGCCACTGAAGTGGCCCAAAAGTTGATAGGATTCCTTATTTTTCATATATAGCAGGTGTACAAAATCTCATTGACCTAGGCCAAAACGTTTTCGAGTTATCGTGTTTACACACAGACACGCAGACAGACATCATTTCAAAAATTGTATTTTTGGACTCAGGAAGGTCTAAAACGTCAAGATTCATTTTTCACGATTCCTATACTTCCTCTATACTATGTATACGAGAAAGAAGAAAATGAGCACAGTGTATATCAGTGAACAAGCAAAGTAAAACAAATGATCTGCTTCCCTTTACACTCCTCATCCCCATCTAACAGATGAAATGCCTTATACACTTAATACCAGTGCTCTTTGCCTCAGAAATACCCCCAAGCACAGTCCATGCTCAGTACTCAAACTTGTCAAAAGAGGCTTGAAAGCTCAGCTCAAGCCCTATTTCTGGGTGTCAGGAATGTCAATTAGAACTCCAGAGGTCATCTTTCTAGAAGTCCGATGTACCTGCAATCTGGAGTCCAGTATGTCAGAAATGTATTAGGTAGTGGTCTGCTTTTTTTACTTTGAGAACTTGTATGTTTGTTCTCCACAAAATGTTTATTTGGCACTCCTACACCTAGAAACAAAATTCTTTCTTTTGGTGTCTCTGGAGTTAGTGCCCAGGTATCACTCATTGCTCATACATGTAATAACTTTGGAGTTATTTTTGATAGTCAGCTGAAATTTGAGGTACACATTAAAACATTGCTAAATTTTCTTCTTTCACTTCCCCAGATTACCAGAAGTAGGCCATTTCAATCACATCCTGTTTATGAAAATCTGGTAGATGCTTTTATCACTTCTAGATTTGATTTCTGTAATGTTTTTCTTTTTGGACTTCCTGCAAGGAGCTGCGCTGGTATCCCGAAGGTTGCCAGTTCGAATCCCCGTCACTGCCAAAAGGCCACTGCTCTGCTGGGCCCTTGAGCAAGGCCCTTAACCTGTAATTGCTCCAGGGGCGCTGTACAATGGCTGACCCTGCGCTCTGACCCCAAGGGGTATGCGAAAACTACCAAATTCCTAATACAAGAAATTGTATAAGGTGAAATAAAGAACAAAAAAAAAAAATGCCACATGTATGTTCAAAACTATAATGCTTGCTTTTTCACTTGACACTTATTGCATCGACATATCACAAAATATTATAAACATTACACTGCCTACTTTCAAAACTATTTATTGCACCAACAAAGCAATCCGTGGCACGGCCCCTCACTATACCTTTGATTTTGTCAAGTCCCATAATCCCTTATGCCCCTTTCAACATGCAGCAGCTCCATTATAAATTTTAAAAAGGGCCTTTTCCTGAAATGTCTCTTGATTATGGAATTTCCTAGTTATAAACTTTAAAAATCACTCCACTAATTTAATAACTTGCTTAAAATTGACCTTTCTAAATTAGCTGTTAAGGATTTTAATTTTAATAAGATCTGATTTATCTACATTATTTTATGCCATACATTTTATTTTGCTATTGTTATTAGTTTTCTGCTTCCATTTGTATACTTTATTTTGCTGTTTTCCATTAATTTATTGTTATGTCCACTTGTGATACAGTATATGACATTCTAGGCATAACAATTTAACCTTTTTAACACTTGTGAATCACCTTTGCTTGCCACATTTTGTATTACACTTTTTTCATATACTGTATTTTTTAATTTACTGTATTTACTGACGGCCAAAGCAAAACAAAGGAGCCATTCAATATTTAATGTTTCTGTATTGACTTCTGTCTTTGGTTATGTATGATTGCTAATCTACATGGTGTCAAAACAAAAAAGCCGATTGACTTTTTCATCCCATGAGTTCATTGGTGTATTTAAAAAATTCCTATATGGCTTCAGAGTGAGCTAACTGAACTTGAAGTGTAAGAACAAGGACAATTTTTTGGGTAGTTTCCAACATTCACTGAACACTTACCACATTCAGCAGCATGATAATGCAGAAGTTGATGCAGACTGCAGTCCCCGTAGTTGCAACCTGAGAGTTATTCCTGATTAAAGCCCATTTAAAGGCAGCAAAAGTGCTCACAGTCACCACACGGTAAATAACAATTCCAAAAACAGCAGCGATCACAACCAAGATCTGTAAAATGAATGTAAAAGAAGAATAAACGTAGTCAGAAACCAACATATACCAACTAAACAGAATGCAAAATTGTAGATAAACAATGAAATGGTATACAGACTAAGCTGCATTGTTTGACTACCAGTGGTGGTGTGTTTGAGCACACGCACTTAGTGAGCACAAGAGCAGGAGAATATTATAAGAATCCAGCCCACATTCAAAAGACATTGCCCTTCCTAGCTATAGGCTAAAAGTTTGATTCTGCGTATCTTATCATATATTGAATATTCTGCGTATCTTATCATATATTAAATAATCTACTTCCTCTGTTTTACTTTGCAGAGCATGTTATGATGGTTCATTCTGAGAGGTGTAATTGAAGTGCATGCATAAAATAATAAAAGGATATAGTAGGGTGAATGTCACATCAAATTAACACATTAACTGCAGCATTGGGGTAAACATGGATTAAAGGTGAATCACACACAAATATTTTAAAGACTTTTTTCATACATATGAACGTTGCTTATTGTGTTTCCAGTGACTGCTGACAATGATGATGACAAGTTCGTCATAATTATATTTTCACTTGATATTTTATAAACATTAACTAGATAGTAAAAAAAAAGACTGTGCCTACTTAGGAAGTGTTTTAATCCAACAACCCGATCTTTGAATCGTGTATCATTACCTGCTGTACCAAATTTTATTGACATTCTTTATCTCTTCTAAAGAAAGAAGTGTTATGATATGCAAGTTGTTCAAATTACTGTCCACAAAAGAACCGGGAGATGACATGAAAGCCAGGGTTCATAGTCAAAAAGGGAAAATAAGAGTCATAAATACCAGGATGCATCACAAAACTCCATCGAGAGATAACCTGTTTGCATGATCATTGCTAAGTTTATATCTAGTGACATGTGACATCAGAATCAGAATACCTTTATTGTCATTGTAACAAATACAACGAAATTAGGTGCAGTCCCTGTGGTGTCAAAATATAAATAAAATATAATTAAAAAAGGGTAAAGGATAAGAAGAAATAAGGTAGAACACAAACATTCAACATAAGACCTTAATTTCACACCAGTACTAAGACATTGTGTAAAAAATGAAAAATGACATGGTTAAAATTATGACTTTATTAATTTCAATTCAAAACATTAAACAAATGTAAGAATTAGTTTCTACACATAACAAACCTTTGAAAAAGTAACAATGCACTGATGGGATCCCACCTTTCTTTTTGCTTATTAGTTAGTGGTTGATTGAGTGAATGAAATTAAGGCAAGTCATGGAAGGTAAATCTAGTCAAAGCTATATATTTCACTTTCATTTTATCATTCATAGCTGTGAGGAATGGGTATAAATCTAAATAAACGCTCAAATTTATAATTCTTGCATGCATGAAAAAAGGCTTGAAATGTGCATATGTAGCTCCATGCAAAGTCAGGATTTATAAAAGAAAACTTGACAGGAAAGCTTGCATATATTTTTTACAACTCTGACCCATCTGTATGCGACATTCTGGAGAAACTGGGAAATGACAACACTCTTGATCAAGCAGGGAAATGCAGCCAAAACAGCTAAATGATGACTGGCACGTATAATTTATCCAAGCTATCATTATAGTACACATTGACAGGACAAACATACTAAACCTCAAAAGTTGTGAATATGGTGTATAGACTTTCTTTCAGTTCCCTATGAAAAAGGCCAATGTTGCGAATTTGTACTGAAGAACGTTTTTTATTTTTTCATGAGTTAATATCAGTTATTTGTTATCAATAATAAGAATTAGAAGCCAAAGTGCTTTAAAAAACAAATCTGATTCACTCTGTGTGTACAGAAAGTTCTAAATCTCAAGCCCTATAGCATGTTTATAGCCAAATGGTTTGACTGAACATGGCTTCTTTGGTACTGCTTGAAGACTATGCAAAAATATATGCAGGGGACAATTTTTTAGGGTCCAATAGGACCCATGACGACGACTTGAATTCTAGCTAATGTTACACTTTCAAGAGTCATTCTCCTGGAACTATGAGCTGACAGAAAGACAAGACTGCATGAAGTCAGGCTATACCTGTTCAAATTTAGGTTTCTAACAATGGTTGGCTTTCTTGTAACAGGCACCTACTGAATGTGAGGGAACTGGCTGACAGGCTCCACCATGCCCACTATGCTGGAAGCCATAAATGTCTGACAAGGTGCTACTTTTATTTTCTGTATGGTTTGGTTATACATGCCAACACAAAAAGGAAATTTGCAGCAGTGTCTGGCTTTCCTAATGTAATCATTGACACCACTCATATTGAAATATGGGATCCTAGTGAGAACGATACTGCTTTTATAAGTTACATTCCAGTAATGCACAAGTCATCTGTGATGCTAAGATGAAATTGATAAACATTGTGGCTCAATGGCCTGGGTCAACCCATGATTTATTTATTTTGAAGCAAAGTAATGCTGATCAGACAACTTGCTGAAGGCGCAGTACGTGATGGCTGAATTCTTGATAAGGTAACTGGCGGAACCCTCAGTGTTTTCAATATGGCCTATACTATTTATTGTAACAGCAATCATGTCATTATATGTGCCTGATGATAGTGGCTACCCACTAAGACACTGGCCTCTTATGCCTTTCCCCAACCACAGAGCACCAAGAAGAGTGCACAACAGGACTCCTCTTCTCAAACACAGGTGCCGGTGTCTGGATGAATTAGGTGGGGTGCCTGCTCTACCAGCCAATGAAGGTTTACAGCAGGGTGACTGCATATTTATGAGGATGATTAGCATAGTCCACATATTGTTGCTTCAGGGTGGCAACTGGGCACAGTCTGAGGCACATTCACTTATGCACATTTACAAGATGATTGGGATTTATAAAGGGTAAATTGTACAGAAATGTGCACACACTAGGCTTTATAAATCTGCTTTTTTGGTGTACAGATTTTCCTGTTTTTTAGTGTAAGAATATTTTCATGCATGGATCCATGGAAAGGTTTATAAATGAGACCCCTAGTCTCCCCTTTTCAGACTTTTACAATCAAAGAAAAAAATCTGAAAACACAAGTCAAGGCAAACAAAGAAGTGTTGGCTGGAAGCCTGAAGCAAAATAGTAGAGCACACTGGTATGTTACAACCAGAGCTTGTTTCCTGGCTTAGGCTTAGTGTCTATGTTATTTTTATTTGTTGTTTTTGGACTACTATTCGTCATGTGTTCTTTTATCCTCTTATATACTTTGCTACCGTGACTGTTCGTTTGTTTGTCCAGGATTTTAAATCGCCTGTAGCTCACAAACCGTATGAACTATTGACCTGAAATTTGGTACACATATACTATGTGACGTCTACTATCCGCTTTCGGGGTGATGATTTTTATTACTCTTTTTATTTTAATTTTATTTTATTGTAGAATACAACTCTCAGCAGCGGCCAGCTGGGCAGCCATGTGACACATGCATACGGGTGCTGTTCTCATCCCTACCACCTTCACCATCACTTCCCCTACCTCTTCATATCTTAAATCATTCTTGAGGCAGATTGAAGACTTAAGTGCCAGCTTAAGTGAAAAATTAAGGAAAACGTACTACGTAATTGCAACACAAGCACTGACTTAATCAGTTTGTCTACATCATAAGATGTAGACGAAAGAAGAGAAGAAGCGGCCCACTAGGGTGGAGAAAAAGAGAGCTGCTTAGGAATCAGCAAGTGCATCAACCTCCGAGCAAATGAAACGTACAGAGAAAGAGTATGAAAACTATGAATGCTCAAGTCAATTGTATTCACTGCACGTTATTGTGCAGTGTGATGTTACTGGTTGTTATATATTTTCTATTAATATTGTTATGTTTACTTTTTTACTTAGTATAAAGCTCTTATGTGGGAACCATGCTGTCACTACTTTGTGACTCCTCTGCATTTATATTAAGGTTGAGGAGATGGTCCCAGCAGAGTATTGTACTGCATTTTCTAGTTTACTGATTTTTTCCTACTGTTTATTGGATTTTGCTGTTGGATTGTGGATTTCGATTTGTTTGCCTAGGATTGTCTTTTTAGGCAAATTCTGTTTACCCTTATTTTGCCTTTTCCTATTTTTGTTCTCTTTTTAGATTCTTGTGAACAAATAAGATTCTTCATTAGCTTTGCCCTTTAAGGCAGAGGTTTTACAGAGGTCCTTCCCTCATTAAGGGCGTTTTTGTTTTTTTGTGTTTGTGACTTTTATAGATAGTGCTCCATTTAGGGTCTATGTAGACCTAAAAACCTGCCTATTGAATCTGGGGTCTGGCTGCCTGGGATGAGGCCTACTTCTAAAACTAAGTGAAACCCTGGTAAAGGCATCATTTGTTTTGAGGCCTGTTTAACCCCTTTTTCACTATTTTGTGTTGCGGATTCACAACACACACATATTATGTGAAACCTGCTTTAACTGATGTTGCCAGGCAAATGGTTTGGGTAGGGGCAGAGTACAGAACAATATTTGATAGCACACGACAGAGACCAGCATAGTAGGTAATATCAATCCTAAAATCCTAAAACTCCCAGTCTCACATTGGACAAATCAATTTCAACACCATTAGAGAGTATGCCCACTCACAAGCAAGCATAACATGCAAAATCCATGCAAATATAATTAGCAATTAGTATGTCACTGTGATATATGCTTTAACACATTATGCAGAAATATAATATACACATAGATTTAACTTTCACTTATCCATATGGTGTCTACACATACATTATTAAAATATTTTATTTTATACTGGGAACATGAAATGTTGTATGATCTGTGAGATAACACCCCTTTCAAAAGTTTTTTATGGATAATATATTCATTTTAAGCATTGTGTATATTACATGTTAGTAAGATAAAAATATATTATGTCTTATTCCAAACATTATATACTCCCCGCTACCCCACCACTCACCAACTGAGCAGAGGAAAGAAGAAGACATAATCAGACGTTGTCATTCAAAAAAAACCTGATATGTCCTAAAGTTGAGAAATGGCCCTTTTCAAATGTAAACATTCAGAAACAAGCTACTAACAAGTCAGAGCCAAAGGTAAAGCACGAAATCTTTTCTATAACTAAGAGCCTGCCAAAATATTCTGCTTACAGAGAAAGAAATGGAAGAAGAAACATAAAGGATATTGTATTGTTTAACAGACACATTTTTCTAAATAAAATTTGATGATAAAAAGACTGACTGCTGTCTGACTATATGTTTAATGCTGGACTGCTATTCAGAAATTTCCATTTAGCCTTTAGGAATTGGAATGCTCATTTATTTCACAGCATACCCTCTTTAAAAAATGAGGGATTCCAGAATTTATTTTCACAGGGTGAAACACAAGTACCACAGGGAGGACTGATGCCCTTTATTTGTTTGATTCCTGGCTCTTTGTGAGGAGGGCATATGTTCTCTCCATGTTTAGGTGGTTTATCCTTATCCTTAAGGAGACTGGTAACACTAAACCATCTGTGTGTTCACTGAACATAGAGTAACTTGAAAAGGTCGACTCAGAAAATGTACAGTTAGACATTTATTAGCATGTATGCTGTCCTATTAAGATTATTTTGGACTTGTAACCTCTGACGTTCTAGGTGGAGTACTGTATATAGAGTATCTAACTATGCGCCTCACATAATATTCTTATACAGTGTATTGACCTAGCAGAATTTCTTACAAGTTGTTGGCCACTTAATGAATACTAATTTGACTGATTTGTATGTAACTCATTTGCTTCTAAGGTTTGACATGAAATACGTGTTAAGCCTGTTCCTGTTCAACTTGTAGAGAACCAGTAACACCCATCATTATAATAAAAATATGCATAATTGAAATGTAAAATTTTCTGGAAAAACCTTTTCTTCTTCGGCAACTGTGGTGATTGAGATCCAGTCAAATTATTCAGAGAAAATTGGTACTGTTGAAGTTAGAAGCGCAGTGTGATGTTGGTGAGCTATTTAAATGGACTGCAAGACCACCAAGGTGAGTTAGGACTTCATGCTTAACACCTTAACTGGCACGAAAGATTAAGTTTAATATCAGGCTGCCGTCTTTATGTAAGGAGGCTGGGTGTAGATCTACAGTGGGCGACTTTAGCATTGCTATTTTATAATCACTCAAACTCTTTACATTTATTTATTCAGTTATTAAGTTTGTGAATGATAGCTTAGTTAGTAACTCTTAGTTGGCCAGGTATGAGTATACATGCATGACTGAAAAAGGGACTAGACCTTGCCTGGGACTGGCTCTTGCTCTGTTCCAAAGCTGTGAAAACAGGCTCTACTTATCCATGATCTGAATAACTGAATCACAGTAAGTGGATTCGGTAATTGGATCACTGTAGCATGTTACCAGAAAATGCATACTTTGCAAAGTCCTTTTTGTAAGTGGCTGCTATAGAAATCAATGATTATAGCTCCATCAATTCCACATGACCAGAGTATACGACTTTTGTTTTCTATTGAAAATGTCATTTTTGATGCAATCAAAGAAAGAAAAACAGCAGTCATACTTAAATGTGTCCAATACGCCAATACAACATCTGGGTATTGCAGCAGTCATTCTGTTGACTGCTGCAATATGGAAAGAATAATAAATAAAAGTTGACACAGTTCATTGACCTCCTGAGGCATTTATAGAAGAGAGAACAGGCAATATACCTGTAATCATTTAGGCAATCGATAGGGTCACCTAATGAAGCACCAGACAAAAAACTATTAATTCTAAGGAAGTACAGTACATGATTACTTAAAATGACAGAACATGGCAAAGAGCGCAAAAGACTTATTTAACCTTTGAATTTCACAGAATTCTCTCTTTCTTGTTCAGATATTTTTATATAATAACACCTTTTAATAGTCTCCAGAACACAGGGATAATCATATTATAGTCTGATCTTGTTTGTTATCATTAACACCAAAGAATACTACTTTGTACCTGATTCTCCAAATAGACTCTTGACCCCAACACAAGCCTACATTGCAAACAGTGGGTTCAGAGAATGAATTAGTCCATTCATCCATTATCAATAACAACATAACATTCATGAACTAACTGAATCCAATTCAGGGTTGAAAGGAGGCCAAAGCTTATCCAAGCAGCAAGACTGCAAACAACTCCTGGAGGAGGCTTCAGTTCATCACAGAGCCCACTCATGCCCTCACCCACACTCATAGTGGGAACTGCCATTAAACTAGACCAGAGTAACCAGAGGAAAATTCACACAGGCATGGGGACAATATGCTGACTCCACATGAACCATGACAGGGTACAGAATTTGAACCCAGAAAGATGGATTCATAAATCCTATATCACTGTGCCTCCATTTATAATAATAATAATAATAATAATAATAATAATAATAATAATAATAATAATAATACAGTCTAAGCAAGTGCATTTCAACAGAAGAGCCAGTTGCTTCAGCAGAGAGTTTGCTATACAAGAGGTTTGGCTTATAAGACATGTAATATGAACATACAAGTAATGTTAAAACATTAACAGACATATGATAACATGAAATAAACAATAAAGCTAATTAATTCTTTTATTAAAAGTTGTGTCTCACAGCTCCAGAAGGATGGGTTCAATTCCTGGCCCAGCCATTCTCTGGGTGGAGTTTGCACGTTCTCGTACACTTTATATTTGGCTAATCTGGTTTTCTTCCCACATCCTAAAGATAGGAAGGCTGCATTCATTATTGGCCACAAACTTATCAAATGCAAGTTAGTTTGAGTGTGTGTGTGTGTGTGCTCTTTGACGAATTAACATCATGTTCAATGCTGGTTATTGCCTTGCGTTAAATGTTGACTACAACTCCCTTATATCTTTTATAAAATCATTTCTTGTTTTTACATATTGATATTTTTAATTTACATTAACAAAAAGTTTATAAAAAAGGTGATGTATGACAATTGTGCAGTGTTTAGCACTGTCACCTCATGGATCATGGGTTTGATTACTGAACCCAATCATTGTCCATATGGAATTGCATATTCTCCCATGTCTACGTGTGGTTTTCTCCATATACTATGTTCTTCCTTCTATATCCCCCAAGGACATGTTGGTTATTTTGACATGTGATTGCAAATTGACTGCAAATGATGGTGGGTGTGGATATGAATTGGCACTGCAGTATGACTGACACCCTGTCAACGTCTGTTTCCTGTCTTGTGCCCATTTCTGCTGGGACAGGCCCTGGCCTTTTAAGACCTTGAAATATGATATTATGATATGTTATGTTGTTGTTTTCGTCATACAATTTTTGAGATTATGGGATCGTATGAATGTTGCATTACAGCCATGTTTGTACAATTCTTGGCCAATTCACTGTTTTTGTGGAGTTTGGACATTTTTCATATCTATTCATGCAATCATCTGTTACTATAACAGATTAAACCAGTGGGTTCACAGACAGGATGTATGTATCACCCAGCTAAAAGACTTCTATCATTCTTTTCTGAAGCTTTTCATGTACTTTGCATCACTTTGTATGAAGTTTTATAAGCACTCAGTATTAAACACAAAATGTTCTCTGCTGTGACAAGTAGAGCAGCTGGGACTTACCATGAAGAATATCCCAGACACTGACACGATCAATCTGCTGCATTTGTCTGTAAAAGCTTGATAAGGCTCTGGTTTCCCAGATATAGGATTCATTCTTTCCTTTTTTGAGTATTTGGCTTCAAACTGAGGGCGGATTTCTTCCTGCAGAGAATCACAGATCACAGCTTCATTTGACAAGCAAGTGCCACAGCCTTTCACAAAGAGAAATGTTAACAACCTCATTGAAATTCATCGAGCATGAAGGAAAGGCATGGTGTGCAGCTTTTCAATATCACTGAAAGACAATAATGTCATGACAGAGCAGGTCACACAAGAATATTTAGTACTGATGATGGTAAGGAAAGTGAAAACAGAAAAAATCAGAAAAACGATCACATCATATAAATGGACTCATTTAAGTTGGGGAGAAATGAAGAAGTTCTTCAAGCATCCCTAAAAAGAATGATCCACGAATAATAAGAAACACCTTAATTTACCTGTTTATTTCCATACCTTTTTCATTTCATGAGCCCAAGCAGCTTTGGGCACAAAGCAGGAACCAGCCTTGGATGGGATGCCATCCCAATCATTTGGTAGATTAAGACATTTATTTTTACTGGAAATATAAATTTTCTCAGACTTGTCACCTTTTTTGGTTGTGTGAAAAGTAACATCCCTAAAATCAGATGACAGCTACCAGGTAGTGATTTAATTGGTTTGTGTATTTACAGTATAACTCAACCTGCCTGATTAATTTATGTTAATGGAGGGCAACACAAACAACAGCACCAGTGCTTGAAGTGGAACCAAATTACAGACAGTACTCTGTGGTGATACACAGACAGTTGATCAAAGAGGGGAAGGGTCGGGTTGTTGGTCCTATTGAATCTTTGATCACGGCGATACACTAACATTAGATCAAAGGCAGTAAGGAGTGTCCCCGGTAAAACTTCAAGTGCTGCAGGTACAGACTCGAGTACAGTGGTATACTAACAAATTTTGCTGGTACTTTAAGTAGAAACTGGAAGAGATGCTGGAACTGTGTAGTGTTGACTACTGGCTCACTACAAACACTAGTCAGTGCAAAACATTAGTGAAAAAAAAAGATTTCTACCTGTTTTTCTGCATTTTTGTGCTATCACCAGGTACGTTTGTGGGTTCAGACAGAAACAGAACCAAAGTGGTATTATTTATTGTGTAGACCCAAAGCTGGGCAGTGGAATTATGTGGTACATGAGTGAACATTGAGCAGATAACCAGGAGGGATAGGCACAGCACGGAATTAGCAAGAAAAACTCATAACTCTAAAACACAAATAATTCAATACTGGAGAAATACAAAACATATACAAAAAATATATCTATACTAAAGTGCTTTATAGATATAAAGATGAGAGACCGTGATGAAGTACTGGACTATTGGATTAACAGACAGTAGCTAATAGGTGGCAACCAACAATACTACTACTGGGAAGACAGAAGTGGGAACTGGGGTGGGCACTATCATAATGTGAAATTCTGTGCAAGAGTGCAGTGATGGAAGGATTTGACACTAGTAATCCAAAAACCTCATGTCATCAAAGAAACAGAAATTGGGCATGAACAGTTTTATCATGTTCTTGATAGCTCAATCCATCAGCAACATTGTGGTTAGTGCATCTCATAACTCTTGGGAACTGGGTTCAAAATCCAAGCTAGTTACTCTCTCTGTGGAATTTAAAAATCTCTGTGTGCCTGTGTTGTATATTTTTCTGTAGAAATTCGGGCCTTCCACTCATAAGCAAAAGATATACAGTATCTATTAGTTTAACTGGTGACTTTGAGTTGCTTCAGTGTAAGTAAGTATGCACTGGGATGGACTGCCATGTCTTTGTTCAGCTGAGATAGGCAGAAGATGACATGAAAATGGAGTGGTGTTCACCCACCAATCCATTCCTTTTCTATCAGTAGCAGAGATATGGAAACCACAGAAACCAACTTTGGAGCAACACCAGTCCATCATAGGGCAGACAAATAGACTTACTCACAGGAGGTCAGTTCACAGTTGTCAAATCAAAATGAGGATGCATTCATGTTATTTTTATTCTTAGTCTTCTTCATGGGTGTTGAGGGATATAACCCAATGCAACAGTGATCTAAATAACATCTTCACTTATGTACAGTGCATTCATATAAAATAAAAAAATAATAACTGTACTGTAGCTCCATGCCTACCTAAACTGGAAATCCCTATTTACCGGTGAGACAGATTGGTGACTTTTCACAAATCCATGTTGTCTCCTTTTTGCTGTCTGTTTCCTTAAGAGGCATTAGCTCTCTGGAAATGTGTTTTTTCAATTGCGCCGTTTTAATTAACCTGAATTTAAATAATTATTAATAAAAAAGGTATTATCCCCCCAGCATGCAATATGACGGTTACAAGATTACACGAGAAGTATAGAGGATAATTTAGCTCTTTACTGACAGTTTCACGCGGATATCACAAACGGGAAGCTTATGACAGACTATCAAGCATGTGGGTGTCTTGACCTACGCAGTCTGCCATCTTTTGTTGCCACGCTGAAAGGATTTTCACTGGACAGAAGACATAATCTTCCGCCCGGCAGCTTCAAAGTGTTGGCCGTAGGTCCATCCTTATATCCTGGTTGCTCCATGTGCAGGCTCCTTCTCTGGGTCCAAACAAGGACAGGAAAGGACTCAAACCCCACCTTCAAAAATACAGGAATAGCACAATGCCTACATACAGTTCTCATTCTCCCAACAAGGATAATGTGCTGACAGAAGACAGAAATATACTAGTCTGTCTTTAGGCTGACTATTCAATTCTCCAGTTGTCTTTGGCTCTCTAGTCCTGTGCTTGGCTCGGCAATTCTAAATGCTGATGCTGAGCCCCTGTGTACCATTCTTGGTCTTCCTGAATGAATGAGTCCATAACAGTGGGCACAGAGAACACTGACATTAAAGTTAATAACAAAACCTACTATAACTGTCTCCTTATGCCTTTTTGAGGGCCCTTCCTTCTGCTTACAAAGTATTGTTTCAGTATGTCCTAGTATGTACTTCATATTCATTTTTCTATCTGAACACTGTATTCAGGGTATCATTAAAATCATTTCCCAGGTCAAGAATTGGCCATAAAACTTTATATTACAATTAAAAGGCTGCTTCATCTCTGCCCTTATTTATATAATTTTTATTAATATAATCTCAGATTTTTTGAGTATAACAATGTAGTGACAGAACCACCACTAATATAAAATAACAGCAATGCTAATTGCGTGGCCTTATTAAGACTTCTATAGCTCAGCTGATTGGGTCAGCTGTGTGTCTAGTCCATAGTAGGACTGTGAGTGTGAGGAGTCGGGATCAAATGCAGTTAATAGAAGAACTGTTGCAGGCATTATGAGAGGCAGAGAGTGTGAGCCTGTTATGAAGCATTATTCCTGCAGAAAACAATAATGTCAGCTGCATGGACTACCAGAGGTCTCTTTTACTTTAGCTGCCCATATTGCTTGTGTATCTGGTTCTCAGAAGGAGAACTCTGACAGACATTAGGAGCCTAATCAGTCTCAGATACAACAATGTTAGGAGATTAAGCAAACACTTTGGAAGGTGATTTTAAAAGGAGGACAGTGTAAGGGAGTTTACTGTGTGGGCCTTTTTCACACACCCCTATAGATAGCAATGATGCTAGCTATAACAGCGTTTATTTGTGCAGGCTGCTAAGGGACTGTGAGTTTGTGGGATGGGGATGTGATGAATATTTGGTTACAATATTTGGCACCTATATTGATTTAAGCTGTTCACCGATGGAATAATGGCTCAGTGGCTAGTACTTTTGCCTCATTGATCTAGCATCTCAGTTTGAAAATTTACAGTCAATTGTTGTTGTCTGTGCAAGGTCTGCGCATTCTCCCCACATTTAGGTATGTTTGGCCTTGAATACCTCAATTTTATTCTTACATCCCAAAGACAAGTGCATTGGATTAAATGGCCAAGAACAGGTGAATACTCAGTATATTACTGGAATATGCCCTGAGCACAATGCTGGCGAGATAGGCTCCAGCCCCCATTACCCCAAACTGGATGATATGGAGCTTGAGAATATTAATATTGAGGGTTATTGATTTACCAGAAGCAATCTAATTTTTTAACAAAGTAGACCATTAATCTTTAAAAGTGTACAAAATTAAACTTGTTTCCAAAGAGTCATAAAGTTGTAATGGCATTGCACCAATGTCTTCTCTGTATCTGTGAAGAGCTCGAATTAATGTTCCAGTAATCTGAACTGTTTCATTTGCTTTTTAATTTTTCAGTAGAGATGTTCATCTGTTTCTCCGTGAATTAGGCTAGTAAAGCATGTTAGGAGACAGCTTGTCCGCATCAAAATATCCAATTCAAGTCAAGTTTATTGTGATGTGTACAAAGTACGATGACTTTCTTATCTGTACAGTATGTCTCCTCAAAACAGTTGACAAAGATACAACACAAAAAACAAACAAATAAATACATAAAAAATGTACATACAATGTAACACACGATACTGTATATACAATATTTGTTCTTGTGATTGACTGTTCAGCAATCTTACAACATGTGGGTTGAAACTGTCCCTGAATCTGCTTGTGCAAGTGCCATTGGCACTGTTTACCATTTTCTAGAAAGGAAGACGGAGAAATGCAGGATGGCTGAGGTCTTTAATTATACTGTTTGCCTTTCTAAGGCAATGACTGTTGTATATATACTGTAGAAGGCAGGTGGGCACCAGAATGTTCTGTACCACCTTCACTACCCGCTGTAATGCTTTACAATCTTAAACTGAGCATGTGTCATGTCAGGATGTTATGCAGTCAGTGAGGATGGACCACTCTGTGCACTTGTTGCATGTTATGCAGCCAATGAGGGTGGACCCTAATATTCACCTGTTGAAGTTTATGAGAAAAGATTGACAAATGAGAGCTGTACTTAGACATCTGAGGAAGTAGTGGTGAACCTCTTTGACAACAGATATGATGTTTTCAGTTCAGTTCATTATTATTATTATTATCATTATTTACTTATATGCTTATTATCCAACACAAGTTACAACATCTGAGAAACAATTGGTTACATTTCTTTTGCTTTTCAAATTGGAACACAGGCAGGTAATGTAACTTGCTCACGGTCATGGCCATCCTTACATCATGTACAAAAACAGTGAAGTATGAGCTATATGGCAATACTTACAATTGAAATGGACTGATTATTTTTATGATCAAAAAAAGAAAAAAAACATTAATTTGGTTTTGTGTATATATATATATATATATATATATATATATATATTTATTTATCTGCTCTCTATATATAAAATCCTAAGCCTAAAAGTGCAAAGGTGACGCTTTAAATCGGGCTTATTTTAAAACCTACATATATATGTTTGGTATCACTCTTTTCAGAATTTATCGAACTTTAATGTGATGTTGTTAGATTTTCACATTCATATTCTGTTTTTAAATTATAAACTAAAAAATATCAAGAACTCACATCTTGTGAGACGGGACTTTGTGCCAAAAGTTTTAACCAAGCCTGGGGCCGGAAATAAAAGACAAAGAGGTGCCGCATGAGATGCAGTTCACGTGGCACGGCAGCAGCAGCAAGCCAGCAGCTGAGCAAGCAAAAAGGAGGTAAAAAAATACTGTATTTGTTCCCCATTGTATCACCGTTTTCGGAGGAGCGACCGCATCTCCTTGGGGTGTGTTCAGCCCCCCTCTTCACAACGCGAGCGGCAGAAACGCAAAGTGGCTGGCGAGTAAAGCGAGCAGGGGGAAACCCCCTAGTATATGTATGTATATATATATATATATATACAGTATGAATAAAATATGTATATACATAAAATGTATATACAGTAGATTCTGATCAAATGTACCAGGTACTCCTTTGAAAAGCATATTCTTGTGGCAGACTCAGTGTATAAACTTATGAAAGGCACCAACTTTCTTTTAAAGTTGCCTTTGTGAGCTATAAGTAATGTGTCAACCCTAGCCAGAAGATAGTAGTCAAATTTAAGCAATTTTCAGTAATTGATAAAAAGCTGCCTGATATCGCCTGGCATCAGTATTGTTAAAAACAATTAGCAGTAAATTCACTCTCAAATTCCTTGGTTGTTTCCAACCTCATTGTAAATGATCCTATAAAATGATGAATGGGCAGATGGTCACTCACCTGCAGTAGATTACCTCATTGATATATTTATATTTTAAGTTGTTAAGCTTGACTACCTACTTATAGCTTGTGAAAGCTTATGTTTTTTTTTTTTTGTTCTTTATTTTGCCTTATACAATTTCTTGTATTAGGAATTTGTTAGCTTTCGCAAACCCCTTGGGATCAGAGTGCAGGTCAGCCATTGTACAGCACCCCTGGAGCAATTACAGGTTAAGGGTCTTGCTCAAGGGCCCAGCAGAGTAGGATCTCTATTGGCAGTGACAGGGATTCGAACCGGCAACCTTCTGGATATCAGCACTGATCCTTAGAGCCTCAGAGCCACCACTCCGCCCCAGGTTTTGGACCACCAAAACCACATTCTTAGGACTGCTCTTAAAATCTCCCAATTAAAAACTGTTTGTATTGCAAGATATACCATAAAGGTTGGTGTGGTGATATTGGTGATATTATTTTAGTTTACTTCTTCTTACGAAATTGCATTCCATGTTTTAAACTACTTATCATAAAGATGTGTTTCATTTACATGCATTGTGAAAAAATACCCCATTGGGTTTTATATTATGCAGAAAATAAGCCAAGTAACAAGATGCCCAACAATTTAATAGGAAGACCTGGGGTAAAGAGGAACAAAAAGGGCAGAAGGGAATGAAAGGACATACAATAAAAGGACCATCCTTTTGATAGTCTAATAAGTGGCATCACGGTGGGCTTTTTTGTTGTATGTTACACACTGCTATCCATTGTAGTTGAGACATGACCTGAGGGTTGCCTAGCCCTTTAGACAGAAGTGGGTCCTTGCAGGGAAACCTAAGGTAGATAGGAGGTGTGTTATAAGGATGGCCGCAGCAGTTCCAAAGGCTATTTATGACACTGGAAATTATTTGAGGAATATTTCCAGAAATGGTCCTTGCACATGCCTTAAAAATGTGTGATAGTCAGAGGTGTAAGGAGTGTAGAGTCAGGAATAGAGCTGGTGGACAGCATTCGATAATGGTGGGAAGACAAGAGGCCAGAGGAAGGAGTAAAATACAAAAGGTGAGAGCATAAGGAAAGCAGAAGAAAATGTGGACAAGCTACACTACCTGATGGGCAGGGAAAACATTTGTGGTGGGAAGGGCCTACAGTAACAACAGTGCTTTGTTTCTTTCCTCTTTTCTGTTGTCTCCAGTGTCTTGCACACTCCTGTTATATTTATTTTAATGCAAAAACATTTGTTTTCTTGCTTCCTTGGCATGATTTGGGTTTGCATACAGCACAGAAGAAGAAACTTATTGTCAACATCTAGCGATTTGTGAAAATATTAAATGTGCAGCAAAACCCATAGTTTCACTTCTGCTGTGCTAACAGAGGAAAAAATAGCACAAGAAAAGAGATCATGAGAAGAGACATAGTCAAAGGGCAAGCAAAGTTTGTTACCGGGATGTCAATATCTAGAGCAACAAAACCACAAGGCAAGAAACAAAAATTAAAGTCAAAAAGAAGAGCCAAACATTGTTAACAAATTACAGACAAAATCGTTTTAAACCTCAAAGTACAAGGGTGATATCTGTTGCCTCTATAACGCCACAGGACACACTCATCCAGGTTGTCACCCAGGTAACACATAAAAAATGTGACCGCATGTAAGTAAACAAAACGCAGATGAAATGATAAATATAAAGTTACAAAAAAAAGTATGAAGTCAAACCAAACAACAACATAATAGGTAAATTCCTAACATTTAAAAACTCAGTAAGTGTGTGAAAAACCCAAGAATAATGTCAAGAAGAAGCTAACATAAATTAAATATGAAGCAACTTTATAACAACTTCACAAAAATTTTGCTAAAAAAATGGGTGTTTCACAACCAGTGAAAGGTATTTAATCCGTATCTGGAAGCATCTTCCTGTGCTAGCTCCACATGCATGTACCAGTTATTTAGCATTTAAATAAAGCTCTATAGTGACAAAAAATCATCTCCTCATTTTCTGACATGTGTTGATATTTTTTGAGCCATGAGAGACATATGTTTTGATTTTTCTGGTAGTACGATGTCCGTTTTTCCAATTATGATGACGATGTTGATTGCAATCCTAAATACGAATCCAAGATAAAAACAATACTTAATACATTGTTGTTTGTTGTACAGGACATCATAGTGAAACTCCAGAAATTAAAGAAAGGACTTGGCTATGGAGAAAAGGAAAAAACCAGATAGTTAAAAAGTAGGTGGAAGGTGGAGCACAGTGGCGCTATGGTGTGGAGAATCAGCACAATGCCTTGTGCTGCTGTGTGGAGCAGTGTAGAATAAGGCACTGTCGTGTGGAAAGAGAGTGTGATTCTCTCTATGATATGCCACTGTGAGTGGCAGTGTAGAGAGGAGGGCCCGTGTTTTGGAACTTGAGAAGCGTGCGTGTGTGACAGAGCACATGAGGGATGTAATAGGGCATGCAGAACAGAACACAGACATGCAGAATGACAGGGACGTACAGAGCTTGATGGTGCGTGGAGCGAGAAGAGCTGACAATCACCAGTGTGAGTGACACTGTTTTCTGTGATGGCTCCCATGAACTGTGTGCTGTTGGGAGAGATTCTGGCCTTGATTGATGTCTCTTTGAATATGAAGAGTTTGTTTTGTGTTATTTTTCTTTTAGAGTATTTTAGTTTTGTCTGGGCAATTTCATTTACTATGTTTTTTATGTGTGTATATTGTACCCACTTTTAACTCATTACTGTTGTCACAAGACAAAAAAAGAACATTGTGTTTCCTAAAAGCTGGTTCTCCCTAGGGCCTATAAACTTACTTGGGTGTCCCAAACAAGGATGGGTGGCCAAGGTTGCAGGCACGGAACATCAAAGCTTTAGGGAGTCCTTGTTTCCACACCAGAAAACTTTAAAAATCCCCAAAAAGACTCTTTTTAGTGAGATTTATGTTTAATTATTATTAACTTACTTGGCTGACACCTTAATCCAAGGTGACTTTTGACATTTGAGATACAATTGGTTTCATTTCTTTTGCTTTTCCAATTGAAGCACTGGCAGGTGAGGTAACTTGCTCATGGTCATACGGTGTCTGTTAGCCACCAGGCCACACTGTCTGCTATGATTGTAAAATTTCAAAAATTAACATTTTTTTAATGTTAATATCTGGGATCCTGTCATGTGGTGGGTGCGGCAATGCGCTGTATCACCTTGTGCTCCTAACCTCCTCCTACTCCTCCTAATTTAGTAAAATCTTATGTGTAACAAAAGCCAGCTGTCTTGTTCATCACTAGTCCACAACATATATTTTAACATTAAGGTTATTGCAACTGGAGCCCCTCTATGATGGCATATAGGTGAATTTGTTCATAAACTTCAGGCTTGTAAACATTATATAGAAAATATAAACAACAAGGTACAAGGCTGTGCAGCATTATTACCTTCACTGACTGGCCTCCCATGCTACACTGATTAATTTCATCCCATTAATGAACTTATTGCTTTAATTTGTTCTTTGATTACTTAATTCACTTGTAATAAAAAGTGCTAGTGAAGCGCTTCAACAGCTTGCATACCTGATACAAACAGAATTACTGAATCAACTGAAAATGAAAAATTGCTGAAATTACAAACACTATAAACAGTTCACTGAGTAGAGTGAATGCCAATTCATTATTGATGAACTGAAGTTTAATTAGTTACAAAATGACAGCAAATTTATTTGATTATTTTTTTAATCCAGCAACTTAATGCAATTTTACAAATCAAATTACTCTATGCAAAAATCATTAAAGCATGAATATTAATTAATCATGGAAGTTTTGAAATAAGACATTAAGGCAGCCAAATGTTGATACATATGCTCCACACCACTCATTCAGATAGCTGGGAGAGAAATTTTCTAAAAGCAGCATGTGGTGTAAAGCCCAAGGAGGAAGTTATGGCTGAGCCTTCATTAAAGAGTCTGCAAGTATGTACTTCATTTGCATGTGTTTTGAATTGGCACTGAAAACATTTGCTGCTTAAATTTATTTTGAAGCTTTACTACTTTTTCTTAGCATCTTTGTTGTTTTTTCCTAATGTTTAGAAGAATAAAATGTTCACATTTAGTATTATTTGATAATAAAATTATGTTTTAAAGAGGTATTTATTCAATTTTGGCTTTGTTCTGAATTATCCGAGCATTAACCTTGTTGTTTAATGGATGCCACTATTTTGCATTATGGTTGCTAGAGGGCTCGGCCTTTGAAAGTCACACTTGAAGACATCATACAGTAGGTGCTACAGTATAAAGATCAGTATCTCAGGTAGTGCACTGTCAAAGAGTTTGGATTCAACCAAACAATTCATGCAGTGTGCATCCGTGTTGGTGTTTAGGGTCAGATGACTTTTTGCTTCATTAAAAGACGCTGCATTTTGATCTAGCACATTGGGGTTTTGGTGCACGTTAGTTTGTCTTCCTGGATTTGACCCTTTTCTTTCTTTAAAGATTTTGTTTTCATCTCTTGGACATTGTCCTCTTTTCTCTGCCTTTGCCCTGCGGGCACAACGGTGTTTCTTTATGTAGTCAGAAATTAATACCTAACCCCAGCATATCTACCTTTGATTGAGAACAAAAGCACTACTGAAAAATATAAACTAATGAAAGAAAAAAAAAACAACAAACAAACAGAAGATACGAACTAAACATCCAAAAACTAATGCTTAATTGGCAATGGGGCAAGAACTTGAAAGATGCAAAAAGTGTAACAATGCTAATTGGGGGGAAAAAAATGTAAAAACAAGCATGGGGCTTCAGATAAGAAAAACAGAGAATTTCCTATGCTAATTAATTAATTTTTATATTGGTCTCATCATTTTTGTGTGTATCACAATATAAATTTTAATTTGAAAATATTCATTGTAATGCAAATTGGATTATAACCTTTACCTTACTGGTTTAGCATTTAAGAAATAGTAGCAACTTAGATCAAAGTGAAAATAAATCTAAATATTGAAACAATATTTTTTATCCCAGTTTTACTAAATGCAGGTAAAATTATACTGTAGATAGCAGAGGTAAATAATATAGACAGGCAATGATTACACTGCACAACAAAGTTTTTGCTTCTTGAACACTAAAAAATAATGTCAATAAGCATTATATGTCTATGATTGACTGAACTGGATGAATGGATGGATGGAAAAATTGTAAGTAAGAAATTTTACTAAGTTAAGAACAAGCACAGTTTAAGTTTTATATGACAACCTCCACTGACATCTGGCTTGCAGAGTTCAGACATCACCGTCATGCAATGTAAGAATTTATTCAGACATCCATCCATTTACTAAAGCCTTCTTAACATACTGTAATCTTAGGGTCACAGCAAACATCATTCCAAGGCATTTTACAAGTGCACACTGTGATTCTGGGGTACTTGCTGCCTGGCACCATCTTATAACCCAGGACATAGATAGTCATGACCAGTATGAACCAATGGTGAGTGAGGCAGACAAACAAGCCTTTAAAATCAGGTTCATGCAAGTTTATCAACAGAACAGAGAATTTAAAGTGCCCCAAAGTTCAAAACAGTGTGATAAATAAATCATCCAATAATTAGTTCATTAAATAAATCTGTAAAATCTGAGCCAAAGTCAGTGTCTTAGGGTTCAAATCAGAACCAGTAGAGAACATGGGCCATTTATTCATCCATTCATCAACATTTACTTTTTCATATGTTACAAATGGCAAAAGCTATGGCTTAGTGACTACAAGAATTGAGAAGAAAAACAAAATCAATCTTTCAAACCTCACAAAGCATAGAAATTTACCTAATTACTTTAAAGTCATTTCTGACACACACTTTTCTGACAAGTCTATAAATATTACTAACCTCCTCCTCCTCCCAGTCAATCAAGTCCCAGTCATAAGCAATTACTGCCCTTCTTCGTTTCCAGAATTCCAGGAAGACTGTGGCTGCAATTAGAGGAAGGAATATTTATGTGGATAAACAAGAGCATTGCAAGTTAGCATACTCAGAGAAAACTAAATTAATACACATTCAGGGAGGCTATAATAATGTTTTCAAAAAATTAGTATGACTCTTCTATAGTGTATCACTTGGACACTCTACAATCACAGTGACATAGCACAGCTTTTAGACTTTTTTCATAATTGGAACATGAGCAAGTTAAATGACCTGTGTAGGCTCCCACAGTTAGCTAGAAGTGACCATTGTACTGTCAACCTGTACAAATACAGTGCTTTGGCCAAAAGATCACATTGCCTGGCAAAAAGTTCTGCTTTGGAGTCATCAGACCATAAGCCATAAAGAGTGAATGTGCCCCCTTTACAAATGTACACAGGCTTAGATGTTCTTTTTTGTGAGAAACCATGGCTTCGACATAATAAACCTACTCAAAGTGTTATGTAATATGCAAGGAGTGGCCAGTTACTGCCATACATTCTTGCTGCTCAGCTGGCCTCTTGGTAGCTTCTATGCTTTGCCTGGTCATCAGTTTTGGAGGGATGTCCTCACTTTTGTATGTCTTTTTGGTGCCACATTTTGTCCACCTTTTAAGGATGGCCTTCTCAACAGTCTAAGATATATGTATTGTATTGGAATTGTTTTAAGATATCTCTTCCAATCTGTATTGCTTGTTAGCTTCTAATGGTATAATAGTTATCTCTGCACTGTGCAACCAAAAAAACCTTCAGGAACATTCCACAGGAACAGCTGATTTTATTTAAAACTCATCAGAATTACTTTAGAATTGATGTCTAATGCAAGCACACTTCTTTTGAACAAGATCCGAAATATTTTTCCTCAAATCCAAACAGCTACAACTCCTTATCTAAAGGCTTGGCACAATTTTGTAAAGAAATAATTTGATTCTTTCTATCTTACGTATTACTTCCTAAAAACAATTTGTTTGTTTTTCACTTATATATTCTTGGGTGTTAATGGTGAAAAAACATGTCTTTACTTCAATAAAAGCTGGAATTTCATTGTGTGTATATACTTTTGATATCTAGCATATGTTAGCAGCATCATTTATTTCATAATTTGTCTCAGACTGAAAACAATAAACATGTAAGATTCACATAAAAATATGTTGTACTAGGCCACTGCTATGCTGTTTATATACTTGTACAATATTTACATGTTTCATGCTCTGTGTAATATATGTCTTTATACTCAATTAGCAAAAACAGTTTGAGTTTTGCTCAAGCTGTCTAAAGCATTGTCATCATTACTAGCAGTTACTTCAAACGCAAATAAAGTCCATCAAAGGTACTTCGCCAGTTCTGGAGTCTGATACCTCAAGCCAAAGAGATCTTAAAACAGTGAAGGCAGGACATTGTCTTTGATGTTTGGTTTTCTTGCTTTGTTTAGTTTGCCCCAACAGAGAATCAGCTGATCAAAAACATGGACATCCCTTGATGGGTCATGTGACACACTTTGCAACCAAACAGCTAATTCTTGCGCAGTACTGGAGACATGTTTTTAACTAACATCACAGCTAGAAAATTGCATATTTATTTATATTTTTTGCAATGTGCCAAATTCAAATTGCCACCAGGCAACTTGTGTGACCTGAATGGTTTGATGACCCATAAACAAAAAACTGAAGAAAGGAATTTTTGGGGTTTCTGGTCTTAATTATTAAAAGATGCGTAAAAATTCAAGAATGTGGAGAAGACTGGACTGCAATACTATAGATAAGAAATTTGATTTTATTCCAGTGAGCAAACCACCAGAGTAGTTAACATGTAAAACAATGTTTAAAGCTGTAATTAAAAATGTTACTTATGATTCAGCATTTTAAAATTAACAGTAACTGGCAGATGTCATGGTGTGCTTTGGACTGCTGCTGTCCTCCATTTAATATACTGCCAGTTGTTAACATTGTCCACAGCCAATTTTCTAAGTAGTAATTTTAATCAAGAGGTCATGTGATTGGAGGGCCATGTATATCCTACAATAGTAGAACAAACCCTGTAATATACAGTATCTGGTAAATCTTCTATGTTTTGCCTAGCTTTGCTTCTGGTAGTTTATATTTCAATTCTTTGCCTTCTGTTTCTTCTCTCTTTATATGGATTTAGCATATCAGCTTTTCATCTGCCTTTTAAATAACAGTTCATTATACTGAACAGTAACACCTTTTTGATTTTTACTTCATTGGCTTTCGAACTTGACATCCACTGCTGAATTTGCAAAACTGAGCAAGGTTGCTAGATCTTGAAAAAATTTTCCAGCTCAAGGACAGCTCAAAACCCACCTAGTAAATAGCCCAATAACCAATGTATACCAACAGGCACACTGTACAGCTGTGGGGAGATATTTGTGGTGTCCCCCTCTGATATCTGAGAGTGATAAAATGGGGATTTACCATCAAAGAGTTGGGGGGGAGGATTTGAGAGCATGCTAACAAAGTGTAAGAGGCATTGTTTTACAAAATGTTTATTAAAATGTTGGTGTTCCTCATGGATACCGATCAAAAATAGCCGAATTGGGTGGGAAAAACCACAGATCTGGAAACACTGAAACTGAGCCAGTCCTAAAAATTTGTGATGCACAGCTTGCATTATTTTAATTGATGCAACACTCTCCCACCTCAGCAGATGGCATTATGCTTCTCGGAGAGCTATACTTATGTGCCACAAAGAGCCTAAGACAAGGCCTGGTGTGATAATGAGTCAATGTGCATGTGACAATCTCAGTTTAAATTAACAGTAATTTAAATTCATAGTTCTGACATTATTGCACTACATCCTGCAATTTAATGCTCACATTCTGTCCCATGAAGCAACATTGTGCATTATTTGGAGGGGATATTCTGTTGACTACTGTCCATACTCTCATATGTCATTCTTACTTTCCTGGTAAGAAAAGCAGAGTAACCTGTCAGAATTCTTAATTCACTTGCTCATTTGGCCTTTATCCATACATCTTGTTTTCTGAGTCCACTGCTTCTATTACAGGGTTGTAGAATTTGGCCTGTAGTAAACAGCATAATCACCTTGCATTTATGGAATTTAAAAGCACATATGGGTGGCTGTCATTGACATGCTTTATTCATGTAAGCAGCTTGACCGTAACTAGTGATCTTTAAGCCAGAAATTCCCTCAGGTATCTAAAACAATACAGCACTGACTACTTCAGCAGTTATTGTGACCTTTGGTAAGTCCTCTTATGCACAGTCAGCAATTGATGTTGAAGGTAAAATCAATGCCATTTGCTGAAAGGGATACAACTTCTAATGCAAAAACAATGTGCAGTATTTAAGCCTCAAAATAGGTGTAATATTGTTTTTAGGGCTTAATCTAATTAGGATTAAAGATTTAAATGATTATATTATACTATTAAGCTAGCCTCCCTAACCTGACACAGACATGCAGACACAAATTCCAGTCCAACACACACAGTTTATTTACAGCTAGGGAGTGTTTTTTCTTTCTCCACAGCACAGTATCTAAGCACAATTCACAGTCCTGTACTCTTCTCTTCTCTTCCACTTCCACTCCCTCTCAGGCAAGCTTCATCCACCTCCTCCCAACTCTGGCTCTTTGAACGGAGTGAGGCGGCTCCTTTTATTCTGCTCCTGGGAGTGATCCAGGTGGCTCATTAGTATTACCTGGAATCACTCCCAGGTGTGGTGGAAGTCCATTGGTAAATTCTGCAGCTCCACCTGGAACCCAACAGGGCTGTATGAAACTCCAGCTCCCAGTGTGCCCTGTGGGAGTCTGTGGTACCACAGCCGCCCAAGAGGGCTGCCATCTAGCGTCCCGGGGAGGTATTGCCTCAGCCGTGGCCGACCATCACAATAACTTCAACTAGTAATACGGTTGCTATTTCAATTTTACATTGAGAAGAGTTGATTGAAAGTATATATTTTGTACATTTTCCTCTTTAACTCGTCTGACAGCTGCTCAGATACCCAATACAAGTGAACCAAACATCGGTCAGAGTGTGCGTGCATAAACAGTTCACAAAACAGCATCCTTCTTCAGCTGCTTTAGGTAAGTTAACTAAAAGAACACAAACATGTCACTTCTGTGGAAAAAATAGCATATGTAAGCATATACAAGACTGAATTGATTAAACAGCATTATCTGCAGATTATTATTGTAAAGAACTGACATTATCAACCTCCAGCTAAATAGTGTTTGAACTAATTAAGTACATGGGAAAGGCGCAACTGCCCCAACTGATATAAACATAATGACAGGTTTAAAAATGGACAGTGGCGTCAGGAGGTGAGAGGCTTCAGTGGCTTAAGCCCTGATCTCTGACACACAGCCCCTAATCTTTCAATCCCAGACATACACCAATTGCAGCCAGCCCCAGATCTTCTTGGCTGTCTTGTACCATACACATTCCCATTATACAATAAATAAGTTCCTTTCTAAATTTCTACTTACTTATATAATTTTAACAAATTGGTGTGTTTTAACTAATATTAATAGCTAGACGGGGAACTTATTTCAGTTCCTTTTCTCTTTTCTTAGGTTAATATTGATACTGACTCTATGCTAGCATTGCTCTATTAATATATATTTTCCAATTGCTAATTATTGATACTACTCTAATGGGTATACTTTCAAAAATGTTATGTTTAAGAAAATTTAAGAACAATTAGTCACAGACCCTCCACCACCAACACACTTCAATCAATGCCATTTTCACATCACTGGAATTGCAATCTGTTGTGTATGAAAGCTACTGAGCCACCACAAGCCTATTCATGCTCTGTTTCAACTCCACTGTAAAGTTCTCTTAAAAAGCAAGTATTTAATGTAGTCTATTAGCACATCTAATTGCATTCCATTATCATTATTACTTTTTACTATGACTCATTGTTACAAAACTATTTAGTAAACAAAAATGTAATAACTGGCTTTTGGGTGAAGTAGATAAAAAATGTGAAATGCTCCAACTTTCACATATAGTTGTTGAGTGCAGCTGATTGTTACGCCATGTGCACATAGTACACCAGATGAAACCTCCCTTGGCTTGTAACCTAACATTCAATTAACCTTCTTAATCACGAAGAGTGAAGAGTGCCCCAATGGCAGTGCAGTGGTTAACTTCATAGCTTCAGGAGACAACTCTAAACCCTGGCCTCCCCAGTTGTTTTTTTTTTATTTTTTATTATCGGTACTTTTTGTCCAACATCCCAAAGGTTTGCAGGTTAGGCCAGTGGGTGACTCTAAATTGACTACATATGCGTGTATATGTGTATGCTCTGCAGTGTTTTGGCTCCACAGGAAATAAATAAGAAAATTCAATTTGTTTAATTTAAATTAAATTTAATTCAATTTAATTTGTTAAAAAAATCACACAAAACCTTACAATTAGCTAAGGAATTCAAACTGAACTAATTTCAGTCCTGAGGTTAAAAAAATTATATTTAATGACTTGAAAAGTATTTCTAAGTAAACCCAAGTAATCACTTTCTTCTCTGCTCAACATTTTTCATGATTGGATGAGTAAATTGCTGTTCAAAATAAGGCAATTTTCTCAAAATGTATATAATTAAACTAATATTAACATTCACCTTTATAGTAACATCTCATTTGTCACTATGCCAAAACACACAGATTGCAGGCTTGATTGCTCTGCTGTGACATAAACACTATACACTCATTTATTTTAGTTAGTATTAAAGCCTTAGGTACAGTATGTTAGTTCTTTCTAATGTACAGTACAGTCCTTCAAAGTGTGACAATAATGATGGCAATGTTACGAAATTCTACCAATCTGCTTTTTCCTTTGTTCTGTGAGGTAAAACTGGTTTGGGAATCATTAGAAATCTTAGGAGTTGGAACATTCTGTCTGGACACAGAGTACCATTTTCTTGAATTAGTTAACTGTTAAAATATCTAAACAGCCTGCTTCACTTTTACCATTGAATTTCTTAAGTCATGTTTTTTAAATATACAGATAAAACCCAGAATACACTTAAAAGAAAAAACAAGAAAAGTATTTACTGCTATTCGCAAAATATCCATCCATAATTTTTTACATTCTTTTATACAATCTAGTCTATTCCAAAAGCCAACAAATATCCTGACAGTTTGTTTTGTATTGTTGGTAGAAAGAAAATGCTTGTGAAATTATGCGGAGCATGTACTACTCACTCGATGCCAGGATCACATCTGAATTAAGCAAGTGCCATGGGGAAGCTATGCTGTATTGCTCAAAAGAATATCAAAAATGCTTAAAGGCTGCTGATATACACAATTGAACAGAGAATTATTCCCATATGCTTCTCTTTTCTAAAGAGATGCTTTCTTTATTTCTCAAATTGTCTGGATCATTTCTGATGTTTTTACTCACAGACTGACAAAATCTGCTGAACTAATGTCCTATCCAGTCTTGTGTCTAATACATACCCAGGATAGGCCTGTCTTCCTGTTTCTGAACTGGTTATAAAATGGATGGCTAAACTAATATAAGAGGTTGCAACAAGCTTAGCTGAGTCAACAAGACTTCTTTTTAAGATTCAAGTAACTTACAGCAAAACGGTTAGTAGTGCGGTAGAAACTGGGTTCACATATACATCTGGCAATTATGGTTGTGGAGTCTGCATGCTCTCCTCATGTTTGTATGTTCTAGTGGTCCTCTCATAGTCCAAAGAGGTGTGTGTTAGATTTATTGGAGATTTTCAATTTGTTTGATATTAGTAGGTCAGTTAAAGTGTGTTATCAGCTTTGGATGATCTCGTGCTGATCTAATCTTTGTACGTATTTACAGTAACAAGACTAACTGACATGAAAAAGCACCTATATGCCATTAAAAAATATGGAAACCATATTTTATATAAGTATGGCATTATAATGAATCAAATGCATGGAAATATTTACACTTCATAATATAAGAAATAGGGAAATACAGATCAATATTAACTTAGATCAACATACAGTACATTCAGCAATTAATCTTCAGTAAAAAGACACTGTCAACACCCCTGACTAAGAAAGTATGCATTGAAATATCCTGCAAGTTTCTTTCATGTTGTACAACTTTGGAGTGTCATGGAAATACCTTTGTGGGTATCCTCCAGATCTTATATAAGATTTTCCACAATATGTACAGTATGTTATGTAGAGCTTGTGTTCTACTGTGAATTGTGCACTGTGATATGACATTTACAAATAATATCCACCCTCTTACTAGGTATTTTATACGCTTTGGTGACGGTTGGATTAATTTGTTATTAGGAAAAGCTGTATCTACACAGTTGGGACATGAGATAGAGAGAGAGAGAGACAATTATGCTTCAGATATGATTCAACTAATGTGTACCTTTCCTCATCACTACATTCCATATTTGGATTTCAGGGCCTTTTGATATATTTGAACTGAATAATATTTACAATAATGACAAAGTCACTCATTTTCATTAACATATCATATAGCTAAACAATTGCAATTATTTTTTTATCAAGGTTACATAAGGATGTCATTTTTTCCTGTGCTCTGTCCCATAAAATCAGTAGGAATGTGCAACGGCACATTATTAATTGAGATGTTATTTGCAAAAGAGCTGCTGTTAATGGGCAATCAAACAGCCAGCTGAGCAAATAAAGGAGAAACACGAGACCAAAACAAAACTTGCTACAGATGAGTTAAACTTTTGACTGATTTAGTTCCTCTGTTCATGACACAGCAATTAGACATGAGGTTGAGCTCCTCTTAGTATTGAGCTATATAGTCTGATCTTGATCTGCTAGTATGATACTATCATAGGTACATTGCAAATGATCCAGTATGTCCTGTAATTGATTGGCCTTTCATAGGACTTTGCCTGTTTAATTTCTGCCTCTGTCTCACAAAGAGATCATCTACAAGTCAACTAACGTGCTAGTGTGCCAATAATAAAAAAAGTATGTAAACATTTGTACGGTATTCTCAAACATAGACAAAAAAGCAAATAGAAATAATAACAACAAAAATAATAATGATAACAATAATAAAAATTTTCCTTTTCTGATGAAACAGACAAATAACAGTACGCTCTGGTCTCCCTTCTCAGCCTGAACACTTCCTATGCACAAGATTCTCTTGCATCTATGTGGATTTTCTCCAAAGAAATTAAAGACATTGGTGGAAATTAAGGGGAAGTGCATTTAAAACTGAAGCCAGGAAGCACTTTTCTACTCAAAGAGTCTGGAACAAACTACCAAGACATGTAGCTGAAGCAGAAATCTTGACAGCCTTTAAGAAGAACCTGGATGAGATATTGGAACAACTTACCTATTAGTCAAACAAACAGGCTTGATAGGAGGAATGGGTCAAATTTCTTATGTTCTTATGACATGCATGTTAGGTTCAATGTCAGCTCTAAACTGGCTGTGAACAAGTGAGTGTACCCAGTAGTGGACTGGCACTCCATCCAGGACTGATTCCTGCCTTATGCCTAAGGCATGACATTGTGGCATAATGGATAAGGCTGCTGGTTTAGTCTGTAAATCCACTGGACAGAGTGACCCTGAGTATAGCAGTTAACCTTCCTGTGCTCCCACAGTACATCTACTTGGAAACTGCTGGACTAGTGGTGTGTGTGACAGGCTGCAACTTTAATGTCTCCCATTGACCCGATGAGGACAGAGAGAGTGCAAAGAAATGATGTAATGGTTGAACCTCTCCATTTTGGGTGTTTTAATTTATTTGGATTATTTATTTGAACCCTAACACTGACTGTGGCTCAGATTTTACAGATTTATTTAATGAACTAATTATTGGATGATTTATTTATCGCACTGCTTTGCACTTTGGGGCACTTTAACTTCTCCGTTCTGTTGATAAACTTGCATGAAACTGATTTTAAAGGGTTGTTTGTCTGCTGCATTCACCATTGGTTCATACTGGTCATGACTATCGATGTCCTAGGTTATAAAATGGTGCCAGGCAGCAAGTACCCCAGAATTACAGTGTGCACACTTGTAAAATGCCTTGGAATGATGTTTGCTGTACCCAGAGTTTCCTGTGACCCTAAGATTAGAGTATGTTAAGAAGCTTTAGTAAATGGATGGATGTCTGAATAAATTCTTACATTGCATGACGGTGATGTCTCGAACTCTGCAAGCCAGATGTCAGTGGAGGTTGTCATTTAAAACAAACTGTGCTTGTTCTTAGCTTAGTTAAATTTCTTACTTACAATTTTTCCACCCATCCATTCATCCAGTTCAGTCAATCACAGACATATAATGCTTATTAACATTATTTTTATTATTGTGTGTACAGGTAAAGTAAGATGCAATTTATCTAACAGTGATTTAGTGAGATCCCTTCTGTTTTTTTCCAGCTTACTTTAGGTTTGTATAATAGAACATCCTAAGGTATGGAGATTATTTAAGGAGGTATTGAAAGACAAAGTGTACAATAAAGCTCTAACATAGCTTTAAATCTTACTTGAATGCCAATTTGAATGTTGATTGAGTTGTCTTATGTCATCATGGGAACAATGGCCACTTCAGACACACAGGATGAGAAAGGATATGGCCTACCAACAAAGTGAGAATGTCTAACACATGGAGATTTTTTGATAAATAACTGAAGAGGATTTCATGATATAAAGGTTTCACCGAGATGACAGTCTGTCACAGCAACTTGTGTTTAACAAGGACTATCACAATTGGGGACAATTAACAAACTTGCAAGTACAATCCATGAGTAATTATTAACCCACACAAGACAAAGTGGGCCAAACAAAGAGGAGTAGAAAAGTATCTCTGCAAAGAGAATGCAGCATTTCTGTCTGACCTCGTAGAAGAACCCTCACAGGAGCTCAGAATACAATTTCACTCATCACAGAATAATTTCACCCAAAATCTTTGTAAAAGGACAAGGTAGGACCTGTAGCATTTATTCAGTCAATATATTAATTTCTGTGTCTTTATTCAGTTAGTCTAATTCAGAGACTTGGAGCTCAGACATAGCAGTCTAAATTAAACAAAAATAATTACTGAGACTTTACATTAATTTTTATAATCAAGTATATTAACTTGGAATAATAATTGTTTATACAGTATATTCTGGATATGCCTTAACCCTGCTATATCATGTTCACTGTGGATGAACAAAGAAGCACAAAGTGTTGTAAGAATCTGGGATAAACACTTGAGTCATATACTTGAAGCAGAAACCTTGACAACTTTAAAAAGATTCTGAATGCGAATTAGTTTTTGGCTGAATGAACAAACTGGTTTGACTGAAAAATCAAATTCATATACTCTTGCAGAAGGGGCTTCACTGAAGCATGACTTCTGTGATTCCTTCAGACTCTTCCCAATTTCTAGACATTTTTAAAACAGCTAAACCTGAAAAAAACAAAACAAATAAGCCATACTATGCACTAATTTGTGAAAATATCTGAGTTTGTTAGACTAAATATAAATCACTGCCTGAATGTCTTATTACATTGGTCTAAAAAATCACTTCCTTCAAAAATTGATCTTTCAACAAATCTGGCAACAGAATTGCTCTGTCACGTCCAATTTTTGAGAGATGAAGGTTTAAAATTAAATAGCACTATTCTCAAGAAAACACCATAATATATTTCTTTAAATTAATTACTTAGACTTCGAAAAATTGGAAATGACACACAGAATTGTTTAAAATATAATTACTACTCACAAAAAGTAGTCACTTGATAGTATTTTCCTCATAGAATCCTCTGAAGGTGCTTCATAGTGGAATGACCAATAGATGCCTGCTAACATAGACTCACTTCACTTTCAATTAAAACGTCTCTCCATTTGAACCATGTCATGGTGGAACCTCTACCCACATTCCTCAACAACAACAACAACAAATTATTTCTTGTGTGATTGCCCAAAATCACACAAGGAATGCTTCAGAGACCGCACCCATGTTCTCAGAGAGAAAATCTAAATGAGAGTGTGGGAAATTAATTTTTAAAGACAAGTTTCACCCAAGTGCTAGGTAGGAAGAGAGAAACTCCTCAACTAGTTACTTATAGTTTTCTTTTCTTGTATTACCAATGTAGTGAGAAGTCAACCAAAGTGACACCTTTTATTGGCTAACTTAGCTTGCATATTGTAATCTTTTTAGTTAGCCAATAAAAGGTGTCATTTTGCTTGACTTCTCACTACATTCATAATGGCTAACACGGTACAACACCCTAGTACTACTTGTATTACCAAGAAAACTGTGGAAGGGTGTGCATTCTTTTACTGTTTGCTTACTTGTTACTTGGTCAAAACAATGGGTGGATTAACCTGATCTTGCATATTTCTATAAAAAACATTTAAACAACAACTTTCTCTTTTCTGGACAACAAAAAGGCACCTTTTTAATGTTTTGAAGGAATAAGAAGAAAGAAAAAAATACTGATTAAGAGCAACGTTAAAAATGAGGAAGGCTGACTCTTTCTAGCTCAAAACATAGTTCAGATAATATTCAGAGCATGAATAATATTTATGCCATAAAAGAAACCAATATTTCTTGCTGAGTCCGATATATTGTGGAAACAGTTAAAGAAATTCCAATTTCAGAAATGGTTTCGACACACCTAAATCTATAAAGTCCACCATTTATTTTTTGTTGTTGCTTGGGAAGATTTTGGTGCGGTTCAGTGTTTATTGATTCAGTTGCACTATATGTAAGACATTCATGACATTTTTCTGTGGTTGACTTACTGTAAGAAAATATGGTAGCTGTCTCTGAATCAAGCTTATTTTTTATGGTGCTGGAGTGTGGCAGCAAGTTGCATGTTGGTTAGACATGTAAGTGAGAATTTCATTGCACTTTAAACACATGACAATACTATTAGTACTACTACTACTTTTGTGAGATTTTATTTACTGTGACTGAATTCATTTCATTCATGTTTCCAATTCATTAACTTAAGTTATGTAATGAAAGGGAGCCTGTAATTACAGCACTGGCTGCAAGACAGGAACCCACTATAGATGGGGCACCAATCCCATGTAAGGCTCTTGCACACATTTCCAACAATCCAAATTAATAGTGGCTAGGGAACATAGCCTGAATATCTTTGAGGTGTTGGATCAATCCAGTCTTTTTATCCATTAATATAGTCTGGTGTCGTGAGAACCAGGGCCTATCCTGGCAACATTAGGAAAGGCACACATCCCATTAGTCATGCCAAATCCTGCACTGTATAGCGTAAAGAAACATCATCCCATGATACTTAACAGGTGTATAGACACAGTACAATAGTTTATGTGGGTTTTACAACTGCAGCAAACATAGTTTCAGTGTCTTCTTCAGGATCATACAGTGAGTGAGCAGTAGGGACTAAACCTCTAGCCTTGGGTTTTAAAAAACAACACCTTAGTCATATCACCACACTACCTAACATCACAGTACCTTGAGGAAACCCAATAGGAATCAGGTGGTGTGTGTATGATCCACACAAACAAACCCAGCAGCTATCACGGACATAGAAATATGGGGAGAATTTGACACTTCCACATAGATAATGACCTGGAAGAAGCTGGAGCAGTGGCACAGCAGTAGCATTAACCAATATGCCACCATTTCTCTCAAAATGTAAATCCTATAACATAAAATTCAAATTCAGAAATAAAGCATATGACTGCAACCAAGCCTTAATACAATAGTTACATAATGCATTCACTTTTACAAGCTATACTGAAGAACCCTACAGTCGTTCTAAATAATATAAGGAAAAACATCTCAGTGTTTCTAATAGAATTTGTTGCTTGGCTTAACATCAGAGCTACATTTCTACTTGTTTATAACATAATGTGACATTTTCAAACTTGTTTAATCTCATTTAGGGTTGTTGGGGTGAGGGGTGCAAAGACCATCACAATACTGAGTGTAAACAGGAAACAGCCCTGGACACAGCTTGTTCACTGTAGGGTAAATTCACTCCCATTCCCACAGAATGACAATTTGGATTTGGCAATTAACTTAAGCACATATCTATAGACCAAAAACTGAGTTGTTTTTTTTTACTTTATTAGTTACAAATGGCTCACCAACATTTCTTTTTTAATAAAAAAACATTTGCCTTTTCACTTGTATATTGTAAATTAAAGACAAAATAGGCATTTTACTTCTTTATAATTAATATCACTTTAGGACCCAGCCACAGGGGATGCACAAACCAGTGTGTTTCTTCATGCCGGTCCCAAGCCCGGATAAATGGGGAGGGTTACATCAGGAAGGGCATCAGGAATTTGGCAAATTTCGCCAAATCAATATGCGAACAACAATACAAATTTCCATACCAGATAGGTCGAACCCCGGGTTAACAACGACCGCCACCAGTACTGTTAGTCAACAGGGATAATCAATTGGACAACTGTTGGCCGAAGAAGAAGAAGAAGGAGAGGGGGGAGATGTGTCCGGTGGCAGGAGGAGAGGAGGAAGGTAAAGAGAGTGGAACTGAGGGTAGGAACTTTGAATGTTGGCAGTATGACTGATAAGGGGAGAGAGTTAACCAATATGATGGAGAGAAGGAAGGTTGATATATTGTGCGTGCAACAGACTAAATGGAAGGGGAGTAAGGCCAGGTGGATCGGAGGTGGATTCAAATTGTTCTACCATGGTATGGATAGGAGGAGAAATAGAGTAAGGGTTATTCTGAAGGAACAGTATGTCAAGAGTGTTCTGGAGGTGAAAAGAGTGTCAGACAGAGTAATGATTATGAAGCTGGAAATTGGAGGCGTGATGATGAATGTTGTTAGTGCATATGCCTTGCAAGTTGGGTGTGCAATGGATGAGAAAGAAGATTTTTGGAGTGAGTTGGATGAAGTGATGAACAGTGTACCCAAGGGACAGAAAGTGGTGATTGGAGCGGATTTCAATGGGCATGTTGGTGAAGTGAACAGAGGAGACGAGGAGGTGATGGGTAGGTATGGTGTCAAGGAGAGGAATGAAGAAGGTCAGAGGATAGTGGATTTTGCCAAAAGGATGGACATGGCTGTGGTGAATACGTATTTTAAGAAGAGGGAGGAACATAAGGTGACATACAAGAGTGGATCAAGATGCACACAGGTAGATTACATCCTATGCAGAAGAGTCAATCTGAAAGCGATTGAAGACTACAAAGTAGTGGCAGGGGAAAGTGTAGTTAAGCAGCATAGGATGGTGGTCTGTAGGATGACGTTGGAGATCAAGAAGAGGAAGAGAGTGAGGGCAGAGCCAAGGATCAAATGGTGGAATTTGAAAAAGGAAGACTGCAAGGTTGAGTTTAGGGAGAAGGTGAGATAGGCACTGGGTGGTAGTGAAGAATTACCAGACAGGCTGGGAAACTACAGCAGATGTAGTAAGGGTGACAGCAAGAAGGGTGCTTGGTGTGACATCTGGACAGAGGAAGGAAGAAAAGGAAGCCTGGTGGTGGGATGGGGAAGTACAGTAGAGTATACAGAGGAAGAGGATGGCAAAGAAGAAGTGGGATAGTCAGAGAAATGCAGAAAGTAGATAGGAGTACAAGGAGATAAGGCGCAAGGTGAAGAGAGAGGTGGCGAAGGCTAAAGAAAAGGCGTATGATGAGTTGTATGAGAGGTTGGACACTAAGGAGGGAGAAAAGGACCTGTACCGATTGGCTAGACAGAGGGACCGAGCTGGGAAAGATGTGCAGCAGGTTAGGGTAATAAAAGATAAAGATGGAAACGTACTCACAAGCGAGGAGAGTGTGTTGAGCAGATGGAAAGAGTACTTTGAGAGGCTGATGAATGAAGAGAACGAGAGAGAGAAGAGGTTGGATGATGTGGAGATAGTGAATCAGGAAGTGCAACGGATTAGCAAGGAGGAAGTAAGGACAGCTATGAAGAGGATGAAGAATGGAAAAGCCGTTGGTCCAGATGACATACCTGTGGAAGCATGGAGGTGTTTAGGAGAGATGGCAGTGGAGTTTTTAACCAGATTGTTTAATGGAATCTTGGAATGTGAGAGGATGCCTGAGGAGTGGAGAAGAAGTGTACTGATACTGATATTTAAGAATAAGGGGGATGTGCAGGACTGTAGTAACTATAGGGGGATAAAATTGATGAGCCAGAGCATGAAGTTATGGGAAAGAGTACTGGAAGCTAGGTTAAGAAGAGAGGTGATGATTAGTGAGCAGCAGTATGGTTTAATGCCAAGAAAGAGCACCACAGATGCGATGTTTGCTCTGAGGGTGTTGATGGAGAAGTACAGAGGAGGCCAGAAGGAGTTGCATTGTGTCTTTGTGGACCTGGAGAAAGCATATGACAGGGTGCCTTGAGAGGAGCTGTGGTATTGTATGAGGAAGTCGGGAGTGGCAGAGAAGTATGTAAGAGTTGTACAGGATATGTACGAGGGAAGTGTGACTGTGGTGAGGTCTGCAGTAGGAGTGATGAATGCATTCAAGGTGGAGGTGGGATTACATCAGGGATCGACTCTGAGCCCTTTCTTATTTGCAATGGTGATGGACAGGTTGACAGACAAGATTAGACAGGAGTACCCATGGACTATGATGTTTGCTGATGACATTGTAATCTGTAACAATAGTAGGGAGCAGGTTGAGGAGACCCTGGAGGTGGAGATATGCTCTAGAGAGGAGAGGAATGAAGGCCAGTAGGAACAAGACAGAATACATGTGTGTAAATAAGAGTGAGGTCAGTGGAATGGTGAGGATGCAGGAAGTAGAGCTGGCGAAGGTGGATGAGTTTCAATACTTGGGATCAACAGTACAGAGTAATGGGGATTGTGGAAGAGAGGTGAAAAATAGAGTGCAGGCAGGGAGGAATGGGGGGAGAAGAATGTCAGAAGTGATTTGTGACAGACAGATATCAGCAAGAGTGAAAGGGAATGTCTACAGGACGGTAGTGAGACCAGCTATGTTATATGGGTTGGAGACGGTGACACTGACCAGAAAGCAGGAGAGAGAGATGGAGGTAACAGAGTTGAAGATGATAAGATTTGCACTGGGCGTGACAAGGATGGCTAGGATTAGAAATGAGTACATAAGAGGGTCAGCTCAAGTTGGACGGTTGGAAGACAAAGTCAGAGAGGCAAGATTGTGTTAGTTTGGACATGTGCAGAGGAGCTGGGTATATTGGGAGAAGGATGCTTAAGGATAGAGCTGCCAGGGAAGAGAAAAAGAGGAAGGCCTATGCGAAGGTTTATGGCTGTGGTGAGAGAGGACATGCAGGTGATGGGTGTAACAGAACAAGATGCAGAGGACAGAAATATATGGAAGAAGATGATCCGCTGTGGCAACCCCTAACGGAAGCAGCCGAAAGAAGAAGAAGATAATTAATATCACTTTAGACAGTCACAAGTTTCCACACAAAACACCACTCAGAGGATTCCCCATTATCTAGCAGTTCACTACTCTGCTGAACAGTTGTACTTTGTTAAATTAAATCCTACACATTTTTCTTTTTTTGTCTAACTATACACACTATTTTGAGAGAACATTTACACAATATCTTTCAAAACTGACCTTTTGATCATACCAATCAGGGTCTTAACCTAAATGTGCCACTCAAGTACTTCCATCAGGCAGTGGCCCTGGCACCGGAAGTACTCCCAGGTCCTTAATAGAAGGGAACACACTCCCTTATCCAGGCGAGTTGGAGCTGGGAAGACATGGAGCAACACTCGACTGGAGGAGGGTAGTGAGGTGGTGAGAGGAATTGTGGAGAGAGAGAGAGATAGAGAGAATGAAAGAGAGCAAGAGAAAGAGAGAGAGAGATAGAGAGATAGACTATTTGTAATTATATTTGTGTTTAACAAGGACTATCACAATTGGGGACAATTTTTTGAGGAATTGTGTGTAATAATCACACCATTATTTGAACCAGGGACTCTTTGTATTATTGTGTTTGGGGGGTTTGGGGCTCGCTGACGTCCAGATCCATCACAATTGGTGTAGTCAGCAAGATTTTATGGCCATCTGGGGGGCACAAAACCTGTTTTTATAAATTTTATTGTGAGTGTACATCCCTACACAATTTTTTCTTTCCTCTTTTTTCCCTTTTTTTCCATAATCCGTTTATTTGAGAATGGCCTGTGGAAGAAATCAATGAAGAGGAATGGAGATATCCCAAGGCGCCAGTCACTGGACAATGTTGTTTATTTGTGGACTCGCCTAGATAAGGGAGTGCGGTCCTTTTTATTAAGGACCCTGGAGTACTTCTGGTGCCAGGGCCACTGCCCGATGGAAGTACTTCTGGGTCATAAGGAAGTCCCAAAAATTGGGAAGTGCATCTCCCGACAGTGCTCCCTTGTGGCACCCAATGTCCCCAGCAGGACTGTGTTGCTGGACTATATCTTCCAGCATTCCCTGCTGGTTCCGAAATGGGCATCGATACGGAGGGCTGCTGCCATCTTGTGCCCTTGGGGAGTAACATCTCCTGGCCAGGATGCCTATCTGCCTGCTCGGAGCCTCCTGTCTGGGTAAGGAATTATCTCCCCCCCCACTCCTGGGGATGCTTGTCTAACCCATGTGGCACTGACAATATTTATACCTGTTAATTCCAGTTCAGGATCACATGCACAAGAGCTCTGATACAGTTCAGTGGACATGAAGAGCATGTGTTTACACGTATCTACATACATTACTATGTTTTTCAGTCTGTGACTGAAGCAAAGTTTTCAAATGCACTTTTCTGTTAGGAAGTTTATACAGCAGGTATTTGCACTAGAGAAGTAATCACTGTGGACAAGACCACGTGATCAAAAAAATTTGAATGGGCACATAAGGGGCCTCTAAACAAGTGTGGATTTTAGAGCTGAAGGAAATTCTCTCAATGGGTACACTAAAGGGTACAAACTGGCCTTATCCTGGTAGCACTGGTTGCAAGGCAAGAACCAACCATGGGTGGTGATGTTACTCCGCTGCAGAACTTGTACCCACCCATAATGAATCTTTTTAAAGTTATTAATAAACCTAACCTTAGATGAGACAACAGTTTAGAGGTAGACATCTATACAGGGTCAGCTTAGATTTGGCAACAGAAATAAATTCCAGGTCTTTGGGATGTAGTGTACATGGAGATAAAACATGCGGGGATGGGTAGGACATTCAGATTTTATAATGAAAATGACAGGTCAATGACAGGTCAAATTTTGAACTGAGAGGTAGAAACACTAACCACTATAATACTATCCTGCCCTCTTCCTTAATTAAAATAATTATCTAGTAATATTATCTGAATGCATTTATTCCACTGTGACAAGCCATACCTTTTATCTGCAGCATAAGCTTGAAGATGGGAACAAAATCCTCAATGGGACAAAAATGCAACTAATACAACTCACACTAGGCTAATTTAGAGTGGCCAACCAACCTAAAATGAATTACTTTCGGAGAAAACACCACATGGACATGGGGAGAATGTACACAGTCCACAAATAACAGATATGGAAATAAGATTCCTGTGTCTATGGAGCAGCTGTAATAATCACTGCACTGCCATGCTACTCAAAATGTTCATGTACATTACATGTGTAGTATGCAGCTATTTCATGTACAACACCTTTCACTCTGAACACTGTCACAAATCCACTGACTGACACATATATTTGCTTTTAGCTACCAGGAGAATATGAATGCTGTTTACAGTCACTGACCTGTCACCGAATGTGGAGTATTTGACTCTTTCTCTGTTCAAATGGGAATTAGAATTACAGACAGAAAATGAGCCGTACTTTGACAGTATGCTGTGGTCGAGGTTAATGATTAGGTGCACACTGAATGAGTGTATAGGCTACACCTCCAACTGCTGCAAAAGAAATAATTTAAAAACAGGCCATAATCCCCTTGTGCAAAATGCACTTTGCCTAGGTAAACAAAGTTCCAAAGCTGCCATAAAGACTGCAATTCTAAATCCAAAAAAAATCTAAACACGTGAGGTTATACAACAGGTCTAGTGTGAAATAAATAGTCATCCATTTTCTTAACTTTTATATTACATTCCAGCATTGCAAGTAACTGAAACCTATCCTGGCAGCTTTGGACGAAAGGAAAAAATTAACCCTTGATGGAGTAACAGTCCATTATGGGCCACACATAGTGGATCAGTCACTAATCAATGTATGGGGGGGAGGGTATGGGGGGGTGACAACCAGTGGCTAGGCTGAAAATTAAACCCATGTTCCAGATGATGTTTGGTGGCAGAGCAATGAGCCATTCTACAATACCTCCATAGCAAATATGCTTCAATTTAATAACAACAAGTTAATCAAACAGGTCATTATTTACACTTTATAGTAAAGTGTGTGGCTGAGCACCGAGTAACTTGAATTTTGGATGATAAAAATTAATATCTGAATTACAATCCAGTTTACAGAACCCTCTTATTCCAGCTATAGTGTCCAAATGATTTATCACAGGCAATTCTGGCGCCAGGAGTGACACAGTAGTTGATTCAATTGTGTCTCACCAAAAGACCTTTGTTGTTCGCCTGTAAAGTATTTGAATGGGCTACACTGGCTTATTTTGAGTGGTCTGGAAACATTGTACATCACAAAGTTAAGCATTTTAAATAAATTGCCACTACTACATTGGCCCCTTTGTGGGTGTGTGCGTGAGTGTATGATAGGTAACTGTCCCATTTGGGTTGATCATTACCTTGCACCCAGTGTTGGTGGTATAGGATCAAGCTACCAATGACCCAGAAAAATAAAAAGCACCTATGCAAAATAGGTGGCATTATGTATAATACAGGGTGGCACAGTGGTTAGCTGTGCTGTCTCCAGGATCCAACTTCCAAGGTATGAATCCCGGCCTGACTGCTGTCTATGAAGAGTTTGCATCTCTTTGTACGTTGATTTTCCTCTTTTATTCCAGATCTGTGTGTTAGGTAACATGTCAATTCCAAATTGGGGTCTTGAGTGGACACTGTGATGAACTGGCACTCCATCCATGATTGGTTCTTGCTTTGCACCTTGCTGCTGGTTTGTGCTCCAACCCTCAAGGTCCTGAATTACATTAGATGAGTATGAGAATGTTAAGTTAAATTACAAATCATTTTATTTATATAAGACTGTGTCTTATCTAACCACATTAATTATTGCCAAGATGATGCAATATGCATTGTCTTTATCTCTAACCAGCAAGGCAAAATGATTAGGAAAGCTCTCATCGGCCACTTTTATTGTACAGCCTGTATGCTCAAGCTGCAAATCTGCTCCTTTTCAGAGTAAACTGAACAAGTGCTTTTTCCAAATCAGGCCTTGGAATGTGTTGTGAAGAATACTGCTGTGACTGGCATAACTGGGTGAAAGAACAAAAACTCTCCTAAAACTTTAAGACAAAACAGGCTGATACTAAGGCAGCTTCACTTGCTGCTAAAGCACTGGCTTTCAGAATTATTAAGGTATGCTGCTTTTATTTACATTTTACCAGATAAGGACTAAAACAACATAAAGTCTAATTTACAGGGTCTGAAAATGTGCATTTGGTTTGTTATGATTTGTAAGTAATACATAATTGGTATGCTTTTCTGATCTTGTCCTTGTGTTACTGCAGTTACTGTCTCATTTGGTGTCCCAAAAGGGAAACAATCAGGCAAGTACAGTCATATCACTCTGCTGCAACAGCAGACTGTTCTAATCAGATTTATTAGTGTGAATGATTATTTTCCTGATACATGTTTGTATTATTGGTATAAAATGTTGTAGAATGGCATCCTTAGCTAGAAAAAAAATCTAATTTAATTTAGTCCAATTTATTTTAAATACACTGTAGTTTTGCCAAAAGGCAAAGAGCACTGTACACATTTACAAACACAAACACAAAACAGTCAAAATATAAGGCAAAATGACGTACAATAAAACAAAAACACCTTACAATATGTGCACGGAAATACTCTAGACAAGGTCCTTTTGTTGGTTATAGATTGCTATTTTACCATTCGAAAAATGTCAGCAACTGACCAAGTTTAATGACTCTGGTTCACATCAAACATTTTTAATTGTCTATCTATCTTTTAAGTAATAGACTTCTTCATTGATGACTAACAATTCTAATGATATTCACTAATTTGTAATAAATTGTTTGTAATTAATTATTGCCAAATTTCCCCCTGGGGACAAATAAACATCTATCTATCTATCTATCTATCTATCTATCTATCTATCTATCTATCTATCTATCTATCTATCTATCTATCTATCTATCTATCTATCTATCTATCTATCTATCTATCTATCTATTTCCAAATTTTTACTTGAAAAGGTGACAAAATTGAAAGATGGAGAATATAGACAACAGAGTCTATGTCTATGTGAAGTGTGTGTGTTCTCACATTGTCCAAGGACCTCTAAATTGGTCCCATATGAATGACCAAGGAATACAATGGACTGGCACCCCCATCTATAGTAACTTGCTGCCTTTGACTGGCTCCTGGAAGTTGGATTAAACAGATTAGAAACTGGATAGATGGATGAATTACAGTTTTGATTTTTTTACATTGTATCCATCATAATAAAAGGACAAGTGTCTGTATGTGTGTGTATATCTGTGTTCATCCGGTTGATAGGGTTAGGAAGAAAAATTTTAAAACAGACAAAACATGTAGAAGAAGGATAACAAAAATAAATATGATAATAAAAATATGAAACAAGAGTTGAAAAATAAGAAAATTCACTTTATCATTCAATTCTGTTGTCCAACATTATAGACCAGCAATCATAGCATGTCCATGACTTTCTTGCACCTGCTAGGGCCACATAAATGAAGTTTATAGCTGTAATGCTAAAGACTGATAACTTGGGCAATGGATGAGTGAAAATAACAATAAATCAATGCGCATGTTGGAAAACTAAAGTCAAACACAACAAGGCCAGAGTCGCTAAACCAGGTCAATGCGGTGGCGACCATCACTGTATTTTACCAGCAAAACACTTTGACTTTAAGAGCAGACATTTTGATGAGAGTCATTAGGTCTACAATGACTACTTAGATTTCAACCTGTCGAAGACAGGTAGCACAGCTAGTTTCTTATAATTGTAAAAATCACAAGACTTATACGTGGAAGTGCACTTAACTGGGAAAAGCTCAACTGCACTGAATTTAGTACAGTATATACTGTATATAGCCCATGGTCATCAAAAAAAGACAAACCTCTGGGACTTTGAAATGTAATATCTCTAATTATGGAACAAAAAGCTCAGGTTTATTTAACATGTATGCAAATTATCTCAACACTTAATGTCATCATTTGATAAACGTCAACATTATAGTGAACTTTACAAGCAGTAATATCGCTAGACATATTCCAAATGCTCCCCCTCCTTAGAGCAGCATGGTAAAACACGACCAAGGTGGTTTTGGGAGTAAAGTACAGCAGGTTCTTAGTTCAACCCCAACTAATGACACCAAAGTTAAGGCATATTGATAAAAATGCAAAGAGTTGATGGACTGAGAACGTGTTGCTTGCCCTAAAAAAGTCCTCACTGCTGTCACACGCATTGCTCTGCGGGGCGGATCCAAAGTGGAGGAAATTTCTGGGGAAAGTCTAGCAATGCCACTGCTTGTAAAGCTATAAATGATGGCTTACACTGAGTATTTTATTATTGTATGACACTAAACATCTATGCAACATGAGTGTTTTTTGATATTTAAGTGAGAAAACATTTTAAAATCCGTAAGTTCTGTATGGGGCGGCACGGTGGCGCAGTGGGTAGCGCTGCTGCCTCGCAGTTGGGTGATCTGGGGACCTGGGTTCGCTTCCCAGGTCCTCCCTGCGTGGAGTTTGCATGTTCTCCCCGTGTCTGCGTGGGTTTCCTCCGGGCGCTCCGGTTTCCTCCCACAGTCCAAAGACATGCAGGTTAGGTGGATTGGCGATTCTAAATTGGCCCTAGTGTGTGCTTGGTGTGTGGGTGTGTTTGTGTGTGTCCTGCGGTGGGTTGGCACCCTGCCCAGGATTGTTTCCTGCCTTGTGCCCTGTGTTGGCTGGGATTGGCTCCAGCAGACCCCCGTGACCCTGTGTTCGGATTCAGCGGGTTGGAAAATGGATGGATGGATGGAAGTTCTGTATGCTCAGGTGAATATGTGGCGACTAGATATTTTGTAATGTTAGTTATGTTCACACACTCAAAAGTCAGTGTTTGTTTGTTTCACGCCAGAAATCTAGCTCCAACATTACATTCATAAATACAGAAGCGTATTAGGGCCTCCAACTCACATAATCTAAATCAGGCTCACAGGGGCAGTGCCTATCCTATTAGCACTGGTTTTAAAGTAGGAAAAAAGATATGGATGTTGAGAAAGTCCATTGTAGAGATGGTATTAATTAACTAAGCTAAAACCTACAATCAAAAAAGAACAAGTAGAAAATGTATTGGGAAACACATTTTCCAATATATATTCTTTACTTTAGTACATTAATTAAAATAGTGTGGTGTAGTAGTTAATAACCACAGAACTCCTGAATACTAGATTCAAATCCTAACTTGGGCAGTTCCTGGTGTGGAGTTTACATGTTCTACCAGTGTCTACTGGACTCTGGCTTTTCCCCATACCCAGGATATGTACAGATTAAGTTAATTTGTGATTCTAAAATGGGTCAGTAGAATGAGTATGGGTGTGTACATAGGTGTGCTCTATTAGGGACTGACATCTTATTTACAGTTGGTCCCACCTTGTGTCCTTTGATCCTGGGGTAGCTATCATCTCTTCTTCAGCCTGAACTGGATAAGCAGGTTGGAGGGATGAATAAACTTTATTTTGAATTTAGCTATATAGCTGCTTTATAAATGTGCAATGGCTTGGCCTCCTATTTGGAGTTAGTTCCTGTCTTGCTGTTAAAATACTCTGGAATCCTGTGACCTTAAAATAATAACTTGTGTAGGTGAAGAATCCATGAGAACATTCAACTCCTATGGTGGAGTGACAACACAATTAAACAGTGTGCAAAATTAAAGGCACATTTCTTGCATCTAAAAGCGGTTTACTGCTCATTTACATTGATAAATATGTTACGGTAACTAAAGGTGATGTTTAGTACTTTACTACTGTAAAGATGCATTAGAAATATGAGTTAATTCTCACTATGAGCACTTCACTATAATTAAATCTAATTTAGTGGTGGTATTTATATTTTACAATGCATTGGCATGAAAACATTTTATCATTATGGTAATTTTGGAATTAATAAAAACAGAGCATGAGCTTGTTACTGCCTAACAGTTTTAAGCTATTCTGGCCTGGACACTACCAGTATAGAGCATGCACAGTCACCCAGTACTTGAGAGGGTCTTCTCTGGCCACTTTGTCCTTTTTCTTGCCTCTCTAGGACAAAAAGACTAGGATGAGTGGTGATGCCAAAGTGGCCCTATATTAGTGTTCTATCCAGGCTTAAGTTCCATTTGAAGTGAGAAGACACCCTAAATTAATTGACACAATCAGAATTATGGTGTTTCAAGCTATTCTGCAAAACTATCTGTCCCTTAATTAAGACATGTATAATTTCCCATTTTATTAAATTATGCAGACATAGCTCTGTGTAGGTTTTTGCACACAACACTTTAGTGCCCACATTTTTAATTATCAATCCATTTCTATTCAAAACAGACAGGCTCCAATCAATCAGATGTAATAAAATTTGTGAGGCTCATGCTAGTCAATTCTCAGATTAGTAAGCTTGCACCATGCAGTGCATCACCACAAGTGAAACACAGCCCTGAGTCAGACAACTGTCAGTGCATTATCTCCAACTAGCAAAATATTTTGTTAAATTTCATCCATCCATCCATTTTCCAACCCGCTGAATCGAAACACAGGGTCACGGGGGTCTGCTGGAGCCAATCCCAGCACACAAGGCAGGAACCAATCCCGGGCAGGGTGCCAACCCACCGCAGGACACACACAAACACACCAGGGCCAATTTAGAATCGCCAATCCACCTAACCGCATGTCTTTGGACTGTGGGAGGAAACTGGAGCGCCCGGAGGAAACCCACGCAGACACGGGGAGAACATGCAAACTCCACTCAAGGAGGACCCGGGAAGTGAACCCAGGTCCCCAGGTCTCCCAACTGCGAGGCAGCAGCGCTACCCACTGCACCACCGTGCCACCCATTGTTAAATTCTCGTTTTGGAAATTATAGCACAATAGCCAAAGAAACGCTCATTGACGTAGCTGACTTAATATAAAATATTAGAGCTTGTAGGAAGTAATTTTGACCTATACATGGTTTGTTTTGTTCTTTGTTGACATATACTCTAGAACACATGCTTGTACAAGCTGTAGTAAAGTGAATAAAAGATACAGGTGTGTGCTGTAATACTGGCACTTAGAACTGCAACGATTAGTCAATGTAATCGACAACGTTGACAGCAACAAATCGTTGACGTGGATTTTTTATTGTTGACGCGTCATAAACAGAACCTTCAAGAGAGGCTCCTGTCACAAAGAACCACATTGGTTTTTGTAACTGCAATGCACTACATGAACGTCTGGGGGCTGTAGCGTTTGTTATTGTTTGTCAAGACTGCACACAGTCCTGCCAACGCAAGCATTCCTGGAGCTGTGATCCCGCCGCCGTCTCTTGAGAGGTAAGTTTTAGCGAGTAAAGTTAGTGTCACGTGTTAGCGTTGATGTTTGTACTATAATGTATATATCAAGATTTCGACAATGATAGTTAACCCTTAAACCGACACATACTTGGGGTTTAATGCACCCCTGGACACCAAATACTTTTTAGCTGCACTTTTTAAGTAAACGTCACAATTCACAAAGAAAATGTGAAATTTTAATAGAACACATATTTTTTTTTTTCATGCAAAGAGCATCACAATTACTGCAACATTGATCATTTTACACACTGCAAATGAACTGTAAAAACTATAAAAAAAAAAAAAACTACTGCAACAATCTATTATTATATGTTCAAGGTGCAACTGACACCATTGAAAATTCAGTAAATCACCGAGACAACTGCGCTTTAACTGTCTGCATGCGAACACACAGAGGTAAACGCTGATGATTGCAGGCTCGTCTAGTGCAGTGGCTGAATCCCAGAGACAGTGGTGGTTCAGTTCTGCCGGGGCCGGCAGTGGTCATGAGCTGGCTGCTCAACGAATATACGGCACTGACTGATCAGCTCCGGCGTGCTGGCAAATTGCTCTGTGAAGCAAATATAGCCGGTTGCGGGGTTCAATGAATGTACGTCACCGCATATACTCGGCTTCGGCGTGCTTCCAAATTGCACTGGAAACCGACTCTAGCTGGTTGCGGCGTTCAACAAATGTACTTTTCCGAATATACTCGGCTCTGGCGTGCTGGCAGTAATTAGCTTGTTACATATTTTAGTTCGTTATTTTTTTATTTTGGCATAATATAGTACATGATGTGATAAACTACAACACTTTTCCTTCAGAGTGTGATGATTAAAACATCTTTCTCTGTCTGAAAAATCATTCTTGTGTATTCCTGCTACCTCTACTCCCTCTGAGCATCTCTTCTCAGTAGCTGGGAACATTGTCTCAAAGAAGAGAGCCAGCCTCACACCAGAGCATGTCGAAATGCTCACGTTCCTGCACTGCAATCAGGAATATATGAACTGAATCTTTTATAAACTGTATATTATTGTTTTATTTTATTTGAATTGAAGCTTTAGTTAAACTTTTGGACTTTAAGACACACCAGTGGCCATTTTTGGTTAAGTTAAATGCACTTTTTTTGTTTAAAGACTATGTGCACTTTTTTATTGTGATTGTCACACTAATATAAAACATCTGATTATTTTCAAATTAATATGTTTCACTGGTTGTTATTTTAATTTGATTATTATTAATTTTAATCGTGTTAATGCAGAGACGTCAGGGTGACTTTCACAGGTGGACAGACGTGAGCAGATGAGGTAAGACATGCACTGGAGCCCAGAACAGGATGTGCAACCACAGGTTGCAGGCAGCAAAATAGTCAGGCATGAAATAATCGTGACTAATCGAAAAAAAAATTAAACGATTAGTCAACTATCAAAATAATCATTAGTTGCAGCCCTACTGGCACTACAGCAAAGAACATGAAAATCTGACAAAAAATAACATGCATGACTCATTTTAAGCTACCCAAATGAACATCCACCATCACTCCCCTCTGCCTGGCTCCACCGTGGTCTGCTCCCCTATGCCATCAGAGGTCCTCTATGGTGCCCAGGAGAATCTGGACACAGGCTTTAACTTGGCACCACGCTAAAGAGGAATAAGAACATGAATGGATGGAAACCAAAATTTCAAGCTAATATTTGAAGGATGACAGCAAAACAGTACATAGACGTGAAACAAACTATGTTTGTCAGATCCAGATTCGTCTACTGTAGAGTTGTGCTAGCTTGTATTCATTTTACTTTTTAAAACTGCTTTTATGTTACAGCCTGAAACACTCTGTTTATGACCAGCTGTACGACATGGAAAATTCAACAAACTTGACAGATTTTCTGGAAGAAGAAGAGACGGTCATTTCAGTTTCATTAGAAGACTTTGTAATAAAATTAGGTGAGATGCTTTAATTAAACTGCAATATTTTAAAAAACAACCAAGCTAATGTTACCAGGTTAGTATTGTTGTGACCTCACATGGTTTTCAGCTTATTCATTTTTTCTTATAACAACTCCTGTGAGAACAATAGGAACCAAAAAAGAATGGTTACTCTTTCCTTTATTTACTGTAACATAACAAAAAAAATATATAAATTATATATTGCAGTTCCATCTTTTTTGACTCCAGGTGAACTTCTATTTACTCCTATTATATTACACTATGATTTATTAATAAAGTAGCATGTAAAAGGAAAACTGAAGGTGTTGAGTCATTTAATGCAATGTAAACAGAAATTAAGAGTTAATGTAATCAGAATGGAGCAGCACAATGGTTAGTGATGCTGCCTTGTAGCTCAAATTTCAGGCCAGATACATTCCACTTTTTCTTCAGATGGTGTTTTATTTCCAACTACATCCCAAGGTTGTGAATATTAGACTCAGTGTGTGAGTGTGCCCTGTGATGAACTGGCACCTAACTAGGGTTGGTTCCTACCACACACACTGGCTGTGGGTTCAACCATGATGGAAGTGTTTGAAAAAATGAGGCCATTTAAGGGTCAGATTTGCTCAAAGGTTTGGAAGCATTGTACACACAGAGAACAAAAAGGTTATGAAATAGTGTGACTAAAAGTAGTATTCTGGTAAAGTTAATATCTGAATAGTTTAGAAACACTTAGTCAAAAGAAATCCACAAGCTATACTGTGATGAATGGCATGTTCCAGTCTTATGGTGTTACATACAGTACCTAAATAAATACTTTACATTACAAAAGTTGCAACTGCACTGAAAACACAATCAGCTTGACGCTCTCCCTGACCATAGCCAACACCAAAACACTACACAGTAGTTTATCCTGCTTCTTTCTGAAACATATTTTCAGAATGATTTCTCAATTTAATAAATTACATCTTCTTAAGACATATTAAGAGGATTATCTCATAACATTTTTTATTTACTGTTCCTGACAACCATGCTTTCAATTTTAAGACAAGTACACCCTAATATGCAGTATGTAACATACATTTCGTTAGTCTGTTTGTCTGTTAATGACAAATATGTTCTGAGATTTTTCAGGTAAGAGAGACACGAGATTCATGGTAAGGTAGTTATAATCACTAATCATGGTGCTGGAAAGTGGTGATGTGTTGCTTGCAAGTAAGAATTTCACAGTACTCTGCACATGCATCAAAAATAATCCTACAAACCTACTGCAATGTCACTGCTTTTGCAATACATTAAACCCCTTTTCTACTATGGGCTGGTGCATTGTTTTTTGCATAATTGTAAGGCCATATAATGGCCAAGAAGGATATATTTTTATTTTTAACAGCTGGGGTTTTGAGTTTGTGTGCCTGTTTCTTCCAACATTGTGTGCATTACTAGGCAGGGTTTTATTAGAGTATCCCCTTTGTTCAGCTGCTGATGGTGAAGTTCAATAAACTGTCTTATCTGGGTGAAATTTTATTCGCCTACCTAATTTCATATATGCCCACCCACTAACAAATTTCTGGCTACGCTACTGCACTATGGCCTCACATCTTCAGAGGTCTCAGTTTGAATTCCTGGCTAGTACAGTATTAGAATATTGGTTAATTACAGTTTATGAAAATAATAGCCAATGTGGCGGATGGCTGGTGGCCTTACCTGGCCAGGATGCTTTCATAGTGGCAGGACCGGGGGAGAGAGCGTGCACAGGGTATTATCTTCCCTGGATTGCTAGGTGAATGTGGTACCAAGGATTCCCACAGGGCATCATGGGCCTTTGAGTTTGTCGACTCAGCCCCATTTTTGGGTTCCATGGGTGCTGCAGTGACTCCTGAGCCCTATTTCATTGGGCCCCCACCACAGCTGGAAATGCTTCTGGGCTATGGTAACAGGCCAACGTAATTACTCCCGGGTGCTGCATAAAAGGAGCCAGCTCCCTCAGCCACGAAAGCCAGAGTTGGGAGGAAGAAGACAAAGCTGCTGGGAGGAGCGTTGGCAGAGAGAGAGAGACAGAGGGATAGTAAGAAGAAGAAAAAGGGCATTACTGAATGCTTCTGCTTTGTACTGTGGCTATGGTGTGGGAAACACTTGGTAGTGAAGAGTTTCCCACGAAAAACACAATAAAGCCTGTGTTGTATTTGCTGAACTTGTGCCTGTGTCTGTCGGGTTTGGGGAGCTGGGGCACCCTTCAGGCCACACCAGGTACATTAAAGTTTAGTCATAATTAATGTGGTATACTGTTTAAAAAGAACATAAGAATTTCAAACAGGAGGAGAACAATCATTCTATTAAACTCATCTAAGTTAACTAAGCTGTCCCAATATTTCATTAACACGCTCTTTAAAAGTTATCAAAGTTTGTACTTTAGCTGTATGACTTGGTAGTATGCTCCTGACCTTACAACCCTTTGCATGAATATATTTCCTGGCTTCTGACTTAATTGCATGTCCAGTTAGTTGTATCTCAAAGTAGGTGATTCACTATTTTGAGAAATAGTAATGCCTAAAGCATTCTAGTTTGGTATTTTTCTATGTCTATATTCATTTGCCAGTTGAAATTGTGTTCCAAAGTTAAGCACCATCTATAAATTTAAAAAAAAATACAATATATTTATTATATATCTATCTTTCCTGCTCTTGCGCTCTACCATAGAGGGTTTGCAGCCTTGGAAGAAAAGCTTAAAAACTTGGCAAATACGTCCATTTTTCAAGCCAAGACAGTTGATGAGTATTATTATATACATTATATAATATACATGAATAAACTATTTCACAATGTGTGTGTAATCTCAGGATGTTGATCAATATCTGATAACTGTTTTAAAAATGGATGTATTTCGTAAGTTTTTAAACTTTTCCTCCATGCCCTATTGATTACAATGTAAAGTACCAGTGCAGGCAAAATATTTTTAAAATTTATAGAAAGCTACTGCATTGGCTTCATTTAGCAACTCTAGCCTAGTTGTGTTGGGGCTTTAGCTTCCCAATGTGCACGTCAATATATTGCAACAATTTTTTGAGGCAATGCATATATAGCATGTTTGTGAAGAAATAACTGACAAAAAATGCCAAACCTATCCTTTAAGTCTAAAGAAATTCTATTGCCTGTCAGAGTAGAACAATCCCTTTAGTAGGTTCATCTTTCTATGATAGCTTGAAACTACTTGCCTATAGATGAACATTCATGTAATCCACTAAATCCGCTTGCACATTACAAAAGCAGATTTAGCTTAAATTGCTACTGATGTCAGGGCTAATCACTGGCTGATGCACTAGCAGGCCACCTACCCATTACAGGATTGAAGTTATAATTTTTTTTAAAATATGCCTAATATGAATTAAAAATTTGTACCCTTTTATTTCATATTTATGGTAGCAGTGAATCATAGCAAATTACTGTGTCAATGCCTCTGCAAATCAGAGGGAATCACTGAGTCAAGCGAATCTATGACACATCTGCTTATTCAGATGGCCTATATGATTTATTCTAAAAGGGAACTTCATTCAAGAACTGCAGATCACTACTTTGGATTAATATTTTTGCTAAATGAATATACAGTAACTTTTTCAAAATATTACTTACACATTCTTGGATGGATGCCTAGTTGACACAAGGGAAAAGTCTATAGGGCTAGTTGTGTGGTATACTCATGGCTACAGTAGTGCTGGAGGAGTCAGATAAAGAGCAAGTTAGCCCTCAACATATCAGAAAAGGAATGGAAGGTAGCAATGCAGAGAATTCACTCGAGCTCCATATGCACAAAGCACACAATTATTCAACTAAAAATTATATATCGAGCACATCTGTCTCGCTTAAAATTGTCCAAAATGTTTCCAGGGCAAGATCCAACCTGCGAACACTGCAATCAAGTCCCAGCCTCACTGGGTCACATGTTTTGGGCCTGCACCAAATTAACATCATTTTGGACCAAAATTTTTAAGTGCCTTTCGGACAGCCTTCATGTCCCAATCCCTCCTAATCCACTAACAGCTGTGTTTGGTGTTCTTCCAGATGGGCTTAAAGTGGAGAAGGACAAGCAAACTGTAATTGCCTTTACTACACTATTGGCATGTAGACTTATCTTGCTCAACTGGAAGAATCCTAACTCTCCCCTTTTAAGTCAATGGGTAACTGATGTTATATATTATTTGAAATTGGAAAAAATAAAATTCTCACTAGGAGGATCTGTGCAGAAATTTCTCCAAACCTGGCAGGATCTAATCAATAACATTTTAGAATAAGCTTTTAAAGCACTGAGGAAGCAGATTCTCTCCCTATTCTCTTTTTTTGTTTTCTCCATTTATCTATATTCACTTATTAATTTATCTATTTGCTTATTTTTACTAGGTTTAAGTTTTATTCTGCTGGCCATGCTCTCTTTCTCAGGGGGTGGGGGTTGATTTGTTTTCAATCAAATTCTTGTAAAATTGATGTATTTGTATGGAATGTTGTGTGATTTCAATAAAATCAATAAAAAATGAAAAAAAAGAGCAAGTTAGCCAGATATTTAAAATAATAAGGCCAGACAGTTAAAAGGGATTCTTTTCCCCCTGAACTAATTCTCTTTAAAGTAATCAAACCACATCCTGAGTTATAAAATTAAAAATATGTTTAAACTAAGTTTTATTTTATGATAATGATGACAAAAAGGAGAGTAAAGCATTATTGTGGGCTTTGTTTTTGCATGTATGTGCAAGATTTACATTACAAAAGTCCTTTAAAGAGGTCATGTTTTCGCTTTCCCATTTGAAAGATACGATTTTGTGGTCAGTTGACTTCTGACAGTTAACTCACTCTTTGTAGCAGAATTTGCAAATGCCACGTGAAAGACTAGTATCCCATTCCGGCTTTCAGAATAGACTGTTTGAGCAAGACTGCAAGTGAAGTTTAAAACATATTCAAGAATTACAAACATTTTGCTAATACTCAATTGGTCAATCAAGAAGAGGGACCATTATGTTGCTACCAAATTGCTATCTTTATACCACAGCCATTCTGTTTTCTGGACTAGTATTTCCTTATTCGGGCAATGGGAATGGCAGAAGCCATTTACTCATTACTGACTCACAGCAGGGTAATACATTGCTGAAAATCATCCTAACCCCAGCACCCTGGAAATGCGTGAAGAAAACTGGAGTCTTACAGTAAACCTCTGCAAACACAAGGAGAGCATGTCCTGAGGTGAAATGCCATTTCTTTATAAGCATAGTCTTTAGGCAACAGAAAGAAATCCAAAAAAACCCAAACGAACTTCAGAAAAATGTGCAAACTCTAAAGAAACAAAACAAGGCTGGAAAATGAAGTTGGGTCCAATTATTGAGATGACACATCACCCTCTAATATACTCAGTGAGAAAAATTCATTCTTGTTTTTTTGTGTTTTTTCAGGTAAAAGAAGTGCATTAATCTTGGGAATAATTACATTTTTTGCTCAGCTTTCAATAGTGATTCTTGTTTTGTATAAATGCTGGATATTTGACAAAAAGAAAGCAGCTTCATGTCCTCAAAGCACCCTTTTAATAGAAGAGCAAAGGTCCAATGGTAAGTAGTAATTATTAATCAGTTCTTTATTTATTTATTCTGCTGGAAGCTTTAAATATCCACACATTCAGTAAAGGGCTGGAAAAGGCCAAAAGCTTCTCCTGGTAACAGGAAATAAGAAGGAACCAACTCTGGGCAAAGTGCAAGTTCATCTTGGGGCACACTTACACACTCGGTCATCTTCAGGAAGCCAGAAGAGGACTCACAAACACACTTGGAGAATGTGCACTGAGCCGTGATTCAGACTTAGGAGGCGGACATAAAACTTAGCAGGTGATATAAGGCACCATTCAACATGTCTTCCAAGTCAGGGCAAATTATATTCTAGTGGTTTAATTTCTTCCACAACAGGTGGGGTCAGTCTAAGAGGCCTACATTGCCGCACATATCTGTTCCAGCTAGGTTAGTATCGGCTAAAGGGTTTTTGTTTACATTGTACAGAGTACATTTTCTTTATGTTGAAATGTCTCAGTTATCTAAACAAACATATTTTATTATCTGTAGTGAACACCATCATTTACAAATCCATAGTACAAATGTTTACATGAAATTCTCCTTTAACATCAGCATTTGGCAGAAAGATGTATGTTATTTACACTAATGTCTTAATATCTGCAACTATTTGTGTCCCCCCTGTCCTCAGCAAAAGACCTTGTCTCCCCTCAAAAGAAGTAGCCCCCATACAATGATTCTGTCACCAACAAGCTTGACAGTAGGTACTGTGTTCTTTAAGAATATAAGATTTAGCCCAACAACCTTGTTACCTAATTGCTACCTATATGAACTTTAAAGTTGTCAGGCTTTCTGGTTTTTGCTCAACTTGGGCTTTGTTATTACTAAGAGCATGTCGATCCCTTTGTCTTTGCTTTTGTACCCTGTCCTTTGGGCGAGGAGCTGTACTGGCTTTTGTTAAACATATATTTTGAAATTAAGACCAAAGATGAGCAAACTGCCTTTTTTATGTAAAGTGACTTATTAAAATGAAATACCTACACTTTACAATAACCAAGTATTGCACAAGTCTTGAGACATATTTTTACAGTTGCATGGACATTTTAAATGTCTTTCAAGGTCATGGGAATTGAACGGTTAACCCTGCGGTTTAGGGTCTGGCATCTTATCCACTACATCACACTTCCAGCTGCTTGCTGATGGTCACAAGAGTGGAAGTCTCTGGCATTCACTGTGATTTAATATAAAACATACATTTTACAGAATAACAGCAGAAAAGTACATGAGAGTTTCACATTAAATATAATTATAATGGCCAGTGACAATCCACAAAAGCATACCAGTGCAAATGCTGGACAAAATCAAGTACTTCAGCATCATTTGCACTTGTGATCATTATCTAGCTGCAGCTTAAACAACCAGGCAGTGTTGTCTAGTGTCTAGTATCCCATACACTGCAAACCATGGGGCAATGTTCACTATATGGAATAAATACCTGGAAAAAATAAAAGAACAAAACATGACTAGGAGAACTTCATTACCTATGCTACTATTACCATACCCACATAATCAGAGCTGCAGGATCTGAAACCTATTAGCAGCATTAACCGCAATGCAGGAACAAACCCGGGATGGGATGCCAATCTATCACCGAGCATGGCTGGCTTCATACAGCATTACTCTTTTGCATACTGGGCTTGTTTAGAGCTTTCATTTAATGTAACTTGAATGTCACTGGGACATGGGAGAAAACTCCTACGCAGAAAGGAGGAGGACATACATGTGGTATAGCAGGTCCGCAGCATCCGAAAAAAAAGGTCAGTTTTTAAATCAGTACAGCCGTGGCGTTCTCCATGGGTGTGATTGCACGACCGCGGGGAGTTAATGAGGTGATCGGAGTGAGTCGCACCTGCACATGTGGGTGTGGTCATTCTTGTTTGCCTCATTGGCTTCCTGCGGCATGTAATTAAGGCGCTGCGCCCACGGAGGCACCCATGGGTGTGTATATATAGACGGATGTATACGAGCGGAGGGGGAAGATAAATCAGAGAAATCGTGGAGGAGGAAAAGGAAGGAGAAAGGTTGACGGAGAGAGAAAAGCGGATGCGGTAGAAGGTCGGAAAAACAGCAGTCAGGTGCTGACGATCTGGCCACCTGGAAGGTGGAAACGCCATGAGCTGGGGCCCCGCGAAGGAGCATTATGCTGATGCGCTCTGGGGGCTAGTTTGCCCCACTGAATTTATGAGTGAGTGGGGTGAGCAGGAGAGGTGTCCTCCCGAACGATCTGAGGAGCGACTGCGGGTGCATGAAGGATCGAGGGAGGAGAGTTGACCTTGGCGGTCTGGCAGTGACATCCTGATAGGGGGCCAAGATGAAGGTTAACTGAAGGAGCTCGTGGTTGTTGGTTCTCCGTGGAGCAGAAGGTGCAATGGGAGGAGGGCTGGAGAGTAAGGAGAGACTGCGTTTTTAACTTATGCATACCTCACTGGGCCTTTATTTTTATGGATTTATTTGTGGAACTTTGGACACTGCACTTTTGCACTTTTTGATTGTTTTAATAAAAGCACGTTTTCACTTTTGGAAATACCCCTGGCTTCATGTGAGATTTCTCCCCATTTGTCAGCTCTACTCGGTGACATTACTGACGGTGTTGGGTTCAGGGCTCCCATAAGGTCGTTGGGAGCCAGAAGAGAACATGCATTGTCATAATACAAACTCCTCACAGACATTGCCCAGGCTCAGGATTTGAACCCAAGATTCTACACTACACTTTATTTATATAGCATCTTCCCCATGCACTGTGGAAATGACTACCCTACACTAATATTATGATTACTATCAATATGAACTTATTACTATACCTTTATGCTATCCTATATTGCAGGTAATGGTGTATATATATATATATATATATATATATATATAAATATATATATATATATATATATACACATACTAGCTGTCCCTAGCTGTCAACTGGAATATTCAAGCAAATTATAGAAAAAAACCCGATCCAAATCCATTAAGTATTTCTCTCGTTTGCTAGCTAAGCGGAGGTAAGGGATGTCCCGAGGCAGGCGTGTGAGTGAGGAGGGCCCTGCCCCCACTCCCCTCGTCCCACTGCGTGTCTCTCGGATTCGCGCAAATAAATCAGTATCGCAAGCAAACTATGATACATAGTGCAATGAGAGACGTTGCAAAATCAACCGGAATGTTCAAGCAAATTATAAAAAAAACCTGATCTATATCCGTTAAGTAGTTCTCTCGTGAAAAGCGGACAGACAGACAGACGTTGGATTTTATATATATAGAGATTTATAATTTGTTCAATATATGACTGTATACATGGTTGCTCAAAAACCACCTTTTGTGTTGACAAATTCATGTTTATATATATATATAATGTGGTTGACGGCCAGGACGCACCTTCACTATAATTTCTGGGGGAGCAGCCCTGGACAGTCCAATACCTCCGCCTGGACGTTGGTTGGCCGCCCCTCTGGGTTGGAGCGGTGCCTCAGCCTCCCACAGGGCTCCATGGGGGATGGAGTTCTCCACAGCCTTGTTGGGTTCCACAGGCGCCAGCAGGGGGTGCTGCAACAGGAGCTGCTGGACCCTTCTGGGCATTAGTTTTGCCCAACCCAGAAGTGCAGCCAGATGTCGGCAATCAAACACCTGGAACTTTCCGGGTACCCAATAAAAGGGGCCAGCAACCACCACTCAACAGCCAGAGTCAAGTGGAGGAGGACAAGGTTGCCTGGGAGGAGTGGTGGTGAAAGAAAGAGAGGAGTGTGGTGTTTTGGTGTTACACTTGGGACTGTGTTGTGGCTGGGGGATACGGGGAAGACGTGTTCTCCAGCTGAAGAAAATAAGTTTATTTATTTTATACGTGTGCCTCTGTGTCCAATCTGTGTCGGGTCGGGTACATATATAGCGCCTTGTTACTATATATATATAAAAGTGCTTGGTTGGCGCTGACCCAAACACAGACTGACACCAGAGGCACAGGTGAAAACAAATGAAAATATTCTGTTCTTCTGCTGGGGATCAAGTCTTCCCTGTGTCCCTCAGCTACAGCACAGTCCCCAAAAGACACACAAAAGAAAAGAAAACCACACCACAAAAATCACTCGTCTTCCTCCACTCCACCCAGGCAGCTTTCTCCTCCTCCTCCCGACTGTGGCGCCCTGAGTAGTGGCCACAACAGGGATGAGCTCCAGTGTTCCAGGATAGTGGCCCCAATGCAACCCAGGGGGGCAAAATGACCGCCGCTACGTCACTTCCGGCACCAGACATAACGTTACGTCCGACCCCTTCTGATGACATCACTTCCGGCTTTCTGTTAAGATGACATCGCTTCCGTCTCCCCGTTTTGACATCAATTCCTACCAGCCATTTCCTGCCAACCATTTCCTACCTCCATTTTACTTTGCTGTATAAAAACGTCATTTTGTTGACTGTAAAAGATCATCTGCTTAAAATTACTTTTTGCTCTTGATCACAACGTTTCATTTGGTTTTTCTTTTGTCCGGTGGACAATATACAGGGATGGTCCCCAAGATGCCTGAAGAAGGGGCCTGAGTTGCCTCGAAAGCTTGCATATTGTGATCTTTTTAGTTAGCCAATAAAAGGTGTCATTTTGCTTGGCTTTTCTCTACAATATATATATAATTTGTTATGGTAAATGGCTACAAAGCAGTAATACTGAACTGTAAACCTAACCTGCCATACAAATCTGGCAAAATGAAGGACTACTGCTCCTCTTCAACCTCTTATACCTCACTACTAAGAAAAACATGAAAAGTGAGCTGCCAAATTAATCTTTAATAAGACATTTGTAGGCATGGAAAATTGAAAATGAACACGTAGTACTACATCAAAAAAGGGTAGTTAACAGCTGCCAAGATATTATTTGAAGATTTGGGGGCAGGTATTCCTTGAAAAGCAACCTTTAGCCTAGGAATCAATTTGAGTTTGATAGGAACTGCCATATATTACTATCTTTATCTTAGAGCTCTGTAGTTTGAACTTTCTGTTATCTTGTTTTCAGTGAAGCATTCTAACATCAAATATAACATGAGTGCAGGCCAGCAGCTTGAAATGTGGTTAACATTTGCGCATTTAGGTGGGTTCTTTAGGCCAGGGGTCCCCAACCCCCGGTCTGTGGCCCACTACCGGTCCACAGCCGTCTGACAGACTTTTCAGAACACTTGGCGGGCGGGGCTTTGCAGTGGTGCAGAGAGAGGAGAGAGACCGAGGTGAGAGACTATTACAACAAAGTATTTTTATGGTCCCGACAGTTTCCCCATATGACATGAGTCTATAGAAATCACGTTACTACGAAGTACATTCAGCAGATGCTTTCATTACAACGAAGTGACCTTGAAATGTTTGAACGAATCATCCACAGAGCAGTTAGATCTGTAGTCACAGCTCAGTTGTGCACGTTTGCACAACAATCCCCAAACAGAAACATTGTAAAAAAATCTCTTTCTTCGAACTTTCCTCGTACTGTTTTTTTTTTTTTTTTTTTTTTCTGTTTTTGTTGTCTGTGGTTTTCATTGATTCCTTTTGCTTATTGCTTGTCAACATTTGAAAAACATCCATTGGAATTTAACTCATTGTCACCCTCCTATAGAAACGGCAGATACGAAAAAAAGATTGCAGTGTTAATGTTTGTGATGTGCAATCTGTTGGATTGGCAAATGTAAAGCATATGTCTTTGTTATATGCAAAAAAAGAAGAAAAATCTCAGATTGCAAACGTATGAGAACTGCTTAATAACTTTAATAATAATAGAAATGTTATGTAAATTGTGTATAATTTTAAGGTCATGCCTATTTTCTGTAATTCCCACCCTCGATATGCAGGAAACCCACTCTTTAGACACACCAATCCTTACTGCAAGCACCTGGCTTGTCAATCATAAATTTTTGTAACCCCCCATTGTATAGCTCATGCTGTGAAGTCATTTTCAATGTAGAAATAGACTAATATCTTTCAATGAATAATGAGTTTTTCAGGTATTTAATGTCAGAAACAAACTTCTGTTCAGTCTATACTTTCTAGTGTACTGTTGTATGCTGTAGTCTTGTGGGAAAGTATTGCCAACCAAGAGTATGCTAGGCACCAACACCTGAATAAACTGATCAAAAAGACATGCTGTTTTACCTCATTGACCCTGGTCTCAATGGAGACAATGGCAGAAAAGAACCTAATAGTAAAATCTATCCCTAATGCTGCCTATCCTTTCCATGACAAGTTGTCCTGGAGTACCATTAGTCACCACTTTGTTACACCAAGAGATACTAATGGTTTCATTTTTTGCCCAGAGCCATTTTGTTTTCTCCAATAATAAAAAGGTTATAATAGAAACATCTATCTATCTGAAAGTGAGGGGTGTAATGTTTAAGTCATCGAGGTGACTGGTTGGCAAAAGCTTCAGCACTTGAGACCTCCTGATATTACTATAAATCATTCCCTTCTTTCTGTGACAAGCTAAGCTGTCCTTATTATGTTTTTTTGGTCTTATTTTCTATCCTTCCTTCATTATTCCACTTTTTAAGGTTTTTGACTTGAATGTGTTCTCTTCACAGATGAAAAGAAAAGTGAATTCTTACCAAAGAGAATAATGAACAACCAAATTACTGAGGCCAACAAAGACAACTACTTTACTATTGACAGGGAAAAAGTCACCTTTGTAAACATTTATGAACAACAACAATGTTATATGTTGTAACAATGTTATATTGTTGAGAAGACTTGCTACTTGTAGAAAAAAGGTGGACAGCAGCCATTAGCAAGTGTGTTCCTTTGTATAAAAAACATTTTATTAAGTTACAAGCTGTAAACAATGACTATTTTATACCCATGATATTAACAGGGTGGTATCCTCCAGAGGAACACATCACTTCTGGTTCTCATCTAAAGTTGAACTCTTTTGGCAACTTCTGTTTCAATTATTGCTCTAACCCAAGATGGATATATTACATATGAAGACGAATATAAAACTTGCTAAAAGCTTCCCTCTTGCTAAAGGGAAAATTAAGAGACAACTGATAAGAATCAGGTATTGCTAAACCATCCTATGCCTCACGTTTCAAATGTCACAGAAGCAGTAAAGTGGGTAGAAAGGCATTTGAAACATGAACTGATATCATTTGACCCAGACCAAACAGAGACTGGCTGACTGCTTCTGCTTTCATGAAAAAGGAACTTTTATGAAACTTTCCAAATGAAAGCCTACGTGTTGTACCTGTAGACTGTTTTTTTATTTATTTATAAATAAACTGTGAGGGTAAGCACTGCCACAAACTGTTTTAAAAATGTCATATTACTGTCCTTTTTATAGTTTTGCCTAAGAAAAGCCTGGGTACAAGTAGATGCCATATTTCAGTAAAAAGGTGATGAACAATGTTTGTCATTGAGACACTGATTGTTTGATTTTGTTTATTTAAAGAATAGAAGATGTACTAGAACTGTGAAGATGTCTGTAAATATAATGACAAAAGTAAACTTTGAAAAATTAAAAATTTCAAAACATTTGCAGAAAAGATAAACAGGAAAATTTCATTTGAAATAAAAATGGTTCATGAAGAAATGTTTTAGTTGTACTCCCCTTTCTTTTAATTTATCAAAATTATATCTTAAAACGAAACTCATAAAATGCAGATTTGTGCTAAAACTCAGTTATAAAAAAGCGTGGATGGCTGATGCTTTGTACCAGACATCATCATATATTAAACAGTGTAGCTTTAAAATGTAATGCTCTAAATTTCATCCAAATTATTCAGCCTAAAAAAGAGTTAAATGGTAATGTTTATGACTATAGGAATGGTGGTGATCTCTTTACCCTTCACAGACAAAGGAATGTAAGACGTTTGAAGATGTGTTGGAATTGATGTGTAATGAAGAAAATTTAATCCTACCATGAAGAAGGGAAAGAATGAATGTGAGGTTTTTCAAAATCCCCTCAAGCATTCAAGGACACCCCTGTGCTGCTGCAAATCAGCAAAACCGGCAAGACCACTACAGGAGGTGGCAGTTACAAGTCCAAACTGACTGGAGTAAGTAACCAGAACTACAGGCTGCCTCTGACAGTGTGTGAGACCTTTGTATCTCACTGGTCAGCTACCATGCACCTCAAGTATGGCAAACCCTGACCAATAAGGTGCCAACCCACCACTTTCTGCCTGTTTCAATGGGTGCTTGAAGCTTAGAGACAATCAACAAACAGGCAGCAAATACAGTACTACAACCAAAGAAAGAAGAAACTTCCAGCAATGTGAATGGCCATCTGGAATGTCAGGAGAATGTTCCCAGCCCCACCAATGAATTATAACAGATAGATGGCTGCAGAAAAACAGCAGCCACTAATACTGAGCTGAGGAAGCTCAATGTGGATCACATTGTGTATATCACAGTGTTGGTTTTGGAGTAAAAAAAAGTTTCCTCTCCATGATGGAGCCTCCTGTCAGCGGTTCAGAATGGATTCTTTTTCTGTACCTCTCAACTTTGTCCAGCTAGGTGAACATCCTAAATGTCTGTGCTACAATATAGTGCTCCCCTGAAGAAATTAAAAAGCTGCTCTGTGAAGACCTGGATGGTGCTATTAGTAGGATACCAGAGTCGGAGCAAATCTTCCTGCTGGGTGACCTCGATGCAAGACACATTTCGGATCACAGCTCATGGCCAGACTGCCTGGGGTGCTTTGGCACTGGCAGAACGAACAACAATGGCCAGGGACTGTTAAAGAGCTTTGTTCATACCACAAGCTCTTCGGCACCAATTCTTTCTTCCAGAAAAAGGTCTGGCACAGGGTCTCCTGGAGGCATCCTAGGTCCCACCACTGGCATCAACTGGACCTGATCATCATTATAAGATCTGCTTTTAACAGTGTGCTTCTCACACACAGCTTTCACAGTGCTGACTATAACACCAACCACTCCATGGTGTGCTGCAAAATCTGACTGTGGCCAAGGAAAATTCACCACTATAGGCAAATGGGTCAGCAGCATACAAACACAACTAGGACCGCGAATCCAGAGCATCATACACAGTTTACAGACTTACTAAAACAGGCATTTGAGGATCCCATGGAGGAGAGATGGTGATTCTTCTGGGGCTCCACATACAATGCAGCCATGTCATTCTCCAGGAAAAAGAATAGAAGAAGCCAAGATTGGTTTGAGTCTCACCTCTCTGAAACTGAACCCATCATCAATAGGAGGAGAGAAGCTGATTAACTACAAGGAAGATCTCTCAGCACAAAGCCTTGCTGCAAGTATCAATGTCCAAAGAACAGCTACACACTGCACCAATGATCACTGGCAGAACATATGCAAACGCACCCTAGCCTGTGCTAACAACAGTACAAGGTATGTACAAGGGGATGAAGACAACTTATGGCCCCATCGTTAACAAGACTGCACCATTGAGGTCAAAGGATGTTCAAGTCTTCAACAACCATGTTAAGTGGTTGGAGTGATGGAACTAGTATTATCAAAATCCAGTCATGGATGCTGCTCTAAACTGACTGTCAGGGAAGAGCTTAACCTACCTCCAACTGAGGATGAGCTCAGCAAGGCCACATACACACTTTCACTTGGCAAGGTACCAGAAAAACATGGCATCCCTGCTGAAGTGAACCACCGTATGAGAAACAGGTGCTCCTCAGTCATCTTCATGAGCTATTATGCCAGTGCTGGGAAAGGGGATCAATATCCAAGACATGCATCATCACACTATACAAAAACAAGGGAGATCACAGCGATTTTAACAGTCATAGGGCATATTCCAGCTCAGCACCATTGGCAAGGTATTCACTGAAGTGTCCTTGAAAAGGCTGCAGACTCTAGCCGAGTGGGTATAAACTAAATTTAGTGTGGCATTAAGGCAAAGAGATCCACTGCTGATATATTTTCACTAGGATACTTACAGAAAAAGGCAGTGAATAGAGGCAGCCTCTGTGTGTTGCCTTCATTGATCTGACCAAGGCTTTTGACCTGGTCAGTAGATTGGGTCTTTTCAAACTGCTAGATAAGACAGTGTGCCTACCAAAGCTGGTAAATATTATCACTTCCATTCAAGACTGCATGTAGGAAACAGTGCATGTGGAATGTTTAACATCAGACCAGTTTCCAATCCTCAGGGGTGTGAAACAGGGTGGTATCCTTGCCCCAACAGGTTTTGGGATATTCTTCTCCTTCGTGCTGTCCTATGCCTTCAGGTCATCAAATAACATAGTGTACCTTCATACCAGGTCCAACGACAAGCTCTAAAACTACTTCAGAGAAAAGACAATGTAAACCTTGTCCTGGGAAGGGAGACGCTCATTGGTGATGATGCTGCCTTGACAGCTCACTCATAAGTGGATCTTCACGGATGGTCAGTTCATTTGCCCATGCTTGCAAAGTGTCTGCACTCACCCTTTCCCTGCAGAAGACAGAAACTATGGGCAAGGATGTGTGTGAAGTTCCCAGCAACCGAATTGGTGATTACAACCTGCAGGTGGCAAAATATTTTGCCTACCTGGGATCAACAATTGCCAGCAACCTGGTGCTAGACCCAGAGCTTAAAAAGAGTATTGGGAAAGCTACTGCTATGGCTATACTGTCCAAAGCGTGTGTGAGAAAACATTAAACTCACCACAGCCAACAAGATCTTAGTGTACAGAGATTGAATACTAAGCAAATTCCTCTATAGCAATGAGATCTGATCTACCTACGCACACCAAGAGCACTGCCTTAACACCTTTCACCTTCACTGTCTGTTTTGGATCATGGGCATCTCTTGGAAGGATCATGTGCCAAACAAAGACATTCTGGAGCAGGCCACCATGCCAAGCATGTTTGCCCTTCTCATACAGAGATGATTAAACTGGCTTAGTCATGTACATTGTATGCAAGAAAGCTGGAACCTCAATGATCTCCTGTATGGAGAATATGCTACAGTCTCTCAGCTGGTAAGGCGCACAATGGTGTGCTACAAGGATTTCTGTAAGTGTGACTTGAAATCTACTAGCATAAGCTTGGATACCTGGGAAGAAACAGTGGCTGATGCAAACAGGTATTGCCATATTTGAGGAGGAGAGAACCTGAGAGTGGGCAGACAGAAGAGAGAGAGGGAATTTCAGAGAAGTAGTCTCCCAATAACTGACTTATCAACCTCTGGGTGCAGTACCTGTACCAAGGACTGTCACCAAAGAATGAGCTTGTTCAGCCATGCAGCCCTAAAAAGGACTTTTTGGGCTATTATACTGATCAAGAAATTTTTGATTTCCGTTTTGGACTTTGACAATTGTTTTTCTTGAATTTTGGTATTGAACATGGTCTTTTTTAACTTATTCTGTGCTTTGCTTTTGCTGGCTTAATTTCTGAGTTCTCTTACTAATAACACAAGATATCTTTTGTTGAAAGTGAAGGGAGAGGGAAGCGAGCAGGGGGGAAAGCTTCCTAGTATTTAAAAATAAATCAGCTTTTTTAAAGTGCCGTTTTTCACTGAATCTGGTATCTCATTGAAAAATTACAAATTCAAAAATGAATTCAACACATCTAAAGTAACTTTTTTTGTATGTGAGAATTTTAATGCTAACCAGCTTGATAATATTCATTCAAAATAACTGGACAAAACCATGCTAAGCATACCAAGTTGTTATGTTGCTGCCACCCAGACCTTCATTTTTTGGTAATTTTACATTATGAGACTTGGGGCAGCAAAGAGAATTACGTGATAAAAATGATGTCAGCAATTATGGCAGTACACTCAGTGAGGTTAGAACATTATTCACTCATAAAAACACAATACAAACTAACCTCAGGCAAATGGAGTTTCCTAAAACCAATGTTCCAATTGGAAATTAAATAGGATTGTATGATTATGTCTACAGAAGAATCTAGATGCACAGTACACACAAGATGAGACTGGATGGTAGGACTAACTTATGGTATCTTAGGGTTTATCTTTTCTTGCATGTTCAGCCAATTACTGTATTGCATATTTGCTGAAAAAACAGTAGTAAAATTTTGAAGCCTGCTGGGATGAACATGCTTATTTGAAAAGAGATGTTTGGATACAGTAAAGGAATAAGTTATAGCAAGACAATATTCTTATGACAGCCTCAAATGTTTTTGAGAAAACTAACCTTGAGTCTTGTATTTTTTAGTTGAAAACACAAAACGCCATAATCTAAATATAAAGTACTGAATCACACACTTACATGGAGATGAAACTGAAAGAGCAGATAAAAAAGATGCACTCTGTGATCTGCATATCTCCTGAGATTAGTAGATATACAACGACAGTTTTTTATATTAACTCTTTGAGGGCTGAATATTTTTCCAGTTTTCTGAAAAGCGCACAGAAATCAATATAAAATGTCCATTACTGCATACCGTGGCTGCTGTCGCGCCCATTTGGCAACTCTGGCAGCAGTGGGGGCAACTCAGTGACCAGCAGGAATACGCAATGGGCCGGCTGCCTGGCTGTCTTCGCGCAGCAGTAGTGGTTGCAGTGTGATGCAATCTGGTTTGTACCTCTTGTCATCGTAAGAGGTGGTCCTCCCGGGTGAATATTGCCGTAGGCCCATTAGCTACACGGACATGTTCAGCACCACGATCAGCTGATGCTGGTCCCTTACATCAAAATCCAACAACTCAGAGTCCGACTCAGTGATATGATATGCAAAACATCGTCCACAGAATATTCTGTTTTGCGCATTCGCTTTGGTCTTTCACCAGATGTCGATGCCATTTGAGGGGGTGTTTGATCTTCGCTGCTCACGTACGTGCAGGAAATCTCAGTCAAATCAACAAAGCTAACTTTAAAGAGAGTCTAATTAAAATATAACGGTGAGTTTTGCCACAGTTTACAGCTGATTACCGTCCTCTACCCCTGAATTTCGACAAAAGTCAACATCCACCCTGAAAGAGTTAAATTAAAAGAACACAGTACTGCATTTAAAGCATATCAAAAACTCACCCCATACAGCCATGAAAACTGCAAAAAAGACAGTTGCTCCATTGTCAAACAGGTGCGTGACCTACAATCAAGAGAACAGTTACAACTGAGCAGATGTAATGAAAAATTAATTATGGTTTATTACATTAGCATTTCAAGATGCAAAACATTAAGGCCATTATCTGCAACAAATATTAAATCAAACCTATTATACCTAACACTTTTTGTATCAGATAAATAAATTGTGGTTAGCTCTGATTTTATACTTACTAGTGGTTAGCTCTAATACAAGGTCTGATAAATAATTCTAAAACGTTGTGGTGATAAAGAGGCAGTGAGATGTACTAAGGTCTGCAAAAAGGCAATAGGCCATTTTGTACTGGTGTTTAAGGACAGAATTTCTTGCCTTTGTCTTAACTAAAGATGGATAAAAAGAGGAACAGTATACAGTATATGCATCATGTTTTATGTTAAGAAAAGGTAAAAACTGAACAGACATCTTTCACATATTAAGTATTGTCTCTTGTGATGATTGCTTGAGTAAGGCTGTTGTCTGTAGGTGGATAAAACTTCCAAGATGGTTGGAAATTAGTTGAAGATGCCCATTGTTCAGGGCTACTGTTAACATCATCATGGTCTGGTGGCCATCAAGGTGAAGGAAAACATTTGAAATGATTGACAATTATCCATTTGAGAAACCAATAGAGAGTTAGAAATCTTTTTTGGATGATGTCAGGCGACTTTAAATGCATTCATCATCTACAAAATTTGTAACAAAATTGTTAAAGCCAATGATAAAAATTTTCACCTTATACATCACTAAATATCCAGGATAAGGTGATTAGGATTAGATTAGCAAGATTACAAGTACAGTTGAAAGTAACACTTTGGGATCTCCAAGTCTCAACACTATTTAAGAAATAATAGGTGAAGGAGCAATAAGATGTTATATTAAATTGAACAGCCTATTCTTGTCAAAACCTTTCTTTTGCTCTCATGTTTTAAGTTACACCATATAGTCTGTGTTTATATATATATATATATATATATATATATATATATATATATATATATATATATATATATATATATATATATATAAGATTCCTCTGACATGGTTGTGGACAAGTAGGTTGGAAAATGGCTAAATGGGAGGCAGCAACAGCCAAAAGCAGCTCTGTGGAAACCTTTCAAATCTCACTATTTTGTAAATGACATGTGAATATGCTCTTTTCAAAAGTGTTGTTATGATCTACATCGGGGTAGGCAACGTCGGTCCTGGAGTGCCACAGTATGTGCAGGTTTTTGTTCCAACCCAGTTCCTTAACGAGAACTCAATTATTGCTGATGAAGCACATATTGCTTAAGTGACATTTTAATGCTTCATTTTAGTGGTCTCGCTTGTTAAGGTTCTCCAACCTTAATTGCTTATTTCAATCTTAAACTGCTGCATTCAGTGTTTTAATTGCTCCTTATTAGCAATAAGATGTAAAAGACAAAGCAGCCAGCAGTTCTCCAGCTAGCTTTTTTCCAATTACATCTGTGTGTGTTCATCATGCACGGTTTGATTTAATAAAACACTTAATAGAAAAATGTGACAGACTGAAAATGATCTGTTTTAGGCTTCAAATCATTTGGATGATATCCTTGGAAAGGAAAAAAATCTAAGATATAAAAGCCTTACATTGCACAGACTAACAAGCCATAAAATTAAATAAGGTCTGAGATTGGCAATGATTGGTTTCTAATTAAGCAATTGGGTTGAATGAAAACCTGTAGCCACTGCGGCTCACCAGGACCGACATTGCCTACCCCTGTTTTACATCTTATTGCTAATAAGGAGCAATTAAAACACTGAATGCAGCAGTTTAAGATTGAAATAAGCAATTAAGGTTGGAGAACCTTAACAAGCGAGACCACTAAAATGAAGCATTACAATGTCACTTAAGCAATATGTGCTTCATCAGCAATAATTGAGTTCTCGTTAAGGAACTGGGTTGGAACAAAAACCTGCACATACTGTGGCACTCCAGGACCGACGTTGCCTACCCCTGATCTACATTACACCCTGCATTTTTACACCCCACAGTATATGATTACTGTGACTCAACTTTAAATATTCATTGAATGGAAGGATAATCAATGTCAATAAACCAATGCGATGGTGGAAAATTTCAAAAGTAAACATTTATCATACCTTGGCATAAACACAGCTGTCTGACAGCCTCATGTAAGGACAATATTTATCACATAAAGGACACATTATAATTTCTGTTGCTTGGCAGACTTCTTTACTGGAAGACAAAAGTGGATATTTATTAATTATACTGTGTAATAATAATAATTAAGTAGTAATTGAAAAGATCTTCCCAAACTCACTGGCACACATTTCCTGACCAAAATTATGCTGTTGCTTCAATTTATGGTCACTTACAATGGCTCAGCACCTACAGCACAAGTTAATTCCTGGTAAGTTTTGGTGTGTCTGGCTTACCTGACACATATTTATGTTTCACTACTTTGTAAACAGAATCAAGAATCCAGGTTGTGAATTGGAACTGAAATCCACATTCATACATGGATATCAATTTCAGTATGATTCTGGGACTTGTGTGAGTGGGGGTGCTTAACTCAGATTTTTGAAGTTCAATAATTTTTACCACCTTATTCTCTCTGCCATATAGCTGTTTAGCACAATCCTACATGTTGTGTCCATAAGGTAACATTTTGTAGGTTATATGAGGTGTACTCCAAGACAGAGGTGAGGTTCTGCAAGGTCCAGACTAGGTAAACTGTGCTTGAGGAGGAGCAATGTATGCAATACCTTCAGGGGAGGTTGATTCTATAACAGGAGAGTGGGATGGTGAGAGCTACTGAAGACACTCAAAAGCAGATGTAAATTAATAGAAGAACCACGGTAAACAGTGGAAGAAACAATTTCCCTTATATTGTATTGTATGTGGACCATCACTATATACTTTGAAAGACAGGCTACCTGGGAATTCTCTGCCCTCTTAAAGAAGTGTTGGGGCTACAGGAATATTTGGGGTAGATGAGGGATTTAAGGAAGGTGGCCTTAGGACTACTACATAGTGTTCCTGCCATTTAAATTGTTGGAGAAAATAACCTTGAAAAGTTGCAGGAGTTTAACATTTTTCTGTGGTAAAGAAACAAATGAGCTGTGAGCCAGAAGGATAGCCATTAGCAACAGCAAGGCTTGCAGAAAGAAGACAAGCCAGACATTAGAAGAGAAAGGTCAGAGAGATGTAACACTGGAGTTCTTGGAGAGCGTACCTAGGTGGGAAGTGAAATGGCCACCCACCATATTCACAGGATGATTTATTTAATTCATAAAAGACCTGTTACATTAGGGTTTACTATTCTTCCTTATTTACTTTATACTTTTTTGTTAATCCTTGCTCTTATTCGTAATCCTTGTGTTCTGTTTTAAAATAAACACAACTTTTTTTTATAACTTTAGCTTTTTTTAATTTACAGTGGGTTCGGGGAAGCACCCTTTGCTGACAAAATAAGGCTCCATCTTCAGGCTCAAGAAAAAATATTCCCTGATTTGTCTTGCCCACTAAAGATATTGTTCACTCCTTTACTTTTAAAAATTCTTTGACAAGTCATTCTCTAGCCACAATTATATGTAGCAAGCTGTAATCAGAACTTGTATAATTAAATATGCTGTAATTCTTAAATACTTAATTAGCTCAAAGACCACAGAAATAATTAAGCATTTCCTTTAAAGCATGTTCTTCATATTTTCCAGTTTCCCATGCACTACCTGTACTGGATAAACATTCATTTTCAGTTTAATATACCATTCACTAAAGACACAATGGAATACTTACTCAAGAGACAATGTGTTGTGTTTCCAATTTATTTTTTTTCAGTTTGGAGTTACCTGTCCCCTATTGTATTCCTTTTGTAGGTGTGGTATTGTAATTCCTTTAGGCTCTAAATGAGGATATTTCTATAGCAATTACTATGAAACATTTCTAAAACGATTTAGAAAAGGTTAACTCAAATTAGTTTTATATTAAATTTATTTTACCTGACTTGGCAATAGTCCAGGGTGAAGACTCCATAAAGAAACACTAGCAGTCCTACAAATGCTGCAGGGAAAAGCATTCCAGTGTACCAACCCAGCCATGCAAAGTAGAGACCAATCTTCTCACCAAAGTACCTCCTGTAAAAACAGATTCATTTGATTGCAATTTGTATGTAAACAGGTCCTTGTTGCTTTCAAGCAGTAGAGCCCATGTCATAAATTAGTTACTTTTTTCCCTTTTTCCCTTTGGGAAAAAAAAGTTTTTTAATAGATGCAAGAAATGAACAATTACAGCTAATTTTAAAACAATACACATTAAAGAAAACTTTCTAACACTGAAGAAAAGTTGATTAAGTGCTAAAAAGAAATTTCTGACTTGAAAACATATCCTTTAATACAGCATTTGAAGTTTACAAATGATAACAAACTTTCTTTCACTTTCTACATGGAAGCAAACAGGTCTGATAACCCACTGAAGCAGATCCACGTTTCCAGGAAGAAAAATAGAGTAAACAATGGAGAACTTACCGAACAAGATCCAGAGGCTGATACTTGTACCACACTCCCCACCAGGCCCAGCACTCATAAAGCAGATGTCTGTGGTTTTCTGCGCCATGAGTCCTTATTGAATTCTTACTTCTATAACTTCCCTTTAAAATAAACAAAAGATGATGTATATCAATCCAAAATTTTGCAGAACTCACTCATTCCAGTATAGCATCTATCTATCTATCTATCTATCTATCTATCTATCTATCTATCTATCTATCTATCTATCTATCTATCTATCTATCTATCTATCTATCTATCTATCTATCTATCTATCTATCTATCTATCTATCTATCTATCTATCTATCTATCTATCTAATGTCATTAAATCATATGTCTTTAAAATAACCATGCTCATTATTTCATTCCTGTTGGTTTCAAAACAAAGCTTATCTAATCATAAGTGTATTCATAAAGATATGGTTATGTGGATACATTTAATTGGGACACAAAGTGGGGTGCAGTCATCTGCTGAAAGTGCTAATGTTGTGTCTGGTCTCCTTTCAGTGGCAACACAAAACTGGTGGACTAACCTTACTCTGGTGCAAAATATAAAAATTTACTCAAGACTTTCTCCATGCACCTCAAATGTCCTGAGTGATGAATTGAAAATGAAAGATGGAATGACCGAGAGAGAAAGAGAGAGGAAGAAATGTGGAGAAGATCACTCAGACTAATTAGATTACATTAAATACTGAGACACACGTAATTTTGCATATACCCAGTTGTGTAAAAAATGGGGAGGCTGATGTCTCCTATTTTCCACTGTGCATCTGACGATATTCCTATATCTTAGCCTTGCCTAATGACTAAGACATGAAGAGTAAAGAACATGGTTGTTGGTTTAATTCCCACCTCTATGAACAAATCTTTTATTCAACATGTTTTCATTCTATAAAAAAAAAAATCATGAACACTTGTCTAAATACTGTGTGCAGCATCATTTTTTACTAATGTTTTCAAAATATTATTGAATAAAAATGTAAGATCTGTCAAAGTTCTGCTTTAAACTACACCACTTAACAACACATTCCATGCATCTACAACCTTCTGTGTAATAAAAAATGTATTAGCATCTATATGAAAATTACTCTTTACCAGCTTCCACTGGTGCCTTACTCTTAGTGTTCTTGAAAAGCACTGATTTTTAAAATAACACCTGACAGCCATCTTACCTAACCATTCTCAAACCCTTCTTCCATATCACCTCTTAATCATAATTTTTATTAAGATTAAGATTTTTCCCTCACAGTTTATACCTAGATGTCCTGTAAACTGTCTAGTATCTCTTCTATGGATATTTTTCACAAAAATTATTCCCTTCTTACAATATGGACAACAAAAGTGCTTGCGGTAATCAAGATGTAGGTTCAAAACATTAAGTGTCAATGTCTTTTTGAAGTGACTTTTGGAAACATTAGGTATCTGGTATTTCACTAACTTTGTTAGTGTCATCGTTCATATAAATTAAAACACTGCAATTAATCACTATGATCAATGATTCCACTTTGGATTTCAACTAATACAGAAAATAATCCTTGTTTTCTATCTATGGCACACAGTTAACCCTGGAGCCATGTTTCCTAGAGGGTGACAATTTGTTTCTCATTGGGTAATTTATTTTATAAAGCTTATAGAAAGTCAAAATAATTGCTTTTGCATACTGCACACTGTTACAACGATTTCTTTAATCCTTCTTCTAGCTAACTGGGCTCTAATAACCAGGGTTGGCCCAATCAAAATTTTAAAATGAAACAAATCTTCCTGGGTGGCACAGTGGTAGTGCTGCTGCCTCGCAGTTAGGAGACCCAGGTTCACTTCCTTGGTCCTCCTTGCATGGAGTTTGCATGTTCTCCCTGTGTCTGCGTGGGTTTCCTCCGGGTACTCCGGTTTTCTCCCACAGTCCAAAGACATGCAGGTTATATGCATTGGCGATTCTAAATTGTCCCTAGAGTGTGCTTTGTGTGTGTGTGTGTCCTGCGGTGGGTTGGCGCCCTGCCCAGGATTTGTTCCTGCCTTGCGCCCTGTGTTGGCTGGGATTGGCTCCAGCAGACCCCCATTGACCCTGTGTTAGGGTATAGCGAGTTGGACAATGACTGACTGACAAATCTTCCTGTCTTAAGGATATTCCCTGGTGTATAGTGATTTTAGATATATGCAGTATATATATATATAGTATGATGGGCGGCACGATGGCGCAGTGAGTAACGCTGCTGCCTCGCAGTTAGGAGACCCGGGTTCACTTACCGGGTCCTCCCTGCGTGGAGTTTGCATGTTCTCCCCATGTCTGTATGGGTTTCCTCTGAGTGCTCCGGTTTCCTCCCACAGTCCAAAGACGTGCGGGTTAGGTGTATTGCCATTTCTAAATTGTCCCCAGTGTGTGCATGGTGTGTGGGTGTGTGTGTGTGTGTGTGCGCGCCTTGCGGTGGGCTGGCGCCCTGCCGATTGGATCCAGCAGACCCCCGTGACCCTGTAGTTAGGATATAGCGGGTTGGATAATGGATGGATGGATACAGTATGATCACTAGCATGTTAAAGTACCATAGGTAAATGTTATCTAGTCATGGTGAAGTACTGTATTTGCTTTTAGTATCTTGCGACTTTGTAGGACTTTGCTCTCTTTAATCTTCTTATCCTTTTGCATTTATTGTCTAGTGCAAGAAGTGAAATTTTTAGAAAATACACTAATTTAGAGTATCTGGAATTTCCTTTTCAGTACAAAGTATTGAACTATTGCTTTTCTTAATAAAATTGATTTCTTCTGTAACTGTTCTCTTACTGGTTAAGTACCTTTTACATCCACCTTTTCTATTATTTCCAACATTTGTCTCTATCTTTCTGGTAGCATTCTAATTTCCCTTACAATTGTTGCTCTCATGCTCTCTCATACGCCCTACAGTTAGCGTTGATGTTATTTAAATGGTGCTTTTGCATCAACCCCCACAGGTTTACTCTATGAAAAAACAAAGAAATGTTCACTTTTGCATACATTAATTAGGAAACAGTATAATACTCACTTCATGAAGTGGGAAGGCTGCCTCATAGGAATTATTGCCCAATAAGCGGTTTAAACCTTCAATGTAAAAAAAAGAGAAACTTGATAAGGTTACATTACAAATACTAGACCTTCAACAATAAGAGCACTCACAAGCTTATTTTTATTTATTTTTTATGAAATGATTTGACTTATCACCTGCTCATACTCTATGTACAGAACACATGCAGAATGTACTGAATTATCGTCATTCATCATCACCATCATTATTCCTGATTGGTTAATCTAAGGCTTCATCTGATTCATCACCATGCTCCACTTAAATGCCTGTAAAACTGCTGTCACTGCTCTGACCTATGGCTAATTTTTTTGCTCACAAGACCAATGAGGTTCTTCAACTCCCCGACTTGGGGCAACTCATCACAAAACAAGGCATCCACTAATCATTCACAGCAGACCTTCAATACCAACTTGGATTATCCAGGTTATCCAGGTTTTCTGTCTTTCAGGTCCAGTTCACTACTAATTGGTGATCTGCTGAAAGCTCACCACATTGCTTTATCTAATTATCCAGAACATATGGAATCAGATCAGATGGCACAGTTATGATACATAGTGAATCACTCACCCTGGGTCCAAGGTACTCTGATACTAGATACTACATCGCGGTCGCGGTATAAGCGCTTGCCTTCGATGGGTGATGCAAGGAACAGGATTACTTGGCCACTAACCTGGCCACAACCCTGCCTGAATACGGTGTCTGTGTTTAGGAGAATGGTAGATCCCTCTACAATAAATAACTGTGCTGTTCCTGTTTCAAGCTGAATAAAGTTGGTTTTGCTAAAGTACTGAGACTCAGCCTCATGGTTTGGGGTGCAAGACAAGGACTCACACATCACAAGTTGTGTACAGCTTTAGCTGGTATTTTTCAACTGCTTAAATAAGGTCTACCTCCTTCCTCAAAACAGAAGGTGTTCCATGTTCAGTTTCTGTTGTAAAGGTCTGGTAGGTCTGGATCCATCTCACTGTCTCCTGACAACTGGCAGGCACTGCAGTAAACCCTTATCCTTCACCTTGTGGGGGTGAACCCACAAGTTGTATCCATGTTGCTTTTCCAGCCTGAATCTGACTGAGTTATATAGATCATCTGGCTGCAAAGTGCTTGCTGGAAAATTACACTCCCAGCCCTGGTTGCTGGTGTCCCTACTAGGAATGAGTTTGCCTTTGCTTTATTTGATCTTGGGGGGCATCAACAAATTGTTCTTTTTCTGGTAGACCTTATTAGAATATTGTGCAAGGTGTAACACTATCTATAGCACAAAACTCCACAAGTATACTTCTGAGGATGATTGAGGCACAAAAGCCCCTCCATTATGCCAAGGTCACAATCCTAGGAGAGACACAGAGAACAGAGAAGTGAATAATCAAATTATCTGCCTTCACCAAAGCATGTTCTTTTAAAGCCTCCAACTTTTTACTTAACATAATTGGTTTCTCCGAGTTAAACTCCCTTTACTTGCGCACTTTGCCCATTTTACATAAAACTGCCTATTACCTTATTAAGGTAATAATACTTAGGTATTTTGGTTTGCAGTGAACATTGAAATATATCAGCATTTGTTTATCATGAACAGAACTACTGAAATGGTTAAGTAAATGAAGACAAAGATTTACTAGGAGAATGGTTGATGTAATACACAAAATGTTCTAATAGAAACTGAACAGAAATGTACTAATAGAGATTACCAGATGTCCTGTAAAGAACACAACTGGACAGTTGTCACATATACAGTATAAAGATTTCAAGGGTAATAGATGGAACCCAAGTGATATGAGAAGAGTGTAGTAGAATAGACTTTTACTTTGATAAATTATTTAGGTGTAAGCCAACAAACAAATCAGAGTATATGTCAGGATTAATTCAGTACTGATGGCTAAATTCAGTTGTTTATAAAATGGATGCCTGCCCTTATTTTTTTTGACCATTTTGTAACAGACTACTTTAATGAATGCTCGCTCTTCATTTGCTGAAGAGTAAATAAAAGATGCAATGGGTAGGTTTCCTCCTGCCTGGTTTTTGACTCAAAGAAGTCCTAGTTTGAGGACAAGATTTCTTTCTTTCTTTATTTCCAACTTACTTTTTCCACAATTGGGTCACCTCAGAACTATCCTGACTGTAGTTCTATGAGTTGCATAACAAATATGCTGATTTTGGCAGCCTTGCTGAAGATATAGAAGTCTTCTGACTCAAAGTGAGCTGTGTCATAACATCAAGTGTATAGAGACTATTATCTTTTGAAGAAAAGTAAATGATTTGCATATCATATTATACAATACAAATGTGCAGTAAAAAGAAGATTGCTTTTTCCATGGTGAACTTAAAGAACACAAGTGGTTTGGCTTCACTGTTTATTTTATGTAAAATGTAAGCATTATGTACTATGGAGACCTTGTTGATAAAGGGGATAAAGTTTTGATCAGCATATAGAGTTGTACAGTGGATCAACCATTCAGATTCTAAAGAACACTCAACCAAGGAATACACATTCAAGTGGTTAAAATGGAATTTTAAAGCAAACCTCCATTCCATAACTCAGCCATCTTAAGCTCAAGGCTGTGGTAGCTCTTGGCTTGCATATCTCAAAGTCCAAGACAAGTAGTACAAACTGGCTGCAAATCTGACTCACACAACTTAGTCATGAAGGACTTTGCTAACTTCTCCTATAAGTGATTCTTAGATGGTCAATGTTAACTGGATGTGATGTACAGCACTGGTTTGGCTTCCCCTGCCTTCTGGAAAATGTTGTGTCATTAGAAGTTGTTATCTGATTCTAAGACTCAACTCTGTCAGCCCTGTATTATGACAATTCTGTGAAACCACAAAGAGGGCTGGACCCTCTTTGTATGAGATGTGAAGAACTTGGATATGCTGCATATTCACTACCAACACCAGCTGCTCCACATGAAGTGTTCTATACAGAAAGCAGAAATAACATTTATAGTTATCTCAAAATAAATCTCAGATGCCTTAGAATGCAATTCACTTTTTAACATATCTGAAATTCATTTCCATGTTTCTCAAAATATGTTCTTTTACCTTTAAGGTATCTGCAATGCATTTGGAGACATTTCAAATTAATTTCAAGATATCTCAAATACATTTTCAGACATCTCAAAATAACTGCCTGTGCATTTCAAGATGTCAGAAATACATTTTGAGATATCTCAAGTGGACCTTGTATGCATTTTAATTTATCTTTTAATCACTTCCTGCAAAAGTTATTTTCTTTCAATGGGACTTTACAGTATTTCTGTTATAAGATATTTTGAAATGCATTTAAGGTATCTTAGTATGGACAGGATGCAATTTTGATACATCTGCATTTCTCCCACTACTGCTACTTGCTGCTAACCAGAATGGAGCTCAAGAAATAGAAGGCATGGCTCTCAAGGAGTCTCTTTGTAAAACTCTCTTACTATACAAGTCAGTGAAATTACATCTAACAGCATGCCTCCATGAAGCTCTATTTTTTAAATGCACACAAGCAAATGAAATCAGGCAAATTGATATATATATTTTATAAAGCCTGTGGTTTTGCCTGATTTACAATTAAAAATATAAATCAATATATTAGATAAAAGAAACTCTAAAAGAGTACATTTGTAACATGTTGAGTTGAGTTCTTTAGCTGGACCTTCGATTGATATGGGCGAATAAACCCTTTACTTGCAAATACTACCTGATGTAGCCATAGCTAAAAAAACTTTTCTATACAGCAAATGTTATCACAATAGATTATGAAAATGTCAAAAAAGAAAGGAAGAAGAGTAGAGGAGAGCTGAAGTTAAAGATATGTCATGTTGCAATGTCATCATCAACATTTTTATACTAGGCTCTGGATGTGAAAACATACAGTAACTATTAGCAATCCCAACAAGTTTGGTGGGTGGAACAGTCTTCTTGTTTGTAAAACTGGCAGTTTTAATTTTCTCCAAGACTAGGGGGGTCTGCCCCCTGCTCACTTTGCTCGCCCACCCCCGGGTTTGGTTAACCGGATACACAAGTTAAAGAGATTGTTATTTTCACTTCATTCATTTTCATTCATTTTTTATTTCTTGATATTTGCCAGTAATAAAGCTGTAGTGAATGATTTATTCCCCCTCTTTCTCCGAGGCGCGCTACGCGCCAGTGACTTCGCATCTCTGCTTCTCGTGTTGTGAAGAGGGGGGGCTGAACACACCCCAAAGGAGACGCGGTCGCTCCTCTGAAACCCCCTCTTAAACGGTGATACAATGGGAAACAAATACATTTTTTTACCTTCTCTATGCTCGATCGGCTGGCTTGCTGCTGCTTGTGCCGTGCTGCGTGATCTGCATGTTGCGCAGTGCATTGAACATTTAAAAGCCTGTACAGCAGCTGTCCTTTCGTCTCACTTCCTTGTCTCGCGGGACATTAAACTGTCTCCAAAAAAATCATGTCTCGACACAAGATAACTTTATTATAATAGAGAGATTTGAGATGTGCTTGCTACCATACTTAAACCATTGCCTTCCTGCCGCTGTTCAAGCTATTATCCTGCCATAACAACAAATAAATGTGTTTTGGAAACAAAAACTACTTCTGTCCTTTCCTATGGAGACAGCCCAAGATGAACAAAGTTAATGCTATTTGATCAATTTTTTCAATTAAGATGTAAAGTTAGTTCCAGAGATTAACTATCTACACTAATTACTGTTGTAGAAGACAGCAGAGTTACAATCACTCTAAAACACACTTCATTAGAGAAATTGACAACATTGATTTAAGAAGCTTAAGTAAATAAGTAATTAAGTTAAAGAGGAAAACACTTGGGGGTCATCATATACATGATGAAGAAATTTACTGTATAGAAATAGTTTAAAGAGATTCTTCAATTGGGCATTTTAATACTGAATGAGCTAATGAGGAGTTAGGAGATAGAACCTGAAGAGTGAGAAAACTGATGAGTGGACTATAAAAACAGTATTTCTTTAGTAGTGTATTATGAGGAAAGTCTGAGTTCACAGTAGATCTTACTGACAGAAGTGGCGAGATGTTTGAATTCTGCATAATTATCTCATACTTCTTAAACAGTTTTTTGATTGTAAACTATGTAAACATGTGGAGCACATCCCTTTTAGGTGTTGGAGAGATGCCAAGCATCAGAGGAGCTACACTATTTAAACATAATTTAAATATTGAAATTCATTGGGCTCAACTAGGTATTGAGGAAACGAAAACCCTGTATGTACTGACCCAATACTCTTCTCAGCCTAACCCTCTGACTCAAACAAAATTCCTGCAAATATTCTGCTTTTGATGGATGAAATTGCATCTAGAATTGGATTTGCTGAATTGCCTTGGAACGTGATTCACTCAGCAGTTGGTTCTTTACTATGAACTATATAAAAATCTGAAAAAAATCATGGTAGAAATATGAACAGTAGCTATGAACTAAAAGATATGTACAGATGTATACACATATATTACTGTGAGGGGATACCTGGCCAGATGCGAGTCAGATGGTATGATCATTTTTGGTGATTATTATGTTGTAATAAAATACATAGTCTATAAATTTTGGAAAACCAGATAGAAGTTCACCCATTATATTCAAGTACTGGCTAACAATCTATTAAATAGGAGGTACTGTAACAGTTATACAGGAAGGGCAGTTGGGAATATAGAATCCTTAGTATAAAATATCCCCATTCCAACAGATCGCAGCATTGAAGTCCTTTGCCTTAAAAAGGATTCTCAGTCATCCATTGCAGTGAGCGGGTGACCTGAGGGTTGACTGGCACTTTAATAAGCAGAAAGGGTAAAAGACTGTAGCTATGAGACAGCATGATATCCTTTGTGGCTCCTTTTTTGTTTCACTATTTTAAAAGCCATCACAATCATCCATATAGAATGTATTTACTTGTGGCTTAGCTCTCTCTCTATGCAGATTCAACAGTGTTGTGATCTAAAATATTTATACATATTTTTCTGCAAAACAATCTAATTCATGTTCCACCATCTATTTTAAAAGAAGGAGAAAATATTCAGTCAACTAGTAGCATATTTTTTGAAAGCCTTGTCCTGAATTGAATGAAAGATCACTGATCCTGTCATAATGTAGCTGGCACCTGAGTTAGGTTGATGATCTAGCACTATCACCTTCTTATTCATACTTTAAGCACATGCTCATCCTTCATGCCATTTGAACCTATGGCATTGTCTTCTGCTGCATGAGTGTTGTTAGCTTCCTTAAATTTGCAAACAGCAGCAGAATGTCATTTTTTACACACCTGCTACTCCTCTGCTCTTTTGTTTTAGGGAAATAATGTTTAATTCTCTCTTCTAGCCTTGGACATTCTCTAACGAGGAATTACTGTACTTGAATTGTGCCCTTTCAAACAGTTCAGCAGCTTCTGTCATTCCAATCTGCTTCAGACAGGAAAAGGTGAGATCCTTTCATAGAAACCTAAAATCTGTGTTATATAAATATAGGGTATCTTATCCCACATACTGTATTATCTTTTCTCACTTTTGTGTGGGGTTAAATGTGCTTGATCAACCTTCTCCATACAGCTTCATCCTTAGTTCATCCTCAGATTGGAAATCCTTATAAAATAAAAGGGAATTTCCCCAAGCCACTAGTGCGAAACAGCAACACTTCATCATGGTGTCTCAACATCCTGCAAAGGCTCTTTGGACATAACATTTTTGCATGAACCTTTATGGCAATAAGGCTGACATAGTAGGGCTTGGGCGGCTGCTGCCTCGCAGTTAGGAGACCTGGGTTCGCTTCCCGGGTCCTCCCTGCGTGGAGTTTGCATATTCTCCCCGTGTCTGTGTGGGTTTCCTCCGGGCGCTCCGGTTTCCTCCCACAATCCAAAGACATGCAGGTCAGGTGGATTGGCGATTCTAAATTGGCCCTAGTGTGTGCTTGGTGTGTGGGTGTGTTTGTGTGTGTCCTGCGGTGGGTTGGCGCCCTGCCTGGGATTGGTTCTTTGCCTTGCGCCCTGTGTTGGCTGGGATTGGCTCCAGCAGACCCCCGTGACCCTGTGTTCGGATTCAGCGGGTTGGAAAATGGATGGATGGATGGATAGTAGGGCTTCAATGGTACATTGACTGGCAAGGAAGAGGAGGAAGGAGAGGTGGTAGGCATATTGAGGAAGCATAAGGATGGGACATAGGAAGGAATATATGTGCTGTAGTTTGCTAGTACGGTACACTGTGTTTAAGGTGGCCCAAAAATGCATACTCTTTTTTATTTTGGCTCCTTTACTTTTGTTTTTGCTCTGGTTTTACTCTCTCATTTTTCTTATTTTTGATTATCTTTCCAAATTTATGGTTGTTTATACTGTTGTCTTTCAGGGTATGGGGTCAACTCCAGTGAACAGTGCATTTTGTCATTACTTACTGTATATGAGTTTTGACAAATGTGGTGAAGAAAGCTGGGCTTTCACTCTCTGTGGATGGTTTAGCGACAAAGACAACACACTTTCATATAAACTTAAGTCAGAAAAATGTGTGTCCTCCAGAGATTAATTCAATCAAAAAGGACAGTATTGGAGTCAAGTTCTATTTCTTTGCTGAAAGATTCTAAATAAGTGTTTAAATATATTGTGGCAGACGGCTGGGGGCCATGCCCAGCCGGGACGCCTGGAAGCACTGGGAGAGGGACTATACCTTCTCTGGGCCACGAGAGGACAGCCACCCTGGCTTGTATCAGGGCCACAAGAACAGACCATAGAAGTTCAAACCTACTGGGGCTTATGGTCACCCCAGGGGGGCCCCTGCAGGATTGTGGAGCCCTGGACGTCAGCACTTCTGCCACACCAGGAAGTGCCGCCATAAGATTGTCAAGGAGCACCTGGAACACAACCGGGTGATTATAAAAGAGGCCACCTTTCTCCAGTCAAAAGACGGAGTCGGGAGGAGGAAGACGAAGCTTGGGAGAAGTGGTATCAAGGCGACGGGAATACGGAGAGTGAAGGAAAGAAGGGACTGAGTGTGGGCTGAGTAAAGCACTGTGTCGTGTGGTGTTAAAGGACATATTGTAAATAAACGTGTGTATTTTGGACATTCAGCGTCTGTCTGTCTGTGTCCGGGGGCTGACTTGCCACAATATGCTGTAGGAAAACATTTGGAATGTAAATATAAAGATGACAAATGCATCAAAAATCTTGTTTCGGTGCAAAATTAAAGAAAACCTTTGCACATTTATCACTATGACTGATAAAGTCACAGAAGCCAAAAACAGAGAGTTCTAAATAAAATAGTATAATTCTCCTGGGTATTTACTGATGATTCCCAAATGTAAAAACATACATTTTAATGACATATGAAAATTTCCACTGTTAGTCTGCAATCAGGACTCACCAATTTTATTCTTTCCTTCTTCATATTTCACTCTCTGTAGAATATGATGAACGATCCGACTTCTGGTGGCATTGTTGAAGAATGTATCCTTGTTATGTATGATGAAGCTTCAAGAACATAAAAAATGTCAAACCAGATTAGAGTTGAACATACTGAAGATGTATAAGAACATATTTTTGCAACTTTACTGTAAGTGCATATCTAGTATATTACATTACAATGGTTTCTGGTGAGTAAAGAAGATGAACAATTGTCCTATAAACAGAAAAACTGTGTATACCTACTGTGTGTACACATATTTACCCATTAATATCTGTTTACATTTTAGTGAAATCAAACAGTCACTGGAATATATACTGCATTATTAATTTTTAATTTTTGATATTTATTTTACTCAAAAACCGTTCCTCCCTACCCAAAAAAATGATATTTGAATGCAGATGACAAATACTTTTTTCATTTTTAGGTTTGCAGATGGTCTGTTTTACACCCTTTTTTAATGAGTTCTACTTAAACTTACTTCATGTTAGTCCCAATATTTAAGTACACATTTTATTGTAAAATGTTTAAGCATTTATTTTCAGAAATATCCACAAATGAAACATAGTATTATACACCTTTGATTGATATTCATCTTTTCACTTTAGATCAGAACTACTTGAATAGACACCAAACTACCTTTAGTGTCTCAATGTGTAATATATCAGTCTGCTTTGATTGAAGAATAAAATTTGTCAACAGAAAGCACCATGAAGAATGTGTTTTTAGGTGCTCCTTGTTCCCTCCTGATGTGAAATGTCCTCCTATTGTACTTTATAACCATTATTGAGTCTTCATATATACAGTACTAGCAAAATACCCGGGCTTCGCAGCGGAGAAGTAGTGTGTTAAAGAGGTTATGTAAACATATATATACATATATACATATATATACATATCTACATATACACATATCTACATATACATATATATACATATATACATATATATATATATATATACATATACACATCCACATATATATACATATATATATATACACATATCAATATATATTTACACATACATATACACACATACATACACACACATATACATATATACATATACACATACATACATATACATACATATATATATATATATATACACACATACATACATACATACACACATATATATATATATATATACACATACAGACACATATATATACATATACATATTTACATATCTACATATATAAACACATATATATATATATACATATCTACATATATATACACATATATATACATATCTACATATATATATAGACATACATATATACATTCACACACATATCTACATATATATATATATATATATATATATATATATATATATATATATATATATATATATATATATAGCCAAATCCGCGCGCTTCGCAGCGGCGAAGTACTGCTGTTAAATTTTTATTAAGAAGAAAAGAAAACCTTTTTAAATTGAGGGAAAATATACCAAAAACAATTTGTTAAGGATCTGTTTTTTTGTGAAGCTCCCTTTACACAGCCTCTCCGCTGTTTTATAAACGAACGCCATATAAGGCCGTCCTTTCTCCTTGCTTAGCGGTTCTGTATTGTTTTATTGTTCGTTTATTACGATTGTTATAGTTATTGTGTAGCTATTTGAGACTCACTTTTCTGTTCAGGTACCCATTTCCTTTATGTAATCCGCAGATTCTCCACTATTTTTTGTTTGTTTATTACGATTATAGTTATTTATTGATTCCCTTCTTTAGCTGACTGCCTGCTCATATAAGGCGCTCTGCTGTTTTTTTGTGAAGCAGCCTTTACACAGGTCTTCCGCTGTTTTATAAACGAACGCCATATAAGGTCATCCTTTTTCCTTGCTTCGCCAAGGAAGCAGCCTTTTTATTTAATCCACGGGTTCTCCGCTGTTTTATTGTTTGTTTATTACGATTGTTATAGTTCTCTTTGTATACCACGTTGTCAGTTCAGCACTCCGGTTGTAATATGACCAAGCCGTGCAAGCTTACTGTTGAGAATGCAACGTATAGTTGTACAGGAGAAAAGCAATCTTGTCTCAAATCAATGGCAACCTTTTGTAGGTCTATGAACTTAGTTTAAACTTTAGGTGTACACGGTGCTTTGTTTCCGAAGTACCTGCACTCATGAAAATGTCTGTATGCGTCAGTCGCTTCATATTCTTTTCCTACATTATCAATTGTGTAATGTGTTTTTTGAACGGGTTTGATTCATCGAAGTGATCACTCGTGCTGCGTTCAGTCAGTTCACATGAGCCGCTCTCTTGTGTGATGTTGCGATGTCCACGGCTTTATTTAATGTTAGCTAAGACCCGGCACTTAAAAGTTTCTTGCTACAGCAATTTTAACTCCGTTACAAAGTGATCCAAAGTCTCGTTTATACCTCGTGTCTTCTCATTAAACTTGTATGTCACGAATATGGTATTGCAAACGGCAGCGGGAGCGTTTCTATAAAATTAATTTAAACTTACGGTTTACACCATGCTTTGTTTCCGCAGTAGCTGCACTTATGAATATGCTTGTATGCGTCACTCGCTCGCTTCTTATTGTTTCGCTGCCTTCTCAATTGTGTAATGAATGTTTTCTTCAGCGCTCTTTGGGGCTCTTCCTTGTTTTCTACGTACTGCGTCAGTTCACGTGATTACGTGGGAGGCGTGATGACGCAATACGCAACTCCGCCTACCACGGCCATCGAGCTGCAGTCTATTACAGTATATGGACAAAAAAGAGGTTCCAGTTATGACCGTTACGCGTAGAATTTCGAAATGAAACCTGCCTAACTTTTGTAAGTAAGCTGTAAGGAATGAGCCTGCCAAATTTCAGCCTTCCACCTACACGGGAAGTTGGACAATTAGTGATGAGTGAGTCAGTGAGTGAGTGAGTGAGTCAATGAGGGCTTTGCCTTTTATTAGTATAGATCTGAGAAGATGATGGGTCTCCTCACCTGAATTGGACCTCCCTTGCTAGCCTATATATAAGCATGTAATAATAATAATAATTATTTGCATTTATATAGCGCTTTTCTCACTACTCAAAGCGCTCAGCAATTGCAGGTTAAGGGCCTTGCTGAAGGGCCCAACAGAGCAGAATCCCTTTTGGCATTTACGAGATTTGAACCGGCAACCTTCCGATTGCCAGTGCAGATCCCTAACCTCAGAGCCACCACTCCGCCCTAGTTGTTGTCAGGCCACATATATTTTTTTGCAACGCTGTTGATGTAAGAACAGGGCAAAAGTCAGTACATTTCACCCATTTTTTTCACACCTGCTTAATCCAATTCAGTGCCACACAGAGCACAGGCTATCCTGTCAGCATGGGGCACAAGACAGGAATAAAACCTGGACATACTCAGACATACAGTATAGGCCAGTTAAGAAACTCTAACAGTCACTTCTTTAGGATGTGAGAGGAAAAGTTGAATAGCCAAAGTAAAAAAAAAACATGCTGGCTTTGAAAGTATATGCAAACTCTACAAAGACGCTGATCAAAACAGGAATTTGGAGCTGTAAGGTTGTAGTGCCCATAGTTGAGTCTCAGTACCACCAACATCATTAAGTTGTTAAAAAAATGACAGTGCCTAGAATGTGAAAAGTTCCTTTCATTATCATAGTATTATTATGGTTTATTATATGGTGCTTTTTGTTGTGAAAATGTTGGTGGAGCCATACCATTTCTCTACCGTTTCTAGATACATGATTACATTGAGCATATGGTTGAAAAGTGGAGAAAACAATTGCTTAAGAAGACAGAGAAGAGGGTTATCATAAACAAAAAAGTTCAATTATTGAGGGAAGCATATGACATATTTTACATCTGGTTTCAACCAGATTTCAACATCTGGTGGAGGTGAGCCCCACTGGCCCTTAGTGTAGAAATGTCATTTCTTAGCACAGAATAGAAGATTAAGAACTTCATTACCCAGTCACCCTTATAAGACTGTTTTGCTACAAACTCAGAGATTAAGCACCCTGTCATAAATTGAGACACTTAGTGAATACAAGAATATGCTATACATTATTTAGGTGACACAAATCCAAATCAGGACTGTGCTGGGAAACTTTAAACACAAAGATAATATCTGCACTAATTAAATTCAAAGCTATAGATTAACTCATCTCCTTTGAGACATTATGTTCCACAGTAAAAGGCACTTAAACAATTGAACTGCAAGTATAAAACACTTTAACTCAGATTTCACTGTAGAATAGCTCCAAATAAAAGGAAGGGCAAAAGAACAAACAATCAAACAAACAATAGACAAACATCAGGAGTTTTGATAGAGGCTCTTAACTTGGGTCTCAGTAATACAATAGTTAACTAAAATTGGTAATTTTATAAATATCTTAAATAACTTTTGTTACTTGGGTGACACAGCCTACACTCTATTGCACACTGGATTTGGAATGGTCTGTTTAAAGTTATCAGATATGTTGACTTGATTAATTCTTTAAAAAGCCAACTTAAAATTCATCTGTAAGGTATTTAGCTAAGTATGTATATTCCCAATGTGACATATTATTCAAAAAACAATCTAGACTCAGTGGGCAGCACATTGGCATCTCATCTGTCAAGTTTTACTTTTATAATCCAACCTGAATGCTGTTTGTGTCAAGTCTGAATGTTCTCTAGTATGCTTTCCTACTGGTATTACAGTTTTCACCTCTGTACTAATTGCCAATGCTATACCCCTGAGCTACAAGGCCAAGTAAATATGGGCATGTTAGGTTGACTGGCAACTCTAACGTGGTCCAGTGTATGTGTGTGTTTCCTGGGATTGGCTGGTACCATGTGTAAAACCCGTGAAGACCTACCACAAGATGTTCTTCAAACCTTCTACGTTGTAGAATGGTGACAAATATATATCCTGCAGGATGGAGAGTTCTAAATACTACTAAATATTAGTTTGATTTCATCCTTTAGTGGGTCAGTTTCTGTGTTTTAGTAAATGCTGCTCGCATAGACCCCTGTTATGTCTCAGACCAAGCAGGTTCTTCTGAAATTCCAACCAGTTTTAAGTCCGTATTATAGCTTTAATAACAACATTTTGATTGTATTATATTTGATTTGGCACATGCTTAATTGAATGTTCTTTAACTACTGGGTCAAAATGTTTCTTATAAATTAAATGTTATATAGCCAAAAGTTTTGAAAAAAAAAATAGCAGCTAGCTATTTCATCTTTAGATTTCAATGTCACACAACACTTTTATAAGGGTTTCTTAATCCTGGGCTTGCCAGGAAGTAGACTTGCAGGATAAGAACCTTCATTATTTCAAATAACATGTTGTAAGTCATACAGTAATTAAAAAAAGGATTATCCTAGTGTTATTAAGCTGTTGGGCAGAGTGGTGGCTCTGAGGCTAGAGATTTGCACTGGCAATCGGAATGTTGCCGGTTTAAATCCCGTAAATGCCAAAAGTGATTCTACTTCATTGGCCCCTTGAGCAAGGCCCTTAACCTGCAATTGCTCTGTCCTGGGTAAGACATTAAGTTGTAACTTAAGTTGTAACAGAAAATTAGGTAAAAGAATGTCTTGGAAGACAAGTGATTATTGGTAATGGAAGACTCTTTGCTATCCTGAAAAAATGGTTGCATTTCAAACCCATTTTTCTCAGAATTATACATTCTCCATTTCAGACGTGAAAAGGTCATATAAAGTAGTACTTTTACAAAATCAGAGCATCGTTTAAGAAGATTGCCCACTACAGCACAAGGTTACCTTCAAAGAATGACTCATCATTAGTGACCAACATAAATAAATCCAAAAATCTCTAATGCTTCTTGGCACCCCACAGCTATCAATTAAATTTGAAGGTCAGGAAAACGACCCTCTCAGCACTTAGCCGACTTCTTCATAAACTGCACTAGCAAATCTGTGTCACAGAAAATTGTATGCTGAACATGTTTTACATTAGATCGCTGTGATATTGAATTCCTAAACATTTAAATAAAAATATATTTTGTACATTTCAAAACTAATATCATAACAGGCTTAAGGAGTGAACCTGATATGCTGCAGTGATGTCACCATCCCATACAGAACAGGAGCAGTCACAGCTTTCAAGGCTAGATGAACAAATCCTTTCACTCACAAGGAAACATTCCATTCCAAAGGTGGGTTGGATAAATGAGGACAGAAGTTTATTTCCCTGAAGGGGACTGTCCTGGTGGGAATGGCACAGTCCTACTTTGCAATGGAAAGTGAATTTAAGCTTGCATGTGTCTGCATGGGTTTCCTCCAGGCGCTCCGGTTTCCTCCCACAGTCCAAAGACATGCAGGTTAGGTGGATTGGTGATTCTAAATTGGCCCTAGTGTGTGCTTGGTGTGTGGGTGTGTTTGTGTGTGTCCTGCAGTGGGTTGGCACCCTGCCCAGGATTGGTTCTCTGCCTTGTGCCCTGTGTTGGCTGGGATTGGCTCCAGCAGACCCCCGTGACCCTGTGTTTGGATTCAGCGGGTTGGAAAATGGATGGATGGATGGAAAACTGCAACAATTTGACTACTGAACCTAGCACAAAAATGGAATATTGGGATCTAACCTTGCAATGAAGAAGGGTAACAATATATTGATTAGTTTCAACAAGTTAAGATTCAGCGGGTTGGAAAATAGATGGATGGATGAAGTTAAGATGCTGCTTTTGTGTTTGCATTGATTGTTGGTTTCAACCGACAAAAAGTAGTGGATGGAGTTCACTATACGCTACATCTCTAAAAATAAAACGACCACATTCCTGCCCGGGCATAATATCATCTGGCATCCACAAGAGAGCTAAAATGCCTGATGAACAAAGGCAACAAGATGCACAAAAGAAGGGGACATAAGAGCTAGCATATCCGGTGAACAGACGTTCCAAAATGTACAATGTGATTGAAACAGATGGACTTTCCATTGTACCATTGTGTCCATTTTACCAAACATTCATTTCTCTATGCTAGTATATAAAAATACTGTATATTAACCCTCTACATTAAACTGGATAAAGCAGGTTTGAAATTTAATGTATGGTTGGATATACAGTATATATGTTGTCACAAAACAAGTCTGAGACAGAAAAAGGTTTGGGGCAGCCACCCATATAATCTCAAAATCCTCGGCTGCAAAGTTGTTGAAAGCCAATGAATAGCACTGATGTGCATACAATTGAGTCCAGGATAAGACTGAGGAATTAGGAAAGAGGGCAGGGTTTTAAAGGGGAAGACAGGAAGTGAGGTCATAAGGATCAGGGATGTGTTCGTTCTCCATTGGACTGAGCCCGGACATGATGTCAGAGGGGCCGGAGCCAGTCAGGTCTCCTTCCATTGGCTCGGTCCCGGAAATGATGTCACGAGAGCCAGGTGGAATCCCCCGGGAACGGTCTGCAGGCAAGAGAGAAAAAGAGTCAGTGCACTCTGCCACCTCCTGGCATGTATCAGAACTGCCGTCCCTCAAGCCCTTTAGCTGCCTCCCATGCGCACGTGTGTGACAATGTATCTTAAAAAAATGCCAGGCTTGTACCTCGCCTGTAGATAACAGTGATAGTGGCTATCCAGACTATAGAATATCATCTTTCATTTAGCTTTTAAGATTGATTGTGTGTCCACTCCACAATATGGCCTTAAAAGTGATGGCCAGCACATTCAGGTCAGGGAAGTCATGATGGGCTGTAAAGTCATGATGGGCTGATCATATTTACAACTAGATCCTACAGTAACATCTTGGGGTTCAGAATGTGAGTTTCTTTGGATGCACAGAGCCATCCTGCACACACTTCAGGTCATCTCCATTAGGCTTCAAATATCAGACCTAAGCTGTTCATAAGAGTTATTTATGCCTCTACACTTTTTAGCACCATGTCCATGTTTAACAACTCTAGAATATGCTAACACACTTTGCACGCTAAATACATGTACAGATGCTCAGACTTGGAGATTATTTTTCTCACAGCTGCCTTAGATTTGCTGATTGAAACCAAGATACAAGTTATGTGTTCAGTGGGCTTCTGTCTTAGGCACTCACAATAATTCAGAAAATCAGAGACAATGCCATGTATGATTCCTTAATTTCTGAAACTAAAAGAGTTGTGTGGTGTAGCAGGTCCACAGCTCAAGTCAAAAAGGACACTTTTTAAATAAATAATCGCCGCCTTTGCGGCTAAGAGAGGGGGTGTGGTTCCCAGATGATGCGTAATGCGGACTATCCTCACTTAAGTGCACAGGTGAGGAGTCGTCCGCATCCGTAATTGGTGCCAGGAGCTGCTAATTGCCACATCTGATCCACATCCCCATAATAAATAGAAGCGCGAGGTGGCTAGGACGGGGAAGAGAACAGAAGAGAGAAGAGGAAAGAGAGAGAACAGGAGGTTAAGGGAGAGGAAGGCTGGAGAAGTGGTGAGCTGGTGTGAGCGAGCGAGTGACAGCAGGCTCGCTTGAGCAAAGGCAGGCAGCTGGTAGGAGAGCCCCGGAGGAGTGTGGCCAACTCTCGGAGGGGGCAAATTGAAGTGGTCGCTCCAGCTGACTGGCCGTCTAAAGGAGCAACAGTCGTGGAGGCTTTGGGCATGTTGAGCCCCAGCGTGAGTACCCTGGCCACTGGGGAAGAAACCCAAGTCTCAGTCCGGCTGGAGCCTGATGTAGCTAGAGATCGGAGGGCTACCGGACCAGTGTTGAAGGAGCTGCATATGCTGGCAGGGTGACTCCCCTGTTGTGGGGCCCGGAAGGGAGAAGCAGGGGAGTTGTCGGGTTAAAGAAGGATGCACCGTGCTTTGTGTTGTTAAAGAGACTGTTTCCAACTGTTATTTTAACCTTGGGTTTTAAAGGATTTTTTCTATTGTGTTTTTAACCTCGATGATTTCACTTTGTTTTTATTGGATTATTTATTTGAAGATTTAGTGTTATTTATTTGAACACTGTTTTGTTTGTTGATTTTAATTAATAGCACCTTGCACTTTTTGCACCATCCCCTTGCTTTGTTGTGCCTGACTGCCTAGCTCATCGGTGACATTACCGACGGTGTCGGGTTCAAGAGCTCCCAGAAGTCAGATGGAAGCATGGAGCGAACTGCATCGTCACAAGCTGTCCCAGAGAGGAATGTACAAAGACTACTAGAGAATGTTCTACAAAATGTTACTACTGGCATTAAGTGAAGCTGACACTTCATGAGTGGACATTGTCCTGACTTGTGCCACAGAGTGATACTATTGGCAGTAATACAGCATCAATAAAAAGATAAGGTTCATGAATTTCAAAGATCAATCAACCTAATGTAAAATGAGATAAGAGTTCTGTGGAGCAGATTAACAGAACTCCATGAACTAAATGTAAGTTAACTTTTATTGAACCTGAAATACAAGCGCAAAAAGACAATAAAACATTAAAGACTAACTTCATTGTAGCAGTCAAAAATGAGAAGGAAAAATTAGGTAATTTATACTTATTCAAAATTTCTCTTATGTGTGAAAGCATTAATTAGTTTAATACAGAGTGTTTTATGAGATTGAGCCAAAAAAGCAGTTTTTTATAAGAAGTAGTCTCAGTTCAATTCAAACGTCTTATTCTTCTTACAGTCTCCAACTCCATTCATATTACTGTTTCCACCTTCACAACATGAGCTCACACTGTCATGCTAAAATGTGTAAGTCAAAATAAGTTTATGAACGAGATGCGCCTCTCGTTTTGTGTGATAGCTTTCTGTGACAAATGACAAGTGTGTTTCTTTTGGCAAAATATTCAAGACTATGAAATTAGAAGATAAGTACATCAGAACAACCTAGACGAAAACATGCCATTTAGCCCAACAAAGCTTGCCAGTCCTATCCATTTAATTCTTCTATGCTCCCCACCAGCATAACCAGTACAAAAAGTTTTTAATCTGGCAAGTGTTAATTATACTTAGAAAACAAAAGAAATGTAGGCTCACATTTAAAAAATGGATAATTATTATTGTTAAAATGCATGTCTTTTATTTTCTAGGAATTGAATGTATTATACAAAACAGGATGTGGGATTCTTTGTTTCTTATGTATTGTATTCCCATACCAGCATTTCTAATGCAATCAGACTTGGCAAGTTATTCAATATACATTTACAGTAGATTACCTGTTCATTTTGAAAAATGGTTTACTAAATAACCAATTAAAAATTTAGAGGTTTGCTTTACCTGCCCAGTAATACCAGTGCATATAGCTGGCAGAAAGGACTTCAATAACTCAAAGGTTTGAAGTAAACATAGTGATCATGATAAAGAGGTTCTACTGAATAATACACTCAATATGCACTTGTAAACTTTGCCTGTGGGTCCTATTTACATAAACACAAAATTTCCCACATAATTTTAACACATTGCTGATGCTTAGGAGGAAAGATTATGAAGGTTTTTTATCATTGGTTTTTATCATATGCTGGTTCTCCAATTCTTAGGATATGATTTTAACTTTAACTTTAGGCAAATATAAAATTCCAGAATTGAATCACAAAACATAATATTTTAAAACTTAAAAAATGTATTATTATGTGTGACTCAAGTATTTGGATAATATCATAACATGAAGTCCCTGGCAATTCCTCCTTTTACTGGTGTCTCATTATAAATGTCCAGTACAAGATACCAACAGGTTTGAGGTGGCACAATGACAAAAATGCATCAGAATATTCTACTGGTCAAACTAAATCTATTATGATCACAAAAAAATCTTAAATTCAGCAGAATCATTTAACTTCTGTAAACTAGTCCATGTTCCAACACTAAAGTACTACCTACAGGGTAAAATGAAAAAACAGTGTTCCTATCAAGCAGGCCAGCTAAATAAAGGTGCATTCAAAAAATATTACATGGTTAAATTCTTTTAAAATACAAAGATTTAAAATAAATAATAGCCACCACGGGATAGCCTCAAGAACACACATAATCTAAATTATGCACATTTTCATAATGCGTATACTAAAACATCAAAAGAAAATAAATATGGATTATGTGAACACGTGAAAAAAATGTAAGAAATAAAAGTTGCAATCATTTTACATTTACAGTGAATGTCCATATTTTAACATTCATGTGACTGGAGCTCTGCAGGTGAGTTGCAAAAGAAATGAAACAGAGTACCCAAAAGGCTCAAAAAATGCCACATGGATTCCCCTCTGGGAAGTGTCTCACTCATTAATGCAGTCGTTCATTGACCAATTTCAATTATTGCAGTTACTCATGCAGGACTGAATCGAAGCCACAGGGACCCATATTTTTATTCATCTGATTAAACAGTTTAAAAATATTGATTCTATCTCCAACAGAGATACACCAGGCTAACACTGTGGATCATTTTAAAAAAACTCCTAAAAACCCACCTTTTTAACTCAATTTTTTCATAGATACATTTTAGTTGTACTGTTAATGTAATACACTGGCAGAGAATTATCATATTCTTTAGGCATTTGCAGTCATTACCCATCTCTACTTTTCTCTGCTTTGTTTTACCGGAAAATGCCACCACCCCCAGATTGAGGCACGGTGCAGCCACCTGTGATGTTCAAATGAAGGTGGGTAGCCCAGCCGTCCATGAGACCTGCTGCAACAAATCATCTGGAACAAAACCTGGAAACAATAAGGAATAACTTATGGACATTTATGTTACATGGAATGCCCAGTGGAGGCAGGGCAGCCTTTAGGTTTGGGAACCCCTGCAGATTTTGCTTTTTTCTCCAGATTGACTGGAGCTTTTTTTGGCCTTGCAGCCATCTGACCTTACCATCATATTCATCTTCAGAGATTTAGGATACAATGTTACATATTAGACTCTGCTTTTCTGCTAATTATATATCTGATATGTAACCCTACATTGATTTATTTTGTATTACTTATTCATTATTATTCTTGCCTAATCTAACTTGCTTTTTTTTTGTAATTATTTCTTTGACATCTTGTGAAGCACTTTGAGCTATACTCTGAGCATGAAAATGCTATAGAAAAAAAAGTTGTTGATGTTGTTGTATATTTCCTGTGTTCTTGTTCATGCATGTCTTGTGCTATTCTGCTAATGTACAGTATGCTTATTAAGTACTGACCAAACTGATACCCATTCATAAAATACCAAAATATTTTGTAAACTGACCAAGTAATTTATAGATATCCCAGACCTTACAAGAAAAACAATCTTAAGAATAGACATATGATAACACACTGAAAATGAACAGAGAGAAATCCTAATGTGGGACAAACTATAGAAGGAGCAAAGCTTTCAAATAAGCTGGCACACAAAGTGTTCATTGACTTTAGACCTCTCACCTAAAATGTCCATGTCTGGTACTCCTACACATTTGTGACATCACCAGTAGTCATGGGAGTTTCCTTTAAAGGAGCAGAGACACATTGCAGTGTAGAAGAGAAACAAATATGACAAAAGGCCTGTGCTATTGCTCACTGCACCCCAATGCAATGATTATCAGTGACTGAAAGATTCATTGACAAAAATATCATCAGGCTTTACATAATCATCATTTTTAGGTTGGGATTTTTTAAAACAAATTCAAACTGTGATGTAAAATGGCCAAACAGAAATAATAAAACAATGATTTTGCTTTTGGTCTAGTTTGTTACATTGTTTATTTAATTTTTCTCTTGAGTGGCAAAGGTTAATTAATCTGTCCACTAGATGAAGTAACAGTCAGTGAAGAAAACCAGCTCAAAAACCACAATTTAAAATAAACAGATTTGCCAGGTTCAACGTCTAAACAAACAAACACTGAACTTAAAGCTTACTGTAAATGCTGATGACAGTCCACCCTTCTCACAATGAGATCAGTTTAAGATTTAGCAAAATGGATAGCATATCCGATTGTTCACATAAAATCCACCAGTTCCAACTTTTTACAATACTTTGACAATCAGAGAGAATTAAAACTCTTTAATCTTTAAGACTATATCCAGCTATAATCTTGGTCTTTAAGCATTAACAAAGCTGGCCCAGTAAAATGCTTTCATTTAAAAGTTAATCATGCTATTAACACCAGTGGAAACTAAGGGGAAGTTGTTTTAAAATGGAATCCAGGAAGCACTCCTTCATACAAATGGTTGTGGGAAATGGAACCAACTAGCAAGTCATGTAGCTGGAGCTGAAAACTTCACAACATACAGTCTCTAGATGAGAAACTGAAGCAACCTATCCGCTACCTAACCAGATCCACTTGATTGTCTGAATGGTCTCCTTTTGTTTGCTGAATCTTTTTATATTGTGAACCTCTGTTCACTGGATATGATATTGAAAAAGTGCTGTAAGCCTCCTGAAAAGTGATTAAATGAAAAGCAATTGTCCATGTATACCTGTATGACTTTAATATATCATTGAATAAAGCAAAGCAAGTGTGAAAAGAAATTAAAATATTGCTTATTCTACAAAGATATTCTAAAATGGCCTGGACACACTTGATGGTACCCTTACAAAAGATCATAAATAATCAGATTAGAGTGATTTTTCAAACTAGCTGTTTTATTTAATTAGTATCACGCGTCTCCAATCATGCAATCAGTCATTCAGTTTGGTATTATTATGTGTCTCACACTGAACATGGACATGAACATGGAAAGCAAAAGAGAGAGTTGTCTGAGGAAATCAGAAAGAAAATTATAGACGAGCATGTTAAAGGGAAAGGCTATAAGACCATCACTCCTGTAACAACAGTTGCAAATATTATGAAGATGTTTAAGGCCCAGGGGACTGAACCTCACTGGACGCGATCGCAAGAGGAAAATTGAACCCAGAATGGGCAGAAGGATAGTGATAATGATAAGACTAAAAGCCAAGGACAACTTCCAAAGAGATACAAGCTAAACTCTAAGGTCAAGATCGATCAGTGTCTAATCGCACTATTCGTCACTTTTTGAGTGATAGCGGGCTCAATAGAAGAAGACTCAGTAACACTCTGATGTTGAAAGAAAAACATAAAAAGCCCAATAGGTATTTGGTAAAATGCATATTGACAAGCCACAATTTTCTGGGAAAATGTCCATTGGATATATGAGACAAAACTAAAGCTTTTTGGCAAGTCACAACAGCTCTATGTCCACAACTGAAAAAATGAAGCTTCTTAAGAATAGAACACCATACCTACTGTGAAATATGGAAGAGGTTCAGTTCTATTTTGGGGCTGCTTTGCTGTGTCTGGCACAGGGTGTCTCGAGTCTATGCAGGGAACAATGAAATCTCAAGAATATTAAGATATTCTGGAGGAAAATGTATTGTCTAATGTCAGGAAGCTCTGTCTTAGTCATAGGCCATGGATCTTCCAACAGGATAAGGACCCCAAAACGTCTTGCCAAAGCACCCAAGAATGGCTAAGAACACAACATTGGACTATTCTAAGGTGGCCTTCTATGAGCCCTGACTTATATCCTATTGAATATCTATGGAAAGAACTGAAACATGCAGTCTGGAGAAAGTCCCCTTCAAACCTGACACAGCTGGAGCAGTTTGCTGAGGGTGAGTAGACCAAACTACCTATTGACAGGTGCAGAAGTCTCACGGAGAGCTACAGGAATTGTTAGTTTGCAGTGATTGTGTCTAAAGGTTGTGCTACAAAATATTAGGTTAAGGGTCCCATCATTTTGTCCATGCCATTTACATTTGTGTTATTATTTGAAATATTCTGTTGAATCAACACTCTAAAGCAAAGTCTGATTTGTGTTAAAGACAGAATAAACAGGGATGGGCGCCAACCACTTTTGTCAGTTTCAAGTGATTTCAGAGACAATTGTGGGTTCTTCTTTTTTTTGGAAAGGGGTACTAACAAATTTGTTCACATAATAATATCATCTGTGGCTTTACAATGCACACTATAGAGTTCACATAAACAAAAAAGACAAAAAACGCCAGATCAAAAGCTAAAACAGAACAGCCCAAGAAAACATTGGAAATGGTGTTAAACACTGTCAGATCTTCCCACAGAGTTTATATATCAGCTTGTAAGTTTTAAGATGTTTCCATTTTTTGCCCAATACCAAGAAACAGCACTATAGTTTACAAAAAACACAAATTCCAATAGGAAAGGCAGAGTAAATATCAATATAACTGAGCCGACTCCAAGGTCCGATTATATTTATATAAGTATTACAAATATTACTCAGGCATAGGTAATTGTCCTTAATCATACCTTTCCCTTAATTGATACAACAAATCTCTCCAAATATTCAAGGATAAATTAATATGAAAAAATAAAACTTCTATTAATAAATTCATATAATATTATACAGAAAAACTTTCCCAGTTTATTTGAATTATTTTGAAATGCAATATTATATATGTATGGGAATAAGCTGTGTAGCTGTATGTAATTGTGAGCTACAAATGGATATGGAAGTGTATCCAGAGAAAAATGTCTCTGAAAAATGCTATTGGCCAGACTAATTCCAATATGCTGACAAATATATCAAGCACTTTGATCTCAGCGGGAGCCAATATAATCAACTAATATTGACTAGTTCCCTGTTGAACCAAAAGACTGCAGGTTTAATATCTATAATTTAATGCAAAGGGCAAGGGCAAAATTAAAATTGTTAGCTGCAAGACTAAATAGCAATACCTTACATTTTTAAAAAGTAGGTCAGGTAAATGAAGGTGCATTTATTTAGGTGCAGTGTAAAATCACTGCAGGAATAAAGTGGATATAAAGTTTTTCATGAAGAATAAAAAAACACAATAGCATCATGGGCCAACCTCACCTACAATAACTTAATTGTTAATAATAACACATAATACAATATTTACATCCATCCGATCCAGTTCGGAGTTGGTGGGGCTGGGTGCTTTTCCAGCAACACTGGCTGTGAGGCAGGAACTAACCTTGAAAAGCATGTCATGACCGATTCACACATATGCAAGTGCACTGACTAAAACACAGCTTTTTACCTATCTAACTATCAAGAAGGTAATCTTGAAAATGCTTTAAATTCAAGCAAAAAAAAATAATAATGTCTGTACATTTATTACACTTTCGGTTGGGTGTGCATCAAAATTAAAATCCATGACATTCTCTTGTGGATGTTAAATTAAAAGAAGGGTTTCTCTACTGGATTCTCCTGATGCAAATTTATTTTCTTATAAAGGTGACTTTTCATTTTTCCGTGTACACTATTTAATCTTTTAAAGTCTTTCTGACATAACAGATGGCTGGTGCTATTACGTACTGCACATACTATTCAATATTTGAGCTTGCACTATAATTGTAACTGCTTTGCACTGAACTTCAAGAGTGGCTTTGCAGCTCTGGGTGCAACATAAAAAAATAATATTAATTTTAGATTTCAAAGTAGGGCTGGGTATCAGCACTGATGTCCCGATTCGATTCGATTCTGATTCACAATGTCTGGATTCAATATCAATGTTATCATGACAGAATTTCTGTGCACTGATACATTTGAAGTGGTGTTTTTTTTAGAGATTACTTAACCATGCATAAAGAATATTAATATAATATGACACATTTCAGTAACACTTTATTTGATGGGTGTCTACATAGTGACTTCATAACATATGCATAAACATGGAATGACATTTTAGAAGAAATACTTGATTAGTAATGAACAGTTCACATCAGCACTCGCAAGATGTGGAACAAAATATATTGCTCTTCAAAAAAAAAAAAAACATCCCTGCACTCATTCAAAATTAAACATAATTTAACTAACATATGTATCACCACATCAGAGTTCACATATATTATGGGGGGCTCCTTGTTTTAATACAATGCAACAGCATCTACTTTAAAAACATCTGTATCATCTAGCGAATAATATTATCAAATAATGCTCTTTAAATAATACATGTTATTCAATAACCTATCCGTATGTTATAAATTTCCAGGTAAACACCTATCAACTAAACTGTTAGCCAACTGTATTCTCCTATTGGACATTTAAAATAATCTTGAATTAGTTGAAATTAAAGATACAGTGGGAAGACTCATGTCTTTCTATAATTGTACAAGTTACACATATCTTTAGTTGCTCACTTGTAGCAGTCACGTTTATCAGTCTAGAAAATTTGTACTGACAGATCTCAGCCAAAAAGGAAGCATTTTAAAATGAAGATCTAGAGCTGATACTTGTTGATAGCAGCACTGAATGAATGGAAAATAAAAGAAAAAGAACTGGCCATTGTGACTGATAACACTGCTATTGTTGAACTACTTCAAGTTAGCTGCTTTGTGCACACTTTCACTTTTGTATCGCAGGCTGCTCTGAAAATTCCAACAACTGCCCGCTTGCTTTGTAGGGTCTCTTATCTTTACAAATAAAAACTACTTGGATTCTATTATTTTTGGGCACTAGGTGATTTAAATAGAAGCTTGTCTCCAGCATAGATTGTTTAGGGTCTATTCACTTGGATGTTGACTGAGACAATGTTTCTGGGTAACGTTGGGATAAATGAATAATTAAATTCTGAGTTGTACAACATATATATGGCTTTGCTTTTATCCTTGTTCTTTACACTGTTCTTTACCAATGCACCATTCCAATCCATAGTAAGTCCACATATCTGATTTAAGTGCCTGAGGTGCTGCTTTTCTATTAAAGAGGACACAACATTTTATGCAAAGTAGTAAAATATGTATTTACGTAGAAATCCTTAACAGGTGCATTAGAGGGATCTACTGGATTGGATGCCAAAAACGAAGATAAGCCAAAATCTACATATAGTAATTGAGCAGAATATAGATTTACCTGATCGATCTTGAGACTAACAATCAATATTGAATCATTTAAACGAAAAGTAACGATTATTAGGAAAATCTATATTTTTACCCAGGCCAATTTCAAAGTAATGATTGTGATATTCTTTCTTATTGTACGTTCACATATAATACAAAAAGCACTTACAACAGTTGCCATGTCTGCCTGTCCATCTGTCTGGCTGGATGAAACAAGCCGGCTCCCAGTGGACCAATTTTGCTGAAATTTGGCACACGTATTCTTCAAGGAAATTTGCCATTCAAATTTTCATTGGCATATCTCAAATAGAGCACACTTTGCAAATGTTTGAAATTTCATAATCTCCCTATGAAAAGCAGTGGAGAATTTGCAAACTTGTCTATCTTAAAATAGAGAAACAATCTGTGTGACATCAATCACAGACTAGTTCTCTGTTTCAAATTTATCATACTTCAATTTAAATACCTTGTATATCTTCCTAACTTATTTGTCTGACAGCCTCTTCTGAAGGCAAGACAGATTCCTAATACAAGTTATTCAAAAGCTGGCGGAGGCGCACATGTATACTAGCTCAATTCTATTGCTACTTGAGGTAACAACCATAAAAGCAACAAAAAAAAGGCCAAAAGCCACTTATCTAGAAATGAATAAAGTAAGGGGAAAGAAATTATGTCACTCTGTAAACACAGACAAATAAGTACTCATAATTTCCATTAACAACATTACTGCTGCATTACCTATACATTGTAAACTCAATATTTGCCTGATACTGTAATTAATTGGCAAAGTTCCAGTTCTGGAATCTCATTAATAAAACTCTGCATGAATCTGAATGTGAATCCATGCAAAAAGAGATTTGGGATGTGTGTATGCAAGTTTTGTAAATCTGACCCCTGCTGTAACTAATAGTAGGCCATCAATTGATGCCATTTATAGGACTATTGAATTGATATCTACCATCTAAGAAAGCTATTTCATTTTAATTGTGTTTTTAATTATATGACATTGTAAAGTGCTGCCAAAAAGAATATACATAATATACCAATGCATTCAATTACATGGTGCTGTTAATTTAATATAACTCATTATTACAAAAATATTTAACAAACAAGAGGTAATAATTGACTCTATGATGAAGTAACTAAAAAATTTTTAGAAAGCTCCAAGTTTTAAATCAGTTAATTAAGTACCCAACTGCACCAGGATGTAACATCATAGTTTACGTTAGCTTTAACTACCTGTCCTGCTCAATTGTCATACTACACAAAAGTATACACCTACTTGACAACAATATGAACTGTACAAGGAGAATGAGGACATAGCTTATGACTTTGTAGTCGATTATGACACTTTTAGGAGCTTCATGAATGTCATCTGTTCTTCTAACGTGACAGTGATATTCAAGTGGTCAGTATGGCTAACTAAGCTAATTGGAGCCAGAGCCTACCACAGCCCCACTGTGGACAAACTAAAAACTAACCCTAGATGGGACAACACTCCATTGCAAGGCACACTCTCACTTATAATGGGTCAGTTAAGAGCCATCAGTTAATCTAATATGCCAACCTTTTTTTAATCTAAGAGAAAACTGGAATATCTGAAAAAAATTAATATTGACATGGGGAGTTTTCAAACTGTATACAGGCAGCAAACCAGGAGCTGAGAGTCAGCATTATTGTGCTGCCTTCGAATTTCACAATTTTTTAAGGATGTTTTGCAAAAAAAAAAAAAATAAGAAGACTAACTGTATTAAATAATTTTAAAGATGAAACACACACAATCTCACAACTGCAAGAACACTAAGCTTACTTTTTGATTGCCTGACTGCTTTGCTGATCTTAAAAAGATAAAAAATAATCCAACTAGAATGGTGAGCAGAGGGAGAGATAGAGCAGGAAATAAAGGTGCAGTCTCAGAATGAAGCAAGAGTTGAAATCAGGAAATCAGTTCTAACAAACTTCTAACCCAAATCACATTAGACAAAAGTCAAAGTCAAAAGCAGGTCATGTTCTTTTTAAACTGGTGTTCTTTACAAGGCACAAGCAAAGAAAGGGGAGTAGTGGGTGACATATGTGTATATCTGGTAAACTGGACACAATTCTTCTTCCAGTATTCACTTCCATTTTGAAAAAAAAAAAGGTTTTATTGATATGCTAAAAATTAGTACAAAACTTTCAAATGCATTTAAATATAAAACACAAAATGTGCATGCAAAAGGAAACATGAAATGTGATATTATTTCAGTGTGATACTGTCTTAATGGTAATGTCTTTGTGTATAGACTTGTATGTGAACTTTGTGTAATAAGCAAGCATACCCCTTTGAAAGACTCACCCAGATTTCTGGGTGGTTCAATCTGATTGGTGTGTCATAGCAAACAGGAGCTGTGTCTTATGCTGTGTTTGACTGGTAGGAGTGGTGTAAAGGAGCGAACAAATGACAGAGAGAGAGAGAGGAGAGGAGAGGAGAGGAGAGGAGAGGAGAGGAGAGAACAAAGCTATACTTTTATTGGTTCAAGTGAGGTGAACACCTGCAGTTAAATCTCTTTTAGGAGCAGTGGGTTAACAAGCATTTTTTTATGAAAAATGGTCATTCTGTGTTATATTCATTAATCAGTAATACGTTTGTAGTTTGTTAAATAAAGATTTTAGTCTGAAAAGTGTATGCAATCACATTATACCACAATCTGCTGAAACATTCAAAATTTTCAGCCTGATCATGGTATGGATTTTAGCCACTCCTAAGTAAAGAGATACAGAAATATCCTCCAACATGGATGAGAGCCTGGTGCCTGGGGCTACATGATGGTAGCACCTTGTGTTGTCAAACATAGATGAGTTGTTTGGCTTTTTTTCCACCCTGTATGAATGGAGTTTTGGTGAGAACTCTTCCATAAACACCATTTCTGAAGAATTCTCCAAAAGGCAGATGGGTGGCTTAGGGTCCTAGTGGTTTTTGCCAGTTCTGCACCAATAGTGGTGATAGACATCATCTGATTGTTTCTGGTTTTCATCCTTGCCCTTTAGTTTGCTCTTCTGTAGAAGAGCTTGGTCAGTGCATCTGGAAACACCTGCTTACCACAACATTTCTGCTTGGGAGAGGCCTTGATGATGCAGGATGACCACTTTATGACTTGTCTGTATGTTCACTTTTGCCATTGGCTAAGATTTACAGATTAAACTACCACATTTACCACAATCTCACCTTTTTAGTATGGTTGTCCCTTGCCCAGTTTTATTCCTTTAACACCTATATCAGATTCAGTTTCTTCAAACTACATATTAGGTAATTGACTGTTAGCATGTTTTTGTTATATTTGCTTAATCAAGCACTGGGCTAAATGCCTACAAAGATCTTACATTTTTTAACTGAAAAATGGTTCATTCAATTGTCAATTTGTTTCTTTAAAGCAATTGATATATCTTATTGTAATGCTACAGTCTTTGCAAAAAGAATGTTTGGAACTCAAAACTACACTCCTTTTTGTATATTCTAAACCACAGGACATAAACTTATTGTCTAAGACAAGAATATTTGTATTTTTGTTTACTTTTGCACAGCATTCTGTATTTGCAAGGAGACTAACAAGTACCAAATTATCTCCTTGCAGCTCAGTTTGATAAATTATGCATACTCCTTTACCATAAACATCTCTGTTTTCTGAGCTACAGTATGTAATAATAAGAAGAGTATCACAGAAAAACACATTGATTTGTGAACATTACAAAAACCTGTTTGGCACTGCTATTAGCAGTGCTGTCGGACAATTATAAGGACCTGTGTTTGATTAACAATCTTGTCATGGACTACATAGGACTTGTATATTCTCACCGGATCTATGCAGGTTATCTCTAAGCCCAAACATATACGTGATAATGTAATTATAATCTTCAAATTGGAGTGGTACAAATGAGCAGATGTATGAATACACAAGGGACTGTGAAGGGCTATTGTATGCCCTGCATCTAATGCTGCTAGGATAGACAACCTGTTACCCTGTATTGGAGAGTTCAAAAAATGGACAGATGGACCATGAAAATATAGTAAGACATATAGTAATTAAAGAGTCAGAATTCTGTTACAGCTTCCATGATAAATTTTAAAATGAATGATGTTTAAATGTGGCTGCAGTTTAGTAATACACTGTGAGTGATACCTGAAGAATTATGTTTCTAATTACTGGTGTCTCTACAGGGTAATTAGAACAGAGAATTTATAACAGATAGTTTCATCTAATTGTCATGTTAGATACATCATGTGAAACACAATGACAGCTGCACACAGCACAGAGTTACTGTACAACAAGGATGAAGAAAATAACATAGTGAGAAATTATTCAAATCTTGCAGTCCTGTGAATCTGTACTGTCAGTCCAATATATATGCAAATAACATTATTAAATGCTTTGCTTTATGGCACATTTTATTTATTTATTTTAAAACATTTTTTGATCAGGGTGGCACGGTGGCACAGTGGCACAGTGGGTAGCACCGCTGCCTCGCAGTTAGGAGACCTGGGTTCGCTTCCCGGGTCCTCCCTGCGTGGAGTTTGCATGTTCTCCCCGTGTCTGTGTGGGTTTTCTCCGGATGCTCCGGTTTCCTCCCACAGTCCAAAGACATGCTGGTTAGGTGCACTGGTGATCCTAAATTGGCCCTAGTGTGTGCTTGGGGTGTGTGTGTGTGTGTGTGTGTGTGTGTGTGTGTGTGTGCACACCCCTGTGGTGGGCTGGCGCCCTGCCCAGGGTTTGTTTCCTGCCTTGCGCCCTTTGTTGGCTGGGATTGGCTCCAGCAGACCCCCGTGACCCTGTAGTTAGAATATAATGGGTTGGATAATGGATAGGTTTTTTGATCAACAGCCTTTCCTTTCTGCACTGAGAGCATTAAGCTAATTTGTGTGTGACTTCAAAATTTGTCAAGGTGGTATAACTGCTGGTTAGACAGCCATATGATAAAGTTGTATGTAGAATTTTTTATATTGCAATATAGTTTGTGATTTAATAATAACCAGTTTTCATAGTTGTATCATGCTTCAACATACCTGTGTGTACATAGTAAAAAATGGCTAATTAAAGCAAATATTATAACCTATGTATACTGCATATTGTAATGTACCTGTATTTACTTCCTGTTTAACAAAGATTATTCCACCGTATCAGTGTTTCTCAATTACTGTGTCGCAATGCATTGGTCTTGAGCTGCCATCATTAGTTTGTGATTAATACTGCTGCATAATATTCATTCCTATTTGCATCTACGCATATTTCACAAAGGAGGACCTCACTCAATTTTTAAATTTGTGTTTGTTCAACTAAGAGGGACAAGGACCTTAAAAAGGAAAAAAATTGGGTCTCAAGACCACAAATATTGAGGGACTCTGCACTATATGGCATAATCATATGACCTTTATGATGCCCAGGCTTCAACAGGTGTTAACTATTGATTCTCTTTAGACTGGAAATGGTGTTGCCAAAGTATCTCTTGTACAAAGTTTACACCTTAAATCTTTTAAAAGTCACCCAATCATTCCCTAAATGGTTTCATCTTATTTGGGGCTATAGGACAATAGGGAAATAATGGGGCTTGACGAGTGGAGAACTTATAACAATTTGAAGAACAGGTGAACTTCACAGACTGGCAGAAACACTAACCTCAGTGGGCCTTTACTGTCCCATTTCATTTAGTTTCCAGGGGCAGAGACATCTTATATGTAAACAAGTAACATGACGTACTGGCACATGGTTTTATTAGAAGTTCTATCTAGGCAGTAAAATAATAAGTGCTAGGCTCACATCCTACACTCAGTAGTTCTTTACGTACCATGTCTAAGTGGGTTTTCTCTTGGTACTCCCCATGTCATCACATAGACAACAAAAAAGTAGTCAAAGAAAGTTGTTTTGAACACATTTTAGAAATAGTCACTTGGCATTGACTTGGATTGAACTGATTTTGCTTTGTGTAAAGGTTAGCTTTTGTGCAGTATCAGAATTGGCTGGCACAAGATTGTAAGAAATATTCTTTCAGCGCTAAGGGTTTTATAGCATAATATTAGCAAACAAGTTGAATCCACATTTTATGGTCACTGGGGCTGGGACTATCCCAGCAGCATGAAACATCTCTAGACAGTGCACTAGTACATTACAAACGTGCACTAACACATACACCAAAACACACACTGGCTGAACTTAATATCATCTATTGACCAAGCATAACATATCTTTGGGGATGTGACAGGAAAACCAGTGGATCCATGGAAAAACTGGTTGGGAGGTCTGAAGAGAAAATGCATACTCCATACAGACAAGGACTTAATGCACGTTCTGAATCCAGAATGTTGAAAACACTACTACTCCCTGACTTTAACTTGTCGCTATTTCAAATGTTTGTTTCTTCATGGGAGCTATCACTTTGGAGCTGTGTGCTTTTAGAGAACTGAGCATTGTTAGAAAAGAGATGTACGCACTATGTGACAAATGAACACATTATTAAAGATGGCTGCAATAATTAAACATTTCTGATTCTTCAAGAAATGTATGCTTAAGCAAAACAACAGACTTAGACTATGGTTTTGAATTATTCTGGTTTATTCTGGTTCTTTGACTTCAAGGTTAGTGTAACCCCTTGTACTCTGGTAATCTGTCTCATGTTTAGTGTAACAATAATTGCAGACAGCTTTATTCTCCTGCAAATCCTTCAAAGAAAGACATTCATTATCTCTACTTCAGTAATTTAATAAACTGATTATAAGAGAACTGGAATTTTAGTTCTCTTCAAATATAATATGTCTACCACAGAAGTGTACTGGAGATATAGACAGTATCATTAAGACATTTCTTTGCCATGTGTTCTTATTCTGCCAGTTATTTTCCTTAATGATGTAACACTTTTCATACAAGTTCTTAACTGCTGAGTTAGGCCCCAGGTACCCCATGACCCTGCTCTGGATAGGTTCAAAATGTGGAAGGATGGATGGACAGATGGAAACAAAACACATAAACCTTTCTTAGTGCTTTGTTACATTAGCACTGCAGAAGATCACGATAACAACATAGTTCTCTGAGTGACTACTTATAAAAAATCTCAGAAAAATACATTATGGGAGTATATATTAAAATTCTCATTCATACTCTGCAAGTTGCATAGAAAAAAACAGAATACTCAGCAGTCCAACTTGACTAACACAGTTTAATGTATGCTGATAACCTCTTTTTGATGCTGTAACAGACAAATTCACTAAAATAAACAAAAGGGTGGAAGGATTGTAGGGTGGACACCCCCATTTGGTCCTTCTTAGCTCCCAAGTGTTATAAAGAAAACTTTCCTCTCACCTTCTTTAACACTAGAATCCCTGAAGCCTACAAAAAAACTCCCAGGCCACTTTATATTCCTTTGCACTTCTACTCATTAGGATCTTTTGTTTTGCAAATGTGTCAATTAGCACAAACGGCAAGCAGCCTGCTATCCCAACTCCTCACCGCCGCTGCTCAACTCGGGCAAAAAGTTCTCCCAGCTCAAGTCTTGCTTATCTGGGTGTGAGGTTCCTGGAGTTGTATAGAGTAAATAATATACTGTTATTTGGAACACATGGATTTCATGTGTGTTCCGTGTCTACAACGATCTATGTAAATGTACAATGAGAGAAATGCAAGAAATGTTGAACACATACCTAAAACAAACTTTTGTCATATTATAGTACTAACGACAAAATTTTGACATGAAGTGTATAATGTATGAAGACTGAAGTCCAAATATCAAACACTTTCACAAAAGGTACATGTATAACAAAACAAGTGTACTTTTATTCAATAATATAACCAAAGAAAAAGAAATCAGGTTAGGGTATGACACTGACACGATCACTTGGGAGGTCCAGCAGTAAGTAGTGCTGACTCATAATCAACAGGTCGTGGGTTAGATTCCGGACACTTCCCAGAATTATAGTTTTGAGTAGTAAGCTGCTCGTACTGTTACTATTATACAATAAAAACATACATTTGATTTGAGTCTGTAATAGCCAGTGTAAATTTAGCGTTTTTTTTTTAATTCAGTTTTATTCTCTCAGTCACGTTCACGCTCCCTCCGATCTGACACTGCTGTTTTCAAATAAAGACGTGCTATAACAGAGGTGAACTCAGCTGAGGATGAGGGTTCTACATCGGAGAAAGAGAACAGAAGCGTTCCCTGCAAGAAATGTCCACTCACACATAAGAGCAACGCAGCTGCACCAGGCGTAAATGTCAATGTCAATTTATTTATATAGCACATTTAAAACAACATAGTAATGCTGTGGCCAAAGTGCTTTACAATAATAGAATAAAAGAAAAACAAAACGATTAACATAAAACATGAATAGAAATAAAATATATGAACATAAAATAAAATCTTATATATAATTTGCCAGTCTCCTCACTCACTCACGTCCGTCCGAAGCCTTCTGCGCAGTCGCCTTCTGCGCACGTCGCCTTCTGCGCATGTCCGAAGCCGAATGCGCAATCGCTTTCTGCGCAGCTGCCCGAAAAACCTTATGAGACCGACATCGCGGCAGGCGGCGGATTTACGGCTGCGAAAATTCAAAGAGAAAGGCGACTTCGACCAACATCGTGGCAGGCGGCGGATTTACGGCCACAAAAATTCAAAGAGAAAGGCGACTTCGACCAACATCGCGGCAGGGTCCGTCCGAAGCCGAATGCGCAGTCGCCTTCTGCGCATGTCCGAAGCCGAATGCGCAATCGCCTTCTGCTCAGCTGCCCGAAAAACCTTACAAGACCGACATCGCGGCAGGCGGCAGATTTACGGCCGCAAAAATGCAAAGAGAAAGATGACTTTGATTAAAGCTCTAGAGGCCTGAAAAGCGATTTCGACTACAGTTCCAGGCCTAATTACACATTCATTCAATACATCTATATCAGGTTTGTGGTGCTTATACTTATTACTTAATATTGCACTCGTGCCCGTTTCATCTTACGTTGTCGAAACGGGCTCTTTGTCTAGTACATAATAAATAGAAGTAATGTTATATACATAAAAAATAGAAGTAATGTTATATAATCAAAAAGAGGAAACCATCAATATTACTGAAGGTCACGGAATGCAAGTGAATAGAAATGAGTCTTTAGTCTTGTTTTGAACAGTTCAATTGTAGACGACTCCTTTATATGATGAGGTAAAGAGTTCCACAGGCGAGGCGCAGCAGCTGCAAAAGCCCTGTCCTCCTTAGTTTTACACTTGGTAGGAGGGACAACCAGAGACAGCTGACCAGAAGATCTAAGCACTCTGGATGGCTGATGTAAAACACACAGTTCAGATAAATAGGCAGGAGCAAGCCCATGTAAAGATTTAAAAACTAGCAGCAAGATTTTAAAATCAATTCGAAAACTGACAGGCAGCCAGTGCAAAGAAGCTAAAATAGGAGAAACAGAGTCATACTTTCTTGCCCCAACCAGAAAGCGAGTGGCAGCATTTTGGACCAACTGTAATCTGTGTATCAGAGATTTGCTAATCCCAGAATACAGCGAGTTGCAGAAATCGAGGCGAGAAAAAATAAACGCATGAGTAGCTATCTCAAGATCCCTAGAAGATTAAAAAGGCTTTATCTTACCTAATAGACGAAGTTGGAAAAAGCAACTCTTGACTACAGAATTTACTTATTTCTCAAAAGAGAGGTTACTATCAAAGGTAACACCAAGATTGCAGACTTGAGGTTTGAAAAAGACAGCGAAAGAGCCGAGAAGTCCAAGACCAATTTGGGCTTTAACT